>NC_067205.1:26853982-27252219 GCF_026262505.1 Trichomonas vaginalis G3
TATATGCATCAGAAACTACAACCATATAGTGAAGTTCGAAGGTTTGGATGGTTCAGATAAAACTATTTTCAAGCTAACGAAAGTATTTGCAGACACTTTAACTTCTGTCCCTTGGTGTTAATATTCTGTCTATGTCGAAGAGAATAATGTGTGAAGTATTCTGTACTGCTGAAGATATGGACTTCAAATATTTTACCAGGACTGTGATAGCATGCATATTTTCAATGAAGACATACAAAGCTTGCAGCAGAGTTTAAGAAGAGATACGGTCGCAACTTATAGGAAAGAACCTTGGTCAATTCATTCTGACTTCGCAGAAATAACACCTGGAAAACAAAGTTAGCATACAAGTCAATATTTTGTGGAAAGAAGCTTACATAGACTTACTCACGAATGATTTAAATGAAGTTGCATTTCATGCACGTTGCAAGGTGTCAAACAAGACGTCCTTGCTTTAACAGCAAATGAAATGTTTCCTGAAGCTATACAATGCTATTACAATGAGAATAAGAACATTCACATACCTGTTGGAACATATGACAAAGACTCTGAGTTCAGTTTAATGAAACTTTACAAAGCACTCATGATGGTCAAGAGATTGGATTTGACTTATGTAAGTCATTCTAACCTTGCTTTGCTGAAAAGTTTAACTTCTCAATAACGACTAAAACAAGATTTATTCGTAGTTGAAGTTCTGAGGTCATTTATTTTTGTCAGCAATGAGGCATTCGTGATAAAAATAAGCCGCTAGCGGAAGGGCGAAGCCCATGTGGTCATTTACAATACTGCGATGGTAGAGTTTAAGAGTTGTGCTTCAATTAGAGACAGTCCTTATGGTCTGGAGGTAAGAACACTGGGCAGTTATGGTCATGAGTGGAGAACATGTCTATCCAAAACTCACGATTGAAGCCAGTTAATTATATTATTTAGGTTAGGAAGTGGTGAATTCTTGTATGACCAATGAACTCATTTTCAACTCCCTTACTTAAGTTTGAATATAATATAGCTTGCTTTCTATCCCAAATGCCAGGTGTTACAATCTTTGAAAATTCATTTTTCCTCGGAAGCATTGCATCATAATTGAAAACATTCTTGAAGTCATCATTTGGTTCAGAGATTTGAAATCTTATACGTAATGGATTTTCTTTCTCTTTAGCTACTTCATTGAATGGTGAATATATAACAAACTTACAGTCATGAGTTCCATCTTCATTTTCATTAATTCATAATGAAAGTCTATAAGTTGTGGCCGACTACCTTCTTCCTTCAGTTGTGCAAGAAACTCACGTAAAGGCTGTAAAGTTTGTACTTCAATGTTAAACTTTTTCTCGAACTTTCATTAAATGAAATATTGCAACAATGTGTTGTATCGTCTTTAAAGTATTTGTATATGTGAATGTTTTGGGCGCTTAAAGACTGTTCGTCATTTTCTTATCTCGACTTGAAGTATAAAGTCAACCTTTCTGAAAGCAACGTGTTATATACATAGATGTTATGCCAATGTACTTCTCTTCATTTATGTTCACAATCCAGTCTGTTGGAAACTTAAACGTTACTCTGTTCCCCTTTATTTTGACGTCAGGGTTTTCACTACTGAAACGCAACAGTTAAAGGTATTTGTCTATACATTTAATTCGGATAAAAATAAACCATTTACTCTTTCTTTGCTTCAGCTCTTTAGCTTTTGCTTCAGCTTCTTCTCTAGCTTTCTTCGCCAGCAAACGTGGGTTCTTTTGTCTTCCAGCAGCTAATGCAGCAAGTTGTTTTTCACTAAGTTTTCTCTTTGGTCTCTCTGGCTTTTGTTCTTGTTTTTGTTCCTTCAGTTCGGATAAAATTTGCTCGCGAATTTCTTTCTTCATGCTTCAACATCTATGACCCCTTGGGTCTTGTCCGTAGGGCTTGTCTGAGTCATTTGACTGCAGATAAAAAACAAAATTAAACTTTAACCGATGTAAAATGAGCTTGTCAAAATCAGAGCGAGAGTCTATTATATTAAATGACGCCAGAGGAATACAACATCCTTTCTATTACGTAAGTCAGAGTAAAGATGGTAAAATATACGTAAGAAAAAGAAAGGTTCCATTAGCGAATGCAGAAAGCGACAACATTAAGGTGCATGGCAAGGGCGAAGCCCACGAAGCCCATGTTAAGCCTTCTGTTCAAACTGAAAAGTCAATAGAACCAGAAGAAAAGAAGCCAGATGTACTTTCATAACGAACCAAGAGCTTATTGCAAAGTTCGTGAATTTCATTGAAAAACAAACCGAGTCAAAGAACCCTGACCCGCCAGTGAAAGAAGTTGAGACAAAAGAGAATGTACAGTTCATTGAAAATGTCAAGAAACAACTTCCACCACGAATGCCAAGAAGAAGAGTGAGAATAATGAAGTAAATAGATATTTTTATCCGAAGTAAATACATGCAGAACGAACAGTTAAACGAATTTACTCCAGCAGAGGCATATTCATCAGATTCGCTCATATGTCGATATCATAGACAATGCAGTTCAAATTGGTGACACTAATAGAAAATATTCTGACGCAAAGATTCCATCACAACTGGAACTGCTAAAGATAACACATGGGTAACATTCAATCTCTCACCTCCTGGTGAAAATATGTTGGACCTTTACAATACATTCATTACGTATAAAATGGAAGGTCAATTTATTGTAGATAAAGAAATTGGTTCAGGTTCCAATAAAACAAACCCACCAGGATTTTGGATTGGTTTCGATGACGCTTTCTATGCAGTTGCTGGATATCAAATCCTTGCAAATGGTCGTATCGTATATTCTCAAGACAACGCAAGAGAAGAAGCATATATAACTTCAAACTCACAAACTACCGAACAAATAAAGAAAGTAGATGTTTTCTCAAAGACTCGACATGAAGATGTATGGAGTCATTCGGGAACATGCAGAACAGGACAAATTGTTAGTGGTCCAATTACAGCAGGAAAATCATTTGATTTTAAGCTTCGTTAAGAATTCCTGTTAGAAAGTTTTTACCATTAGAAGCTATAAGATTTATTCCAACTTTTGCAGGAAACATTCAGCTTAAAGTAAAGTTCAGTAGCGACGCCTTACAATGCACATCTATATCTGTAAATGATATCATTGCTTTCAATCCAACTCTTAAAGTTGCATTTGCTTCAGATTCAAATCCACCGACAAATAAATTTGTTCCATGGAATGAACCATTCACTATGATAACGAAGGCAGTAGAAGCTAGTGGAACAGTTACTATTACAACTGTAACCCAGCAACTATTTCGAACAAAGATGGATTTTAATGAATGTTTCATTCATCCAAAGTCATTCTCTTTAGACCCTAACATTTATACAGAACTTGTAGAACATTATACAAACGAGGCTTTATGTTTTCCTGTTAAAGTTATGGATTGGATTCCTATGGATGGTTCATTCTCAAAAAATACAGATAGTTCAAGTGCAACATTTACAGCAGCTTATACGCCTATTAATGTTAAAAGTATTTGGGCACTATTTAGAAAGAAAGACAACTATTATGTTAATTTTGAGAACCCTAAGTTTAAATATCTTCAGCTTTCCATGGGAGCTTATGGAAATATGCCTGCAGAACCTGAAAAATCATATGGACCTGTATTTTATGAAATGGTTGCGAACGCTTGCAATACAAACAATGATATGATAGGATTTAATGAAGATGTTATGAGGTCATTGGTGGATGATGGTAGTGTGGAACATAAATGGGATAGCTATGACAACACACATTTCTTATGTGGTTTTCCAACAGAAGTGGACTTTTGCTTCCAGCAAGGTCAAACATCTACTGCTCCAATAACATACAAATTGTCTGTTAAAGGACCTATTGAACTAGCAACTGAAAACGTACCAAAGCCACTTATTGGATTTATGAGGGATTGTTGCTTTGCCATTCAGGTAAGACAGTCAGGCATCCCCATAATAAGATTAGATGACTATAACTTAGCCACGGACGACAGTGAGGAATAAAGGATGAACGTTTATTTTTAAAGCTTATAAATGAGTTCTTCATCAAGCTCTCGCGAACCTTCACCATCTATGAAACAAACTTTACCAAACGATTATGGAGCACCTATTGAATATTTCTTACGAGCTGCACAATGGCAAAGAGCAGTCTCACCAAGGTTAGGTGTTCCACCAGCTCCTGTCAAAAATAGCATTTGGTCAAGTCCCTATATAAGATATGGTCTCCCACTAGGTTTGCTAGCTACAGCAGGAGCAGTTATGATGTTGAAAAGAAATAAAGCAAATGTTGTAAATAATACTGAAGTAGCTGAAGTTAAACAAACTCCAACACCTTCACAAGCAAAACCTTCAATGACTCCTGAACCTATGGAAGTACAAACTCCTGTTCAAAAGTCAACTCCTAAACCGACTCCAACATTTAAACCAGAACCTACTCCTCAAATAAATCGTAAAACTCCTGCGTTTCCTTACTAAAAAAATAACGTTATTTTTATTTAATATTAAAATTTTTATTTGATTGAAATGACGACTAAAGTCACTGAAGCAATGAAACAAAAGTTTTTGGTAGAATACATTAAATCAGGAACTATTCCAGAAGGTTTTTACATTCATACTATGAAGGATGGTAGAGTTCAGTTTAGAAAGATAAAGCAACCATTAGATAAAGAAGGAATTTTGAGAAAGATTAAACTTCATGAGGACAACATTGCTGAACTTAGGAAGAAGTTAGAAGAGTTGGAGAAAGGAAGAGAGTTATAAAGCAATGAATTCAACAGACCCAAAGGGTCAGAGCCGCTTTGCGGCTAGGGTGAAAAAACAGGTGAAAAAAGAGGTGAGATCTCACCGCTTCACCTAAATTTATTTTTGCGCTATGTTTTCATACGTGTGAGGGTGGTGATATCATTTATTTTTTATTTTATTTTTATGTAAATGACGAAAACTATTGAGATAACAAACTACAACGGTCATGAGTTCAAGAATTTGTTCTTCGTTCCTCGTGAAAATACATTCTATCAGATACGAGGGAGAAAGGGTAAAGTTAGTTTGAGCGTTTATGACAACAAACATAATGGGAGATATATAAAAGCAATAGATACAAACGGTAAACGTGTTTCATTAGCTTTGTCAAAACTTACTAACATTTATTTTGACAGTGATTTTGACTCTGACGATTGGAGTGACAGCAGCGATACTGAAGAATATGAACTATTGTGTGAAGCACAGCAATGGGAAGAGTTGCAATACTTTTGTAAGTGAGAACGTTTATTTTTACAGTAGTGAAGTCGTTTGTGAAAACGTTTATTTTTTCATTAGTGAGGTGAAGTGGGTGGTGGTTTTGTAAATATTTAAGGTTAAGTTAGTGTTGTCGTTTGTGTTGTAAAATATACGTTAACGGTTTCGTAAAGTGTCAAATTCACATATCAGGGGTAAGGTGACGCGCAGTGCCACCGTACACATGATATGTATACTAACTTCTGCGTACTTCTCTATAAGATACATCAATTTGTTGTAATTTCAAACGTTTCCATTGTTTTGTTTGACCACAGGGAAAGACCCAGTGGTCATGTATCACAGCAAGAGCTTTGATTTGGTCGTAGGGATTGACCATACGACCCTTCTTGCCTTTAGGCAATGGGATATTCTGTAAGCTAAATTGATTTTGTAAAAAAGATTTTGAAACATCTAAATATTTGAAATCATTTGATTGAAGGGTTGGGGCGATGGGAACATGGGTGCAAGCTTCTTCCCATGTCATTTTACCTTCTTCAATCTGATTGGAAATACCAATTAGGTAAATTCGATCGACATACCCTTTGTAAGGATTCATTCTAATGAAGTACGTTAACAATCAAAATATTCTATAAGTGTCTAGTATGGAATTCAAAAGAATAAAGAAAATGGTAACGTAAATAAACGCATTATGAAATAATTTATAATTAAAATGAAAAAAAGAAAATATAATAAGTAAAGTGACTGGAAATGAAAATTAAAATAAGTGTACAGTTTTATTTTTTTCTCGCTGTGAAACGTATTCGGTCATTTTTTTAAAAATTAATTTTTTGTTAGAGATAAGAGCTAAAACTCGGTAAACAACTTCTTTATGTCTAGAAAATTCTATCTTGCCTTTTATTTTTTCTCGCTGTGAAACGTATTCGGTCATTTTTTTAAAAATTAATTTTTTGTTAGAGATAAGAGCTAAAACTCGGTAAACAACTTCTTTATGTCTAGAAAATTCTATCTTGCCTTTTATTTTTTTCTCGCTGTGAAACGTATTCGGTCATTTTTTAAAAATTAATTTTTTGTTAGAGATAAGAGCTAAAACTCGGTAAACAACTTCTTTATGTCTAGAAAATTCTATCTTGCCTTTTATTTTTTTCTCGCTGTGAAACGTATTCGGTCATTTTTTTAAAAATTAATTTTTTGTTAGAGATAAGAGCTAAAACTTTGCAGACAACTCCCCCATGTCTAGCAAATTTAACATTCGTCTCCCATTTTATATATTTGGTTTAGAATGTTCGAAAATGCGTAATATGGTCATTAATATTAATTGAAAAGAACCTTGAATTAATTCAATCTGATCTCACAAAATATTTTAAATTACAAACTTTGTAGTTTGAATAGAAAATTAGTATTAAACTCAAATAACTAGTTTATTTTTGAATAAAAATTATTTGAATTTATTCAATTTTGTGAATTTTCCTTCAAAAATCAAGTTTAAATATCTTATTTGCCATATAATTATAAATACAATGAAACATATTCGAAATTGAAAAGAATGACTTTTTCTGTTCTTTCAATCATTCAATTTGAATTTTGCAATATTGGATTTCTCATTAAATAGATATTAAAAACAACAAGCAATTTAACTTACATTCAAATTTATTTGTGTTATATTCAATCTTCTCAAAACTTATAATTTTCGGCTATAGCATGATTATATGCTATATATTATAATAAACCTATAATAGTATCATTCTTTCAATTATTTGAAGAGAAAACCGAAAAAATCTATTTTCGGTCTATAACAGCCATAAAAAATATAAAAAAATTGAAATTTTAAAAATTTATTAACAATCGATGTTCTATTAGAGTTGGCAATTGGTGTCAGAAAAATTTTAATAAATTGAATACACATATGCGGTTAACGATTTGATTTATGCGTACGAGCATGAAATATTAATATATATAATGAGATGAGTATATGAACCATTAATTATTGAAAAGTTAAAATAAATTGAGAAGTGTTGCAGAATTACTTTTGAATTTTACGAAATCCTAGAGATTTAATATACATCTGATACTCAATAAAATTTTGAAGTTTTGGGAATTTTATGATTTCCTATTTTTTTCATTGTCATCGATGATGATTAGTATAAAATCAAGCGATTTATATGATAAGAAACAAGATTACTTAATGTTGAAACTATGACGACGAAACAAGTAATACATTAGTTAAATTCTCGGTTCAAAACTTAGGTTAAGGGTGCATTGATGAAAAATGTAGTTATTTAACACTAGCCACGAACAAATGAATGTTTAATTAAACAAGAGATAGAGAAATTGATAAAAAATGTCGAAGGTTAAAAGAGCTTAAACAAGGTTGAAAAGGATTGGATTGTTTGTGATGAAGGAAGGGAAGATGGGATTTGGTCCGCAAAGCAGTCTGAATGGTGGCAGAGGAGGAAGAAGTTTTCTGTCTCTCCTTTCTACCGGCTTTGGAGACTCATGAATTGGAATAGCCATAATCTTAGGTGATGATTCAGAGGATTCATCACTAGATTGTGAGGATTCTTCTTTAGAATTGGAGAAATTCATCTCTTCGTCATAGGCATCATCATCGTGTTTTCTGCTCTTTGAACGAATGTTATCTGATGTCGCAGCCCAGGAATCTGAAGGATAGGACCTTCCATAGATACCATAGAAAGTGGAACGCTTGTCAATTCCGGGAATTGGCTTCAATGCTTTGAACTTGGTAATTGTTTTGCCTCTTGTCTGGCTCAAGATTACACGAACATAATCTTTGCACTTACTGGAGACTTTACACCAGAGATCATAATCATTGTTGCGAATCCATTTTTCGATTTCGCAACTTGCCATCGGCCTGTCACTGTTTTTGATGACAGTGAATGCCTTCTGACGGAGTTGGGTACTAGATAATGATGGATCACCGAATCCAGAATCCATTTAAAAAATTAAAGAATTGAGAGCATCGTTAGCCGGGTATTATTTTTTGATATTTCTATTTTAATAACTGGTTTCCAGCTGTTTTGATTTGAATACATATCTGTTAATTTTCTTCGGAAATTAGAAATATTTATAATAAATTTGAGTATATATTAGGAGGGCAGTGTTTTGGGACTCATTTTTCTGAATAACGTTTTATTTCTCACAAAAATTCAGCACGGTAATTGAAACCAATATTGCTAATAGAAGAAAAAATATCGGCATTTTATATTTTATTAAATCGTATTAACAGCCTATGAGAAATAATCTTCATTAATTATTTAGAGAGAAAAATTCCGATATCAATCAAGAGAAATGTTTTATCGTGCGATCAACTATCCAAACTCTAAAAAATAGGTTGTTATATGGAGACAAGTAGTTCCTTCATGTTGTAAATGCGTGTTTTTCATTTGAGAGAATAAATTAGTGAAATTTTCTCTCAAATCAACAATTAAATACAGTTAAAAAATATAGATATTTTAATGAAATAACCAATATATTATTTTTATATTTGTAATCGTATTTTGAATATTTTATGCTATCAATTGTTTTGAGAGTAATTTATGGAATAGGTATAATTTGATTTATCACAATGAGTTCATCACATTCGAAATGGATAATTTCTCATTGAATTTTGTCACATTTGTAATGATCTTTTGCCTCACTCATCCCTTGCTCAAACATTACATCTGATTATTTAACCCATTACACATCTAAGGTTATTATCAGTATTATCTCATTTCATACCAATTGCAGTTCTTTCGGACTCTATTAACTTATTGCCAATATTTTTTTACGATATTCAAAAGGCCTAAAAATGATTTAAATAGCACGTATTATGAGTATTATTTATATGCATTGCAACTTGAAACAAAGTCTGTTATTATAATAACATTCCACCAATGAACTTGGTAAAAGTAACTCTAAAACCCAGAACTTGTAGCGATAATGATAATAAATAATCCCCTGCATATCATTTGATGATCTCAAAAACAATTCAACCTTTCAAATACTCCAGTGAGTAGTCTTATATAAAATAGTTTTCTAATAAGAAATAATGTATTGTCCATAATAATTTGTGTTTTGGAGCTAATCTACATCTGATTTTCAGAACATTTAATATTAGGAGATCTTTGTTAGATAATTCGTATTTAAAAAGATATTTAAACTTATTAATACCTACAGTCAATCAAGTATGTGCACTCAGAGTTTCAAAGAGATGTTTCAAAATACGATATATTTACATATGTGGCAAATAGAATCAGAATTCCTGGTAGTTAAAGATATTTCTTAAAATTTGTAAAAAAATAGTATATTATGATTCATACAAGCATATTTTAAGCCTTAATAACTGTATTGATTAATATATGTAAGGAAAAATGAACGGTCGGGAATCAAATCGGTATCACACAAGGTGTTGAGAGATAAACACATATTAATTATGTGTGAAAGAAAATAATATATATTTATTTAGTATTCATATGTGGTTTTGCTGACCATTAGAACTGTAAACAATTAAGTTATGAAAGGAAAAACATAATTAGCAGAAATCTATGTGAAAATACTTGATTTTTTAAGAAATTATTAGTAATGTTCGAGTTTCCCTAGTAAATATTGTATAACTAGCTCTACATTCTATTTTCCAATGAGAATTTTTTGATTAATCGAAGAATTTTAAGATATATTTGAGAAATAAACAATTACGAGGAGTTAATCATCAATTAATGTGTAAAAGAATTTTTTGGCTATTGTTTCTTTGTTTAATGTGATCGATAAGAATTGCTAATGGTAATGTGAAAGCGGAGATCCATTGCCAATGAAAAATAATGAAAAATTAATTCAAGATATGAGAAAATGCAAATATTTATTGGATAAATTATCGATTTAGAGAAGAGTTTCGGATTTGCCTCTCCTGTGAATCAGCAATAGAATATTTAACCAAAAAATGATCAATTTATAGCAGAACATGGATGACTACTATGTGTAAAAGGTGACATTTCTCGCCAATTAGCAATTCATGACAAAATATATTTAGTCAATAATAAAATCATAAAATGCTAAATAAATTCAAGGAACTATTATTTTATACATAAAATATATTCTTTTCTATTATTTGTTATTACATAAATATTAGTAGATATTGAGAAAAAACTATTTAAACAAAAATAATTTCCAAAAAAAGTTCGAATACTAAAAAATGATCTTCAATTCCTATTAAATTAAAGATGTAATTCATAATTTCGAAAAAATTTTGAAACACAAATCCTTCTATAATAGCTCAAAGAGCAATAATTCAACAAAATAATGTTCCATTTCCAAGCAATCGAAATATTTCATAAAATACCATTGTGGTTTTTTGAAATCTCAGATGCAAACACGGATTAAAAACGAAATCTGATCCATTTTCAATGAAATCATTTATGATATTTTATTTTGTAATATTTTTGTTGTAGGAAGTGGCCAATTCATAGACAACTAAAGAAGACTGATGAAAAGAAATCAAAATCTAACAAGAAATAAGGAGACAAAAAAAAAACAAATTCGAATTTGAAATTGATAAATAAAAAAACAAAAGTTGATTGTAGATTTAAAAAAGAAGTCATGACTTTAGAATTTATGTGAAATTAATTAAATGAGCAAAATTCTTTAGAGCTTTTCACCGTTAGCAGCCTTGACAGCCTTGATACCAGCGTCTGTAAGGTTGTCAGCTGGGATGATTGGGAGACCGGATTCGCGGAGGAGCTTCTTACCAGCATCGACGTTTGTACCCTCGAGACGGACAACGAGTGGGACCTTGAGGCCAACCTTCTTGAAGGCGGCGATGACACCAGCAGCGACCATGTCGCAGCGGACGATACCACCGAAGATGTTGACGAGGATAGCCTTTACGTGTGACTGAGATGAGATGATTGTGAAGCCCTCTGTAACGGCAGCCTCAGAAGCAGCACCACCGAGATCGAGGAAGTTAGCTGGATCACCACCGGCAAGTTTGATGACATCCATTGTAGCCATAGCAAGGCCAGCACCGTTAACGAGGCAAGCGACGTTACCATCGAGTGGGACGTAGTTAAGACCGTACTTCTCAGCGCGGATTTCGAATGGGTTGACTTGCTTGAGGTCACGATAGCCGAAGATCTGCTTCTGGCGGTAGTGAGCGGAGTCATCGAAGTTGAACTTGGAGTCGACTGTGATGATGCGGCCATCTGTTGTCTCGGCGAGTGGGTTAACTTCGACCTGTGTAGCATCGGAGCCAACGAAGAGCTTCCAAAGCTTCTGCATTTCCTCAACACCGTTCTCGTAAGCCTTGCCTGTAAGGCCGAGCTTCTTGGAAATTGTCTGGGCAACTTCCTCTGTGATGCCCTGGACACCATCAAGAACGAACTTGTGGATCTTCTCTGGGTGCTTGGCAGCGACTTCTTCGATTTCGACACCACCCTCTGTTGAGGCGATGACGACTGGGGACTGTGTCTGGCGGTCGAGAAGGATAGCGAAGTAGAGTTCGCGCTTGACTTCGACTGGGTCAGAGAGCATGACAGCCTGGCAGAGAAGGCCGTCCTTGCCTGTCTGCTTTGTAACAAGGTGGTGGCCAAGCATCTCCTTAGCAATCTTGGCGGCTTCATCAGCGGACTTTACGAAGTGAACGCCGGACTTGAAGCCTGTCTCTTTCCAGTGGCCCTTGCCACGGCCACCACAGTAGACCTGAGCCTTGATGACGGCGGCTGGAAGACCGATCTTCTTGAATGCAGCAGCAGCCTCTTCTGGTGTGCGGGCAACAACGTTGATACCAGCGGCAACGTTGAATTTGGCGCAGATTTCCTTGGATTGCCATTCAAGGATGTTGAAGTTACGGGCAAAGTTTGATGATGCTGAAAGCATGAATGTGAAGTGATCATTGAAAGCCGCTGAGCATTCAATTTTGAGGGCTAATTGTTAACTCGAAAAAAAAGTTCTCCAATAAAAGCGGAGAAAACTTACAAAGAGTGGACATTTTTATGACCGATTGGCATTATACTTATAGTAGATATGGCTATACGCATTTCATCAACAAAAAATTTTTTTCTGTGTAAAAACCCATTTCAATCTCAAAAGTGACAGCGAAATGTGATGGGTGTTTTGAATCAATGTGATCGTCTCTATCTTATGAACACTTATAAATTTTTTGTTTTGAAATTTTGGTTTTAGTTAGGATTTATATCTTCTTTAATCCCTCTTTGATCATCGGTTCGAAATTGTATTTTTTTGCAATCTTTGAATCCCGGTTTCGCGATTTTCCGGCTTTACAGAACCACAATACGGAATAAACATTTCAGATACATTCCTTGTTTGATTCATATCATTTTTCTTTTAGAACGGATTTTTGTTTTGATCGAGAGATTCGTACATTCTTGATTTGATAAACTATAGATAAGATATATGAAACAAAGGCAGGCTATGCGGTAAATTAGAGCTTATTCTGATATTTTGAAATTTAACCGGATGACAGGTGTTCGGTTTCAAAGTACTTTTATTTTAAATTTATATTTAATTAATTATATGCTCACAAATAACTTCAATAATAATTAGTAAATCAAAATTTTTGATTGAAATATTCAATTTAGCTCACAAAAAGATGTGTTCATACAAAATTTTTAGAAATAATGTAGATCTGATAGAATAAGAATATGAAATAAATCAAAAATTATCAAAATCGAATTTTTTATAATAATATACGAAAAAAATTTGAGGCCGAAGGGAGTCGAACCCCCAACCTTGAGATCTGGAGTCTCACGCAATGCCATTATGCTACAGCCCCAACACATTTATTTAGCTATATGTTAAAACTAAAAACCAATAAACTCAAACTGTTTTATTAAAATATTTTTTAACCTTTGCTGTAGCAATACCATCTATCATCAATATTAAATTTTCATTCATTATTCATGTATTTTCCATATTACGTTATTCATGATATCCAAATATCTTCTTATTCTTTACAACATTCCCAATATAATTTAGCTTTATAATTAAATGCTATTTCTTTCATGCCAACTTCTTGATTTCTAATTTAATTACTTATAACCCAATATCCACTATTAATTATGATTTAATCAATTTTGCATTTTATGTTTGTATTCACTTTAATATGTGGATACTTTTCGAAAAGTTTACGATTCAGAACATGAGCTTTTAGTCTGTCGATTGATCAATCTAACCCTTAAATTACTTTTTTCCTGCTCATTCCAATGATGTCATTAATAACCATCTGATTTTATAGCATAAAATTATTAAAACAAGGCATTATTCTATTTTTTCTCGTTATTTTTTTTTGAATTTTTTGTTGTAAAATTCCGAATTTTGACATTTTACCGATAGAATTCATTTCTGATGTTTCAACCAGTTCTATGAAATTGAGTTTCAGCATCTATTCAATTTTTATCAAAAATGAAAATAAAATTGAATTGCATAAATATCCGAATAGATTCACATCACTGGATGTCCAAAAATTTGAAGAAAATATTTCGGAAAAGTGACAAATCAGTACAAATTCAATTAATTTGTTTACTTCTTTGAATTTTTTGGTATCAAATCAACTTTAACTTTTAAATGTACACCCACACAACATATCCATACCAATTTATGTATCCCCAAGCTCCGGTGTTTACACAGTCTATGGTTCAAACTATGACTCCAATCACTCCTGTTTCTCTTGAGCCACCTCCAACATTGAGTTTAAATATCCCAAAGTTCGAGTATACAACCGATAAAATACCTTTCATCCCATTTGATAGACATAAAAATGATTACAACTTCGAGACTCCTCTCGAAGCTATGACCTTCATTGCAAAACATTGCATGAAATATCATCAAGTTTTCAATCGCAATTTAGCAAAGGTTTATTCAAAACACGTTAGGGTATTATCAATTCAAGATTTATCATATATACAGTTCTCTGCGATTGATAAGAAGATATTTAATGCAATATTTACAAAGGTACATCGTAGAAACAACTGACTGCGCAATAGTGTTGAGTAAAGGAATTTATGTTTTGATAAATCCAAATCATTTTTCATTTACAGTTATTATTATGATTCATCATTTTGCTGAATATCATTTATGGCTTCCATATTTTTCATATCAACTTCATTTGTGCAAATTTTTATAGGAAACATTACCACATAGAAGTTTTTCATATATTCAGAAGGAATATCTGAAAACGATTTCTATTATTTTCGAATTACTGCAATTCGCAATTCTGAAATATGTTCTTTATAGCAATGATTTTAAAGAGATTGGCTATTTCCAATTTCACGCAACGGCTTCTTTTTTAGTTACGATCCTATTGGCGTGAAGCGTCCAAAATCGAGTAATATTTTTTTTTCTCTCTGATATGTTATATATGTAGGCTCTTTCGAATACTCCAATAAAATCAGCTATGTGTAACAATATACACTCAATTTCTTACTTTTACAACTCAATATGGAAAAATTTTTTCAAATTATAGAACTATTTGAAATACAATAGAGACCAACACTGATATGGAAGTATAGGATATCAAAGAGCCTTTATAATGGTAATACTATGATGGACAAATGCTAAATTTTGACTCATTTATAATCAAATTTTTGATCTCAGGGATATTGAAAAAGTAAAAATTTGACTCAGTTATAATCAAATACTTTCTATTCAATTTTGAGGGAAACTTGAAAAAACATTTTCCTAATTTTGAATAGTTTACAAGTAATAAAAAAATTTAAAAAATTAATAAAATTAAGTGTTTAGTTAAATGCAAGGTGTTATTCTCCTTGGATATGAGTAGCAAAAGGTGCTACTCTCCATGTATTCTAAAAATGAAATAATTTTGGTAGCTTTGTATGGAGATGAATATTGATTGTTAACTGGAGTCTCAAATGATGCATTGGAGACTTTTAACAATGGCTCCTAATTCATTTTTGTAGTCCTGGAGACAAATTGCTGGGAAATTTCCAAGGTACCCGCAGCATTTTAGTTTCGCTCCATTTTGAAGTTTTTGAATCAAACCTCTTTACGGTTAACTAAATTATTTCTAAACATTTTGCAAATAATCTAAACACTAAATTTTAATAATTTTTTAAATTTTTTTATTTGTAAACTATACAAAATTACGGAAAAATTATTTTAAAAATCTTACTCAGTATATATTGTACTGTAATATTTTTTTACTTCATCTTAAGTTTTTTGAGAGGAAAATTGTATGTCGAAAAAATATGTTACTTCATTTCACGCAATTTGAATGAATCAGTTCACCAAACCGCAAAATTTTCAATTGAAGTGAGGTAACATATTTTTCAAGAAATCACACAACATTGAATTAAAGTAATTTCAGCATTTGCCCAAAAATTGAGGCTTCGCCTCAATTTTTGGGCAAATGCTGGAAAAATTTTCCATCAAATTGAAGGGGAAATTTCAAATTTTTATCATTTCACGAGAATTCTCCGTACTAGACAATTTAAAATAAAGGTTTTATGTTACCAAAAATTTCTAGTCAAAAAGTGACACAATGAGCTCAAGTTTGACTGAAATCTTAAATTTCTCATGGGATATCAGGACAATTATCACCCAAATTATGAAGAAATACAAATCTTCGAAGCAATGAAGAAATATCATTTCAGTAAAGAATGGCTTGTTAAAAAGATCAAAAAGGCTGTCAATTCCGCGTTTAGAGAACAGAATTTTTATCCAACAGAAATTCCCACTACGTGTATCTTTATAAGATACAATCAGAACAAACCAGAAATCGAAATCCGTACTTCGGAAATGAAGTTTACAAAAGGTCAATTTCGGGATGAAATATGCAATATCTGCAATTTAGTTGGTGAATGCGTTCATCAAATCATGCTCGATTATGAGCTTGGATTCCAATACACATATTAAATCAAACGTGTGATCGGATGCAAAAAATTGATATTTAATAATTGATGATTGATATTTAACAAATGATGATTGATATTTAATAATTGATGATTGATATTTAAAAATTGAAAACCCCAGGAGGTATAGCTCTGGGTTTAAAATCACCCAAGTTATAAAATAGTTTGGGTTGATGCTGCATTATAAAACCAGCTTCTATCGTGTATAATAGACTGGTTATCATCCCAACTTTGTTTGGGTTGATGCTGCATTATAAAAATCCCATACACAATCGGAAAAAAAATTATAAGAAATTATATTAAGAAATTATAATTTATTCTTTAAAGTCAAATTGAAATATTTTTGCCTCAAAAACACGAGATTATATCTCAGTACTTCAATTAGGAAGTAAACTTTAATTTATTAAAAGAATTTCAATTTTTTTTAAGAATGTTAGTGATATTTCGTACTAAGATGGAGCTTCTAAAACAGAAAGAGATTTGTAGTGACGAAAAGTTCATTACCGATTTATGAATTAAAAAGAATTATTCAAATTTGTAATGAATGGATCTTTTTAAAGTATATTGTATAATAACCATATTCCCAGAAAATGTATTGCAAATCATATTTAATAGGGATAGTTAAATACTCTTTCGATAATATTTCACTTCTAATATTACCAATCAGATATTACTTAAATAGCATAAGTAGTTTTACGCATATATCCTTGGTATTTATCAAATACATTAGATTTTTCTTCTTCAAATCTAATACAAAAGATTTTGCTTTTTGATCGTTTTTAGAATTTACCATATATTTAAATGCTATAGTTAATGGTTAAAAGGACTCTTTACATGAACAAAAAATAAAGAAATCAAAGGTTTAAATTGATCCATTCAAAAAGATTGTATATTTAGCAATTTAAATAGTGAAAATGGCAATAACTATTACAAGATATATATTACCAATCAGCTAATTTGGCTATTTTAGCATATTTCATTCAATAAAATTTTTATGAATGGAGAATTTCTCAAAAATTGAATTCCTTATCAAAAAATTTTAACAATTTTTAACGTACATTTAAAAGTAATGACTTCAAAAATCACAGTAAAAGCTCGTTCAAAAACTTCAATATCCAATGATACAAGCGAACCTACTATATCAAAAAGCCCCATGCCTACTCCAAGAAGGACATCGACTTCAATTAAGAAAAAAATTAAAAAAGATGAACCAATAATATTAACCGGAAGACCCATTGAAGTTAAATCATCAAATACAGTTGGATTTAAACATGGAGGTATTAAAACAGAACAAGATTTGACTCATTTTAGAAATATTTTTGAAAAAGAAACAAGCGATGTTCAGGCTAGATCAGTTTTCAGAGAATTGGAAGAAAAGTTATCTCATGTGCCACTTGATGATTACGAAAAACTTGAACCTCAGGATCAATATAAAATTATTCAACAGCTTCTAGACATTTACAACTTTTCATGGAACGAATGATGTTTTCAACTCCACAAAATAAGCAATGAACATTCAAAAGTTCTTGCAAAGCTTAAATCTTTTTACAATTCTTTGCTAGATTTATATCCTGAACTCGTTTTAAACTTTAACAATCGTTTAGAAACATTACAAAAAGAAAACAATGACAAAGATAGACAAATACAAACCCTAAAACAAGAATTAAAGGCACAAATTGATCGAAATAACGGTACAAGAAAGTATATTATTGACTGCCAGAATGAAATTACCAGACTAAAAGCTGCTAAAAAGTATTATAAAAACGAATTAAACAATGAAGTTATGGTTGTTGAACAGGCGAAATCTTATATCACAGAAATGAGGCTTCAAAATCAAATGTTAAAAGAAGAAAATGAGCGTTTAAAGAACACAAAAATTAATTTAGATATGCCAACTTCTTCAAATGCAGTTGCCTTCAATGATGTTGGAGTTGGAACATCCGATAACTATATAGCTCCAACAAATTCAAACAACCAGCTTCCAAATGTTCCATTGAAGAGAAGGGACTCAAAGAAATTGACTAGGGTAGATAGCGTTGACAGAGCTTTATCATTATTAACAGAAGAACTTGTTGATGAACGTTATGTTCCATTAAGACATACTGTATTTTCATTTATTATAGATTCAGATCAAGATATTCAAAGCGAATTTGTAAAACAAACTGATAATACAGAATTTAAAACTTTCAACTGGCTATTTCCTAAGATTTGCACAATATTTATTACAGTACTAAATAATGAAGATCCTTCATCTCCATTTAGATCTTTCGACCATGTTATTTCTTCCTATATTTCCAAGATTTATCAAACTTCATTTTTAACACAAAAAATGACTACGATACTCGTTCAATCAGCTCATATTATTGATTCTAAGAATTACATTTTCAAAATGTTTAATAAGTTTTTAGAAAATGAATATGACTTTACTTGCTTTAGATTTTTCCATACAATGCTTGAATTTTCCATTGCATATGCAAAGCCAGATGTTTCTACTATTGTTGCAAATGAATCTTTGAATGAATCAGATTCAATGATCACAATTTTACCAAGTGATGCTATTAGCGTTCATCAAGCAGTATTTCCATTCTGGGAGCCATGCGAGGAATTCACTTCCACTGATTATCCAATAGATTATTGGGAATTCCTTGACATTCTTGTACAAGATTTCATTAAAGCCAGAAAACATATTGGAGCCTTCATTAAAAATGGCCTTTTACTGTCTGGAAACCAAGATATAGCTCATGTTACTCTGAAGAACTTCCTCACTTTGAACTTGATTGCTTTTCCAGATGTAAATACAGGCAAAGTCAAAGATGAATGGCATCAACTTTTGACTCGATATGAAGCTCTTGGACACAAAGAACCCGACTCAATAGACAATTCTTCTATTATTTATTACTGCGTTTCAAAAGATTCACTTATCATTAAAATGATGAGAACGAATACAATTGAACAATTCTCCCAAATGTTCTTCGATATGAACGCGCCAATGCTTGAGGCTCTTAACTTCATTATAAAGAGATTGACCATTTACATACCAGCACTTAAGAATTCTCTTCCAAATCAAGCAGATATTTTGAATGATGCTGCCTCAAACATAAGAAATTCTTTGTATTTAGCTGACATTTCAGGAACTTTGGGCTTTTATAGAAAGATGCTTCATCAAATTGATAGTGAACAAGTAAATGACTTCTCATCATTAATTGTTTCTAATCAATCCGCTGATGAAGATATCAAAAGAATTCTCAAGCATCTTGAAGAGAGAGAAACCGTTGTTGGCGTTACTGTTTTGTAAAATATTATTGTTTGTTTGATTATTTTTATGTAATTGCACCTTTTTTACTTTTTTTGAATTTTGAAATCAATTTTTTTGGATATGATATCGAGAAATTTTCTTACAAATTTAAGGGATAATGCAATGCAACTAAAATATAATTAGACTTTATTTTTCTGAATAAAAATGTGACATCAATATAAAAAAAATCTTTCAAAAATCAATGATTTCATTTATCATATTTTATAAGAATTCACAGTTGTACAAGCAAAACGACAATATTTTAGTATATGCCAACAAAGTTTATCCATATGATAATCCTTCATTGACTTTTGATATTTCCCGGATATCATTTTGTCAACCAAAACAAACAATATACGGACCACATAATTGGATAGACTCTTTTATGGGTTCTAAGCCAATGTTCACAGATGTAGTGCTTAATTTCAATAAAAATGTTTCTAATAAAACAATTTGTACAAATACGCTTACAAAAGAATCAATTAAAACTCTACAATATGTCATTCAGCATAATTATGTTATGGAGTTTACCATTGATAGAATTCCATCTTGGATCAGAATCGGAACAACAGCATCAGACAAAGCTCAAATTTATTCACACATATCATTTTCTATCAATACAATTAACGGAACAATTACGGATATCAATGCAACAGATTCCGAACCTGTTGATCTAATAGAAAATAAGGAAATTACATTCACACTATCAGCTACATTCCATACAGTTAATGAAAAGCGACTTCAGAGAATCAGAAATGAAAAAATTACAAAAACTTCAGTACATTTATATTCACTTTTTAATACGTCCATACTTTCAATGCTACTTATATTGCTGGTTGCTCTCATTAGCAATAAGATTTCTACAAAAGAACTCGTTTCAATGAAAAATTTTGAAGGATTTGAGTTTGAATCATTAAACGACAGAGGATGGAAGGCAGTTCGAGGTGACGTTTTCCGACCAGCAGTTAAAATGCAACTTTTAACTATTCTATGCGGATCTGGCGTTCAAATTTTTGTTTTTGTTTTAATTTATTCTTTAATTATGTGGCAAACAAAATCCAGTATGCCATTTTTGCTTACATTTTTCATTATTACATCACCATTATGTGGATTACTTTCAGTTTCATCGGCACAAGCGTTTGGAATTCATAAATGGATCCGGATATCTATTGGTTCTGTTTCCATAGTACCAATAGCAGCAATATGCATATGTTTACCTGTTTGGCTGCTTTCAATTCTTAATAAAACCACGTTTGGACCTTCGATCATGCAAATCATCATCTTTTTGATAGCAATGATAATTTTCTTCATGCCATTATCATCATTGGGAGGTGCTCTCGCAGTTAAACGAAAAATGTTTATGGATAATAAATGCGAAGTTAAATTAGTTCCAAGGAAGATACCAAAACAGCCATGGTACCTTAAAGCTCCATGGCTAGGATTTTTCCCGCTTATAGTATGCGGAATACCTTCCACAATTGAGTTTCATTACATTTTATTATCTTTATGGGGTCCACATGTCTTCTATCCATTCGAACTACTTGCAATATCCATTACTCTTATTTCGATCAACGCGTGTTGCTCAACGATAATTTCTGTCTATTTATTGTTGCAATCAGAAAACCATCATTGGCAATGGCAATCATTTATATATCCTGCCTCAGCAGGCATAGCTACATTTATATATTCAATCTTTTACTATATTTGCAACACTTCGGTGAACTGTATCTTTCAAGCTTGTTGCTATTTCGGATTTGCAATCTTTATTTCGATTTGTATTTCATTATTATGTGGTGGAATAGGATTCACATCATCCAATATCTTTGTTCACAGCATGTACAACAATATCAAGTTTGATTAATGTTAATTACTGTTACTGTATATTGATTTAATACCTATTATACAATCAATAATTAGAAAACCTCCTTGCATTTTCAAATGCCAAACCATATTTTGAATGACCATCAAGTTTTTTTTATCGTCTCTGAAAAAATAATCAATTATAGTGACAAAAACAATGTACATGAGATAGATAGATGAATGTAAGAATGAGGTGATCGTTTGCCTCCTATTTCAATTATTTACAACCCGTTTTTCATGCTTTCAATTCACTGTGGAAAAGAAAAAGGGGTTCTATTCAAAAGCTATTTTCGGCTTTTCAGAGGAATTTCTCATGCTTTGAAATAAACATTTAATGTTAATTAGAGATATACAGTCGATAAATTTATTTTATGTAGTTTATTTTTTGAAACAACATTTAAAAGTTAGTTATGTAGTGCATGCTGTACAAGTATATTTTTCAATAAATAAACATATGTTTGTTCGAAAGAGACGTTACGTCCTCAATTTTGAATAATAGAATTTAAAATTTGAGAAGTAATTCAAATTTTAGCTTACTTTTTTATTTGAACAACATATATTAACTGAATTGTTATCAAATTTAACATTTTAGTTTTGTGATGTTCTCAATAAAATGAAAGTTGAATACTGATGCATTCAATTTGAATATTTATCAAAAAATAAATCACCTTATAAACTGATTCAAAAGATTAATTATACTCCTTATCATGTTCTAAAATAACTATATTTTATTTGGGAATGAATGAAGAAATAATCTTATCAATTCGTTGGTAATGCTTTAAATATGAATTAATGAATGTTATCGATGAATGGCCTCAAAAATAGTTATATAATTAATAGTATAATCCATAGATAAAAGTTTAATTACATTTCGATAATAGACAAATCAGCGAAAGGATCAACATCCATCTGCAATAAGGCAGCAAGATTTGGATCATTATTCGATGAAAACATAGCTTTAAATTGTGCTAACGGGTCTGGGGAAGGAGATGGGAATTGGCTATCCTCTTGTTTCTTCGGCGGGATCTGTTCTTTCTTCTTCTGTAAGGAAGCTAAATGGCCTCTAAGTCTGTTTGTAGATCTCTTTGGGAAGTAGGAGCCAATCTTTTTCCACTTCGGTCCATATTTTTCAAACAGCTGTAACAGCAGCTGATCCTCATCTTCTGTGAATGGGTCATTACTAAGATTTGGACATAAATAGTTATTCCAACGATCACGACACTGACGACTTGTTCTTGTCTTCATTTCAATGGAAATTACTTCCCAGTCTCTGGTGCCGAGTTGCTTAATTAACTTCTTAAGCTTTTCATCTTCTTCTGGTGTGAACTTGATCTTTCTAACGTTGCTCATCTATTTATAATGTGAATAGACAGTAATTACTCTCAATTCAAAGAATTTTTTTAATGGCAATTTCAATTATATAAACTTTAATAAGAAATATAAATAATAATATTTAAAATAATATCAGCAGCTATTATTTGTAGATGTAAAAAACTCCTCTCAAAAGATAAATGTCCGGACATTTACTTTCCTATCAAAAATTGAGAGGGTAAATAACTAAATTATATGATTCAACTAATTGTGTAATTATAAGCAATGTTTATTGATAAAATCCAAAAGTATTGAAATTAATTGAAATCTAAATTGAAAGTTTTGATACTATAAATCCTAATCAGTACCATAAATAAATAGAAATTGTTAAATAATTAAATTGAATTTGAAAAATTGACATGTTATAATGATTATATGAAGTTTACGGCTAATCTCAATTTTAAAAGCCAATCCAAGTTAATTTTGCTTCTTACTTGATAATACACCAAACTTTATTATTGCTAAAATATTTTTGAATACCATGTCAAATTTCTTTTGCCAATCATTATCAAATATTTGATAAATGACTTTTGTTTCGTCTTTGAACCATTATAATATAAAATTGATATACATTTCTTAATCAAATATAAATAGTAATGTTATTTGTTAATCTTTTCAAAATTTTCTTAACAATAAAGATTGTAGACAACTTGATATTTGGTTTTCTTATTTGATATTGACCCTAATTTTCCGTTAAAATCCTTACCGCTCAGAAATAATCAACGTAAAACGATTCTTTTTAACTATTCATGCATATAACACAATTATCTTCCTTATAAAATAATATAATATTACATTATTTTACCGCTATCCTTGATAATTAAAATTATCGATTTTATCTAAATTAACATATATTCTATAAATTAAATAGAAATAGTTACTTTTATATTTATTTTTAGTTAGCTATATTTCGCTCCTAAATATATTTGCTTATTTGTTAATTTGGATTTTGAAATTCATGAAAAATCATTACAAATTCTTTAGATTTAATCATTATGGAATGTTTAAATTTCAATTATGTATATTAAACCTCACCAAATATATTCACAAAATAAAAAATTCTACCTAAATCATGGTATTATAGGATGATGCTTCAATCTTTGATAAAAGTAATATTTGTAAATTCTCTATTTTATGCTGATTCAAAAATATCATTTTTGGCTTCTTGTTTGTTTTAATTGTTATTTTAGGTAACATCTTACCTTTCCAACATCATATTTCCTAGTCTTAAATGTTAAATGCTGTGCAAATATATGATCTGATAATTTTCACACTTATTTTTTGTCAGTATTGAAAATTGTTAAAGTTAGATTTAGCAATTTGATAGCAATTGAATTTCTTAATTTTCAATATTTCCTATTGATATAAATTCTGATATCAATTCCAAACATAAATCTTTAAAACAATATTGAATTCGCTTTCAAACATTGTGATAATTTTTGACTCTTTTCATTTTTTGAAATCATATTCAAAATATATTTTAAGTTCATTTTTAATATCAATTATTTTTAATCTAAGATAACAAACAAATTTTTTTCAAAAACTTTCTCGTTAAAGAATATCTGGAAACTGGAAAAATTGCATTTAATAGCAAAACAAATACATGGCATGATATTTTATCCCTCAAAATATCGTTTCAAACACATAATTGAATCATTGTTAATAAAAATCTTCATTATTCAGCATTTTATTGGGATCTACTTAATTGTTATAGAAAATTATGTAGAACCATAATATTTCAGCCTCAAAAATTGATATTAAATCGAACGATTTTTATTCTTCAATGGAAGCAATATTGAAATATAATTTTATATTAAAGTTTTTGAAATGCATATTCCTGTCATTTAGGACAAAATACAATGCTTTTCAATCAATGAAAGATTTTCATTTCGTTTTAAAGCTTACGCCAACACAGAATAAGTCATTACATTGTTCTTATGCATATTATAATAGTAAATGAAATTATGCAAACTTAATGGCAAAGGAATGTCCACTATTTTAAGCGAAAAAGCTTCTAATTTGGCCTTCAAACTAGATCAAAAAGCTTATATCATCGCTGTTGAAGATATCGACATTATCCTGAAACGATATCTCAGCATATGAGATTGTCAAATAAAAACGTTTCCAGAATTTTTTATTCATGAATCTCTCTGAATTTATTAATAAATTAACGATTTTGTTTAAAATTCAACTACATCAATAAGGCTAACATATGAAAGACATTATCGTAACCACGCAGTAAATTCTGAGAGCCGATAGAAAATTAACCGTGAAAGTTTTCTTCCATAAATAATTATATTTTTAATTGTAAAATTTAAAAATCCGATTTTTTTCTCTCTGAATTTACAACATATTTTTGAAATGATTCCTTTTCAGCTCTCATCTGCTGGTCTTTCATATGTCGATCGGCTATCATCAATGGAATTCTTCACATTCGTAGCTAGTGGAAATAAGTATATGATGCCACGTGCTCTTGCAGTTTTTCTTTCACCACGAGTTTTTAAAATCCTCAAAGAAAACGCAACAATTTCATCCCTTTCATTGAAAACTCCAGATAACAACAAAGTGTTTAGTGATATAATAAAGCTTGCTTCAGGAAATCAGATTTATATCACTGAGAAGAATATTGATACAATCAAAAGTTACGCAAAGGAGCTAGAAAACCAAGAATTACTTGAAATATGCAACAAAAAGTTGCATGATCTTGTTTTTAAGTCTCAAGTCACTCTTGAAAATGCAATCCGTTCAATTAAGTCAAAAGAAAAAGCCAACATGAACATTGACAACGATGTTTCTTTTATTTCATTAAACTTTTTCGATTTTGATGAAAAATAATTGCAGTCCCTTGATTATTTCATCATATCTAAAGGTGACCAAACTATTTTTTGAAAGTCCGCCATAACTTTAATGGTACTATTTCAGCGTGTACAATGAATACAAAAATTCTAAGAGTGCCACATAAAATAGTACTTTAGACTTGAGTTAATGCTACCAAGCAAATGTTAAAAAGATGACTTTAGTGTTTTGATAATCAAAGATTAAAATCATTATTGTCTAAATCAATAATCATAACGACAGAAGTTAATGTTTTTTCATAAGTGCTTTAAATCCACTTTTAAAAGTATACCTCAAAAATCAAAATATCAAAAAAAATTGGCCGATAGGTTTGGCTTTAATTTTTGTCTGCTTTTATGATTTGATATGGATGTTATAATTTTAAGAGTTGAGCCAAATTCACCAATAGATTTTTGAGATTTGCAAATACTCAATAATTTTCAGCGTGTTATCTTTTATTAAAAGAACTATTTGGTTTCAGTATCATATAAATTGATATTTACTTTCTATTTGAACCTTCATTTAGCTAATGATTTAATAATACAGATTTCATCTAGTCCTTATAAGAGAATTTTGAATTTGTTATAATAAAAAAACAAACAGATATAGCTTACACTTCTATAATAAAGATACCTTTTATAGAAATCAGTATGAAATGTGTTTTGGCTTATTGGAAGCATATCAGACATAATCGCCATAATCAAAAAATCTATATACCCAATAAGTAATAAATTTGTCGATATAGATTTTCCATAAAATTAGTTTTTAGTCTGATCTAAAAATAAATTTAATTTTTTATAAAAAAAATCACATTTAAAAGTACCTTTTTAGTAGCTCGAAATCCTGTTGGTGGATTTCGGGCGTACTTCAAAATTAGCTTTTCTTCTACATATGCAAGCTATATTTTAAATATGGAGCAAATCGGATCGGCGAAAGGAGTTTAGTTACCTTTTCATATCTAAAATTTTATCTCATCCCAACCTTCAAATGCGCAACGAGAACAAGTTATTCAACATAATCTACAATATTGTTCATGAAAAGGGCAAAAATTATTTCCCATTATTTGAATTTATTAAATTTAAAGAACTTGGCGATTCAGAGATGAAGAAATTTATGGAATTTTGCAGCTTACAGAACCCGAGCGAGCCAATTTGGAAGAATATTTGTGCTCGTTTTACAAAAGAACCAAAAGAATCAAAACATTCAATTTCCAGTCCAAAAAGCCATAAAATTTCAGTACCAGCGATTCTTCCTCATGAAGATCTGACCGTTGAAACTCCAATTACAGAAGAACCGACACAAACACCAAGATCTTCACGTAAAAAGAGTTCTCCCGAAAAAGAATATCAAGTCGGACATGACTTGTTATCAGGAATCTTTGCTTCAATGTCTACAATGAAAGGAAAAGTTTCTTTGAGTTCATCATCCAAAAATACAGGATTTATATCACTTCTCCTTAAGAAAGACAACAACACAAACTTCTAGACACATAATGAACCGAACTCATGGGTCAGAATCGACTTCAAATCGATGCACGTGAAATTAACTGGATATACTCTTCAAGGAAGGTGCGATATTGATTACAATCAGATGCAATCATGGGTAGTCGAAGTAATGGTCAATAAGAAATGGGTTGTGATCGATACAATTAAAGGAAAACCATTAAATAAATCTCCGATTTATTTTCCAGTTCCTAAGAATGAATACTATACAAAGGCTATCAGAATCAGGCAAATCGAGAAAAATACTTATGGAGATGATGACCTTGTTTTGTCTAGAATGGAATTTTTCGGCTTTACTAACTAATTTTTTTAGTTTTTCTGTTTTATTTCTCTGTTTTATTGTTGATAAGTAAATCTATTTCGTTTTAATACCATCTATCACACCAGTTCATGTTATTTTCATCGCATATCTGCTTTACAAGTAATCGAAATTTTGGATGAAAAGCGATCATTTTTCCTTTTTTTACAGATTTTAGATATTATTAGCATTCATACAGATCAATTCGTTAATACATACGAAACGTGGATTCAATTTTATTTCAAAAAATTCATGAAATAATCATTGAATATAACTTATTAATATTCGATGAAATTATTACCGTCAAATAAATTAACCTCTCAATTCTCATAAAAATTCAAAGGCATTCAGAAACTGAAAAAATATTGAGACCCATAAATCTCATCTATTACCCGACTTCCTTTTCCAAAAAATAAAATTCATTGAAATTGTTTTAAATTTATGCTTGCTTTATCTTTTTTAGTATCAATCGTTAAGATCTCCGATTATAATGAATCAGGAACTTATACTGTTGATATGAGGGATACCGATGACGTTGAGATACCTTTAAAATCTAAATATACGACTCTTTTAATTCACAATTCTGCCAATTATCAAGCAGATTTCTATGACAACACACAGATATTTATATGCAGTATAACTCCACGATCAGATTCACTACTCAATACACAGTCAAAAACAGGTAGATTACTCGTTCATAAAAAAGGCAATTTCGACTTCCTTCATTATACCATCGTTATCCCCGATTCTAACAACCAAATAAAGAAAGCATCACAACTTGTTATTTCAACATTGAGTTCTGATCAATTCAACGTTTCAGGATCAGTCTATAACGATGCAAGTTATCAGATACTCAATAATATTACGACATGCTTCTTATTTTGCAACCCAAACATCGATTCCTACAAAATTTATAACGTTTCTTCCAATTTTTCTAAATCTGAGTATTCAAGATTAACAGTTATCATTGTTTATTCAATGACAAGTGATTCTATTCTCAGAATTACACCTAAAACGCCATACCAAAATCATGATATCAAACCTTTTAACACAGAATTCAAGTTTGGAACTTCATTATTAGTTCGAAATGGGCAAGCATGCATTAAATTGACAGACGAAGTATACGATTTGAACCTCCGTATGACGATATTTTCACAATTAATTGTGAATTGCCCTGAAAAGACAACAATTTTATTCAGAAACACCAATCAAACAATAGAAATCTCTACAAACGATCAGATATTGAAAAACATATCTAACGATAACAAAATATTCCGATTCGGTGCAAATGGCGGAAATATTTTGTTTTCGAACGCTTTAAACACTACAATTTCATTCACAGCATTTGTTACTAAGGACATTGACTGCGAAAGTACCTTTTTATACTCAGATATTACAAATGAAGCATTAAATATTTCAAAATCATCACATGAGTATTGTTTGATGCTTTGTTACAGTTCTAACTCAACAATATACGAACAAGGTTTTATTTTATACGATATATATTCACCAGGAGAAAAAAGAACTCAAATTTTTCTTAAAAATGTAAATTTCAAGTCGATTCTTGCTGTTTATCGAAATGACGTTGATTATGAACACAATATTACTATTACAAGCAACTGTTCTGATTTATCTCCTTTCTTCTGCCGTTTTCCAGATTTTGAAAATTCTATTTTTCTTAAACAAAGAGATTTACGCGATCCACACATTCCATTGACAATCAACATTGATACATATACGCACAGATCACTAGAATTGCTTATAAACCAAACATTAGTTCTTAATATTTTGAAATCAGTTTCAATTTACATCCATGATAGTCAAAACACAGAAAAAACAGCATTGATTGATAATAACAGCATTCCTTTCACCAATTTGTTTGATTTTGGCTCAAAAACAGGTAAAGTCATTGTTAAAACATTTAATAAATTTAATATTTATGTTACAGCATTTCCAAGCAGTGGATATCGAAAGATTTATTTCACGACGAAACCAGAAGACTTCAAGATTTGTTCTCCCTTTTATAATTCAACACGAAATTTGATGATAAATGAACTTGATAACATTATTTTTGTCTTTTCATCACCACAAAGATACAACGTAAGTGTTGATGCAATTCTCGACAACAAAGGAGACAAAATTGAATTTTATCGATCAAAGAATTCATTCATTGGAGTTCTTCCTTCATATACTAATTCATTTAATATCAAATTCAATGCGAAATTCTTTGTTTTGAACTTTATTTCGATGAAGAATTCAGAATCAAAATCTATCAAAATCCACATTTCAGAAAATCCATCATATCAATTAATAAATTATTCAAAGTTGTATCAATCAGATAATAGATTCCGTGAGATTTTATCTAATGAAACAATCAAAGAAGATAAAATATATGTTTCACATCATAACGCAGACACATTCCTTTATACATATGGATCAACAGCATACATCACAATGATGAATTCATATTCTATCATTGCAATTCATAATGTTGACTTTGAAGGTCAAATTTATGATTCAAAAGGATATTTTGTTGGTAATGTTTCATCATATACATACAACTATGGTTCATTCCTTCCTATTGGTGGCACCGCAGTTATTTCTAGCAATAATTATTTCATTTGTTATTCTATTGTTAATTTAGTTTCTAATCTTTTTTCATGCAATTACATCGGTATTTCTAACATCCCAGATTCATATTTCCTCATTACTCGTCCATTCACTGATCTTCCACGAAATTTTACATTTGAACAAAACACGAATTATTGTTATCTCTTCATGACACCAGTCAAAACAGAATATTTCATTGCATCAAAACTCGGTACACGAGATCTCGCATACGCATTCATTCCAGAAGACAAATCGAATACAAATGTCATCACAAAGACAACACAAGTTAAAATTGAAGGTCGTTCTATCTTTTTGATCGTCATCAGTTACTCAGATGCGAACACATATATTGTTATGAACCACAGTGTCTCCACATTTTTGAATTTGTCTATGAACTTGTCAACAACATTCAAACTGACACATCAATCAATTATTTTCAACAACTCACAACTTTACAATGACTTTGAAACACTCGAAGCAGTTCGACGAATCCTTTATTTTGTTTTCTTGAGTATCATCCTTTTGATGATCTTCTTTGGTTTTGTCAGTTTCATGTGCAACAGCAACTACAAATGCTGTCGTGCTTTTCGTGAAGAATCAACAAGTCCTATTGTCAACGATTTCCCATCATTCACACCTAATCATCCAGGCATCGACGATGATCAATTCGATGATTCTTCTCACAGTGATGAACATCTTCATTTACGAGATCTTGGAGATAATGCCGAAGTTGTTGAGACAAACAGCAGAGTTTCACGTAAGAAAGGCAATCTTTCTCCTTACTTAGAAGCACTATCTCCTTCAACAAACCCTTATCTCCAACAACTGAACTCTGACAACTAATTTTGTTTTAATATTTTGTTTATTGTTTTTTCTTTTATAATTTATGTAAATCTTATATTATATCAATTGATATCAATTAACAATCCCATTTTAGCAAAATGTTCAACACATTTTCCTACTTAAACTATGTAAGAGACTTTATGAAGGAAAATGAGTTTAATCACATTTACGGTTTTTATTTGTGACGAACTGCGAGCCTCAATTAAAAGCAATAAGGTATGCTCAAGTTTTGAAATAAGTTTTGGATTCAAAAGTGACTTAACCTTTTTTATTCATTTTCTTTTCGGATGAGAGATTTCGGATAAATTTTTAACAAAGACAATATATCTACGGTCATTAATAATACGAATACAAATCTAATAAAATCTATAGCTACACATATTCCATGCTTACATGCAACTATCTTAATTCCTTTAATGATAAATCTAATTTTATATTGATTGTCTTTTCCTTTCAATTTTTGAAAAATTCGGCTCAAAATTTTTGATTTTTTTGATCTTCAAAATTATTGGAATCGAATTTAAAAAAAAAAAAAAAAAAAAAGGTAGTGGGGCCTCCAGGCACTTCGTGCCCTCTAGCCCTGAAGATGTTTAGTATAACTTTGTCCGGACAAGTAAGGGTCTATCGTCGCTACAGGAAAAGTTACGGGCGTTCCAAGGAAGTATACTTTGAGAAGCCTTTTCTCCATTTTAAAACAAGATAGGACGGTTATTTTACAAAACTGACAACACTTTGACCGAGTAGTTTTTTTGTGCTGAACAAAAAGTGTCATATAAACATCTGTCAAAAACCGTTTTTTACTTCACTTAAAATGCCACGTAAGCTACGTAAGAATATACGTAAGAGGAAGAGAGCATTGAAACATCCAATAGTAAAACTGACACCACAACAACAGTTGCAACAACAAATGATGAATGACCCCACTATGTTGCAACAAATGTCAAGCAACCCTATGCTTTTTAACCGAGTTATTGGTGCACAGAGTGGAGGTTTAAGAGCGGCACTTTTAGCGAAATGGCAGGCTATGGTGGAGCTGCAGACGGAACAGCTTATAACCCTCAAAGTCAAATGAATTTGAGTTCACTCAAAAATCAAATAACAGATGTCAAAAAGTCAAACATAGACATACAGAAACAAATAAGTGAAAACGAAAAGAAACTAGAATATGACAGACACACAAAGAAACTCAATGAGTTAAACGTAGAGAAAGAAGAAAGAAGAAACAACTGAAAGAACTAAGTACAGAGGAAATTGCGAAAAAAGTGTCAGAAAAACCAGCAGAAGTAGCAAAAATGGAACAAGATGTTATAAATTTGAAAAACCATACTACTCAATATAAAGTACTGAAAGATGAAGAAATAAAACAAAAAGCCCTGAAGACATATATGGATAGCGATGAGTATAAAAAAGAAGTTGAAGCAAATGTAAAGGCAGAAAAACTTTTACAGTTGCAAAACCAAACCGTACAGTATGAAAACTTAGCACAAGAAAGTAAAAATAACGACGCAGCCATGCAAAAGGCAATGAAAAGCGCAGAATATATAAAAGCTAATAATGACTGGTTAGATGCCCAAGCCAACGCTAAAGCAGCCCAACTTATAGGGTCAATAAGGACAAAAATACAAGCGGATGAAGACAGTTCAAATGAAGCTTTAATGAATGCTGACTTTAAGAACGCCTTCGAAGCTCTTCATAGTAAGGTGAAACTAGTGAACGACTTCTCATCTTGAAAGAAACTGAAGTCTGAAGGTTTCGACAAAGAGTTAAGAGAAGTAGCACAAAATATGACGAAAATAACAGATGCAGCAACGAGACAGGCAGTTCAAAGTGCCTATGACGCCGTTAGAGCAACTGTTGTGGAAAGTCAAGAAAAAGAGTTACAACAGACCAAAACAGACCTAGTAAATGCTTTCTTAAAAACGAAAAGTCAGGTAGGACATTATGCTGCAGATGGAACATATGTGCCAGCTGGTGGAACTTATATACCAGCTGGTGGAACTTATATACTAGCTAGTGGAACTTATATACCACCAAACCCTCCAAGAGAAAGCACCTGCACCAGGACTACCTAAACATTTACATCGTCACATGGACACAGACACAGGCATGCACCAAAACCAACACAACAACCAACAGTTCAAAACACTGCACCACAACCAACAGTTCAAAACACTGCACCACAACCAACAGTTCAAAACACTGCACCACAACCAACAGTTCAAAACACTGCACAGCAACAAACCACAAACAGAGCAAGGACATAAAAGAAGTAGAGAACAAGGAAACCAAGAATTCTTAAAAATGCTTAAGGAAAATTATGGTTACCCAGATACTCTTGACTTTAGTGACAGATATAAAGAAGCTATTAGAAAGTTCAAGAAGGGAAATACTGACCCGAACCTATTTAGCTTTATGGTTCAGCACCAAATGGGATATAATTTCAAACCTGGAAAATACAAGCTCGCTAAGGGATATGATTTAATAGCATATCATCCAAATGACATGACTGAATTTACTCCGAGATATTTGGTGTCAGAGATAAATGATAATTCAACTATCTTCATGAAACGCGTAAAAAATAGAGACGGAACGAAAGAAGAAAGGGTTATGAATGCGGATGACTTAAATAGGGAACTTGTTAAAAACGGTCTCGGAATATATGAAATGCCAGCAGATGAGGTACAAGAAACTCACAGGAAGAAGTTCAGATACAACCAGACATGGAAGAAATAGTTCAGCAACAACAGCTAGAAGAGCCTGAAGGAAACAAACAAGTCCCTCCTTTGGAAACTAACTTCACAGAACTAGATGAAGATTTGGAACAGCCGAAAAATCTTGACCCTCAACAAGAGTATGCGGAGAATATGGAATCTTTCCAAGAGTCTAAGAAAAATTCGCTGACATAGTAAGAATATATCGAAAAATGTTCGCCGACATACAAAAGACTCCAACATCAGATGAAAATATTCAGCATAGAATGGAAGAACTGAAAGAAAGTGTACGCAAATACAACAATCCTTTTTACTTACGACCATATAACGTTCAATCTTTGGCTGAACTCGGTGAAAATAAAAGGTTAAATTTCACCAAAACATATAGAAATGAAACATTGTTTAAAGTTCATTCAGAACCTAACCAATATGGAAACAAACCTACTTTTGTTTCTGCAGACTATGGAACTACAATGAGATGGGGTCATAAAGCTAATCCGGATAGGTGGTTCATAAACTTACAACCTCAATTCCAAGAAGTTGTAGACGCAATGGAAGTGAATGGTGAACCAGATATAGCTGGTATTTTCAGCGCGGCTTTAATGCCATTGAAAGTATTGAAAGATGCAGATATTTTGAACCAGTATGAAATGAACATGGCTGATGGAAATATAACACCTGACGTTCTAGAACATTTATCTCAAAGAACTACACAGAACCATAGAGATGGTATATTTGGTGAAGAGTTTAGAAAGAAAGTTAGGGAGAGAGAAGGAAGAGAACCTATTGTACATGACCTTGCAAACGAAAGTTTGCAAAATGTCATAAAAACTTACTTTGCAGACAATGAACCGAGAATGGATGAATATTTAAGAAAACTCAAATGGACAGTACCAAATGAAATGTTAGTATTGAAAACATGTTCCTTGACAAAATAAAACCAACTACAGAAATAAATGACGCAAGACTGAAACATTGGGTAAAAGCTTTCCCATTCACAAAAGATATTATTGGTAACATGGAAAGAAAACCAGAATGGCTACAAAAACATATATTTGGAAACGAGCTTATTCCATATGGACAAGCTCTGTTTGAAGAGCTTGAACCGGAAACTCAGGAAAGAGTCATGCAAACAATACGCGAAGACTCAAATACAAACTATGACAAAATCTTTCTAGGATATAGGTTACCTGAGATGGGCGACCAGAGCCCAAGGCAAAAAGGACATGGGAAATTTACAACATACTAGGTGAACATGAGGCAAAGATGCAACAAACTTGAAGCAGAGGGCAAGTTACCAAAAGCGACACCAAAGAAGAAGGTAGAACAAAGTGAAAATAGTGAAGAAGTAACTTCATCTAGTGAAAGTAGTGGCAATGAAGGAAAAAGAAGAGTTAAAACTCAGTCAGGAAGAAAGTAAAGCTTGGTCCGAGTGGGTTCTATTATGACACATAAATCCAACTATTCTATATTTTTACCCATATGAAATGTACGCCGCTCAGAATATAACGCCAACAGTTTTGGATGCCATGAACGGAAATGTTTCCGAATGGTATAACGAATGCGACAATGCCATTAGAAGGTCAGAAATAGTTCCTGGAACTTACGAATATACAACTGCTGTTTTCTTATGGAAACGTAGGTGAGTTTGGAGAAGGTTCTTCAACAACAGTAGATATTGCTTGCGACAGGTTTCATATTATTTCTATTGACAACTCATTCTTATACGTGGAACAAGACATTGAAATAAAACCTTCTGCCAAGTTGTCTGACAAGAAAGGTTGCAATGGAATTTTCTATGTCGGATACCAATATGCTCCAGAAGTTTTCATGGGATATAAGATATATTCTAACTCTGACTTAGTTCAAACAGTAACATGGGCAAACTATGAATGGTTCGCTTTGAGAAACTCAGTACAACCACAAGCTAGAGAACAAACAGACCAGTATGCAAATATGAGAAAATAAGAAGACTTGACCCTAACGTTCCAGGAGTTTATGTTAACCTTTCTGGTTCAGATGGAACTGCTGCCACTAAAGTAAAACTGAAACTTAGAGTTCCTTTGTCATCTTTCCTCATCTTCAGGTTTTTAAGATACTTGCCAAACTGGGCAGGAAAAATTTCTATCGAACTTACTCCAAGCAAAAATAACTTAGTCATTGCACCAACACAAGACCCATTCACTATTACAGACGTAAAGGGAACAAATAAAACGTCATTCGCCGAATTTTGCAAAGACAAAGTTGACTTAGACTTTGGTTTCTCAAACTTCAACAATGAAGTAAACTATTATTTCAATGCTGCTGGAGATGCTTGGGACCCAGTTAAGTTCACCTGCGAAAAAATTGAATGCAAGAGAATAGAAAGCAGACTTGCAGTCTATATGTTGGACCCAGATATTTCAAATGCTTTAGCTGCCAAATATATTGCAGTTCCACTTATGTTCCCTATACACCAAATATCTGTCAAAGACTTTGCAGGTGAAGTTGGAAACCAAAATCCAGGAGCCGCAGGTGCAAGAACAGATATTGCTTTAACAACTGCAATGAAACATGCAGATACTATGTTTGTACTGTTCAGACGAACTATAAATGACTATTCTTGTTTCTACAACCCCGGTATTAAATATCATATAAACATAGATGGCAAATATTATCAAAGAGAGAATATTCTACAGTTGAGGATATGAGGTCATACAACTTGACATTAGATGCTATGAACTTTAACAACAACTTCACAACAACCATTAACCCTGAAATGCAAAGTTCTATTATGCCATATGTGAAAGTATGGACTCATACAGGAGGTCAAAAAACTCAATATACAAATGGAGACCGTTCAAACTTTTGGCTTGGCATTCCATTTGCTGACTCAGAAGACTTTATGGGTGGTATTTCAACTGTTGGTACTGTACAAATACAATATACTGGTGACAGAGACGGTCCAGATGAATTGAAAGCAAAGAAGTTTACAAAACCAATAGCATTTTCACGGAAGATGCTCTTTTGAAGATTCGTTCGATGAAACCTGCTGGGGCTCCTCAGATTGGCATAACGACAGCATCCATCGAGCAGATTTTGGCAGCAGGTCAGTAAGTTGTTCTTGAACTGACTTCTCTCCGTCAAATATTGACAGTACGCCAGTTTTTGACATAATATTGTATTATAAACTTACCTTTAGAAATATCTGTAAGTTTTGAAGTTATTATTTGTCTGCTTCAAGAACTTTCACCATTTCAGTATTACCAACTTTCTTTGCTTTATGAAAAATTTTTGGTTCAGCAAAGACTGCTATTCTATAACATTTACCATTGTTGTTATAAAGAACTATTCTGTCAATGTATTTGTATTGTTTGTGTGTGTAAACTTTGTTCTGCTTCAATTCGAAGAGATACTCGAATACGTCCATCTTTTTTATTCTAAGTAAAATGTCATTTCCGAAAAAATAAAGCGTAAGTGTTTCAAAAAGGTTTAATGGCGGTGGCAGATGTGAAGTTAAATTCACCAACTCAAACAAACAGTCAAAGTGTTATTGTCAATGTCAAAGACAGAGATGTTGAAGTGGGGAAACCATACGAGGACGAAGATGGTATAACAATTGTTCCTGTAAAAGAACAACCAACATATCCTGAAGTTAGCAGAGACTTAAGTTCTGTTGCAGATATTCGAAACGACTACCAACAACTGAAAGACAAACTTCAAACTCAGGAGAAGATTTGTCAAGCTTTAAGTATAATGTTAAACTTGGTCGAACACAACCCTGTAAAAGTGAACTCATATGTCATTGCACCTCATGAAGTTTTGAAAGAACTATTGAAACTTTTGACAGAGGCAACGATATAAACATCAAAGAAATAGAACCCGACATTAGTTGCTGTGGTGTTTCATATAATGTCATTGACAAGATATACGTTATGAAAGGAGGTGAAACGTTGAACTTAAAGTATAGTTTCCCAGACGTCATAAAAATATTTGACGACCACAACATTTCATTAAAATTTATTTGCTAAGTAAAAATGTCAAAACTTCTTGAAAGATGTTTGAAGAAAAATAATATAGACTTTATTTCATGTAAAGGACTTTACACACTTTTGAACGATATGAAAGACCCTGTTTTTGTTTGTTCGTGAGACAAAGGAAAGTTCTATGTCTTTACAAAATATTTGAACTTCTTAGACAAGAGAACTTCAAGAAACGCCATGTGAAAGTTTAGATGAAGTTCTTCTCCACTTTCAGAAAAACTTTTAAATATATATAAATGGCAGAAGATATTAATGGTTTATACTATTACGACTAAAAACCCTGAGTCATATAATTCTATAACAACAAACTTACAAAGTCCTCAAGGACGATATTGTAAACTAACCTTAAACACAATGACGACTAAAGCCTGTTTTGCTCTTTTGACACCAGAAGACTTTATTGTTGTGAATGGTAAAAAATACTCCTTTGAAGATACTTACTCAGATATACCACCAACAGGTTTTGTTGACTTATTTAATACTTTAAGTACGGGTGTAACATGTGCTGCAACTAGAGCAGGTTTCATTATGTTTGGATGTCCGACTGAGTTTACTATAAACGATATGAGCTATAATACAAAACTTATTTCTGGTTTTTACTACCAACAGTTTCCTATAACAGGAAAAGGTGTCATACAAGGAATGTCTATTCCATTGACATTAAGCACACCAATCTTATATATTGTTTCAAACTTAGGTTCAAAGTGTTATTCGAATGTCGACAGAAACTATTATGACCAAAAGATACTTATGCGTATAAACAATACTTTCTCTGCTGGTTTGCCTATTGTTCATTCGAATGCAGAATTTTCAACCTTAGTGAACTCAAACACTTTGGCAAGTATAACGTTGACATTAGTTGACGCAAACTTTGTTCCTGTAAAACTTTTATGTCCTATGTATTTGTCAATGACGGCAGAAAGTTTCGAATTGGAAGATGCAACTGGTGAAAGTATTGTATTACAAGAAACACTTCAACAAATAGCTCAAGAACAACAAATGCAACAAATGCAACAAACAAAGTCAAGAATAAAAAAAAATATTTTTTTTTTTTTATAAAAATGTACAGAATAGATGTTTCAGATTTTTATGACTTCCAAGCATTCAGAAATATGTGTCCATTTCGAGACTATAACAAAGCAGTCGAGAATTTGAAACGTTTAGTCATTTATGTCGACTCTGCCCCAGAATGTTATGTTATGAAAGAATGGGATGTAGTCTTTAACAAACCAAGAGCAACAATAGTTTCAGAACAAGAATGTAGACAGAAACTTAAGAAAATAAAAGTTGTACAAGTTGGCATGAAGATGTTAGATGCTTGGGATATCTTATTGTCAAAGTTAGAAGATTTTTCAGTTCGAGGTATAAAGTTCTATACACCTTCTCCAAACTTCTATTCTATCTTCACTGGATATAAATACGAACAAGTAGAATGGAAAGAAAATATTATAGAAGCTTGGTTAGACCATGTCAAAGAAATTATATGCAATGGAAACGAAAGAGTCTATGAGTATATCTTATGTTGGTTTGCAAACATCTTACAACATCCAAGTGCTAAAAATGAAACTGCTCTCATTATAATTGGAAAACAAGGAACTGGTAAGAACACATTCTTTACAGATATTTTGTGCAAACTGTTAGAAGGTTATTCGAACCCGAATATGACAAACTTAGAAAACATCTGTGGCAAGTTTAACTCCTCAATAGAGATATGAAAACTTATAGTTTGCAATGAACTTCAAAGTATAGATACAACAAAGTTTTGAACTCAGATGCTTTGAAGAGTCTTATAACAGACAAAGTTGGAGTGTGTTGAAAGAAAATATAAAGACCAAAGAGTTTGTGAAAATGTTGCAAACTTCATTATGGTTTCAAAACAATGCTGTTCCGATGAAATTAGAAAGTTCTGACAGAAGATATGTAGTTGTCAGAACGTCAGATTCTCATATGCAAGATACAGAAATTTTGACGACTTAGCAGAAACTTTGACATCTGACTTTTACAACCACTTGTTCTCATATTTTATGACATTAGATATTTCTAAGTTCAATCCAAGACAAATTCCACATACCGAAGAGAGACAAACATTGTTAGAAGCAAACAAGAGTGTATATGAACTGTTCATAGATGAAACTGACTTTGTGTCATTAGATGAAAGGTCATTGTACGATTCGTATAAACAATATTGTCAAGAATATGGTTATATGACAGCGTCTAAACGTACATTCTTGGCAAATGTCAAAAGTCTTTTAGACGTACAGAATGGTGTATATACAAAGAAAAATTTTTATGAGTAAATTTAAAAAAAAAATATTTTTTTATCCGATAGAAAAGATGACGAAATTCATCTCAGTAAACAAGTACATGTCAGGACTTAAAGAAGAACTAGACCCATTCACATTATTGAATGTTTACTTCTACCATTTTTGAAAAGTCTTCATTCAGCAAAGTTTGGAACATCGAACCAGTTAAGTTTGCTATTGTGACTAAAAATGGTGCGAAATTTGAAGACTTAGACATAGAAGGTTTGTTAGCAGTCAAAGAAAGTTTTGACAGAAGGTTTTCAAACCTTAAAGAAGGCAAAGCATACAAACTTGTTATACCTTATGAACCAAAGAAAGCAGACGACTATGAATATTATGAGTCTAAGATAGTTGAAGTTCAAGGTAAATTGGGTAAAAGATTTTTAGAGTCTAAGCCAGTGTTTGCTCCTAAAGAGGAGAGAAACATTGACATTGACCCAGAAATGTTCTAAAAATAAAATTTTATTTTTACATGTCAAATTTCTTTTTCTCTGGAACTGGTTCAGGTTTCTTCTTCTTCTCTTTCTACTTTCTTTTCTTCTTTTCTCTCTTCTTCTTTTCTGGTGGAGTTATGTCAAATTTGGCGCAACCATATTTATGTAAAAGTTCTTTGTCCTTTAATAGCTCTTCTATTCTGTTTTCTATTTCATCTTCAAGAACAGCGCATGTGTCTTCTTTGCATTTCTAAGAACTTTTGTTGGACTTCATCTTTCCAATCGGCGTCATCTCTGTCAACAAGTCTGTCATTGACAAATTTTAAGACTGCTCTGCTTAATGTTTTATGGTTCTTGTCATATTCCCAGAAACAGAACTTTAGAACAAATTCACCTTTCTTGTTTACACTATGTAAGATTTTATGGTCGACAGATGTTTTGCTGTCAAAAAGTTTGTCTCGAATATAGATAGCGAAATCGCTAGACATTTTCTAAAAGATAAAAATTTTAATTTTCTAAAAATATGTTAGAAAAAAAGTTTGCTGACATTGACAAGAAATTTGAGAATGTTTTAAACAAGAACAAGAGGAAGTTAGAAAATGCTCAGATAAAGCCTATACATGACAAGTTCTTATTTGCTCAGAATGGTATAACAGGTCTAATTGCACCACCTGGGTCGGGTAAGACTTTCACTTATTCTTAAAATGGCTGCACAACAACAAGAACTAGATGAGAAGAACCCATTCTATGAGTTAGTTGTTATTTGTAGTACTTCTGGTCAATTTGACCAAACCGTCAATTCGTTCAAAGATATTATAAAGAAGTCTAAGTTAGTATGTATAAAGGATACTGAGGTTGTTAGATTGGATAAAGAAGTACCAAAGAAGGGTTTTGAAGTACAATGCTATAAATGAGTATATAAATTCGAAGTTTAAAGACCCAATGAGGAAATGCAGAGAATATTAGAGAAGAAACACTTCAGAAACAAACAGAAGAGATAGAATACATTTCGAAGAAATTGCAATCTTACGATTGGAAGACATACCCTCATAGGTGTCTTCTTATCTTAGATGATTTCGCCTCTCATCCTTTGTTAAAGAATAGAGAACAAGATATGTGTCGAATTCTTAAGAAGCTCAGACACTTTAACATCTCAGTTGTCATTGTGTACAGACAGCAAAGAGTTTAAGTAAGGATGTTAAAAGAATACTTACTGACATTATACTTTTCCCTGGATTGTCCGAAGACGATTTCATGGAACTTATGAAAGAGTCCATGGCAGGTAATTTGACAGACATGAACTATGGGAGAAGTACAAAGTCATACAAGACCCTCATACTTCTTTCAGAATTCATATCTACGCAAACAAAGTTCAAATTGTAAAAAGTCAAGCTTGAAAAATGTAAGTGTTTAGTCTTAGTAAGTCTGTTGTGGTGCTGGGGCTGTCGGTTCTTCTGGCTTTGGAAGGCATTCAGGAAGAGGAACGTCAGTCATCCGTTTGTGTCCTGTCGGAAGGAAAAATTTTTCCTGTCGGAAGGAAGAACTTTTTCTGTCGGAAGGAAAAACTTTTCTGTCGGAAGGAAAAACTTTTTCTGAAGTTCGACCAAAAAGTTCTCAATTTTCGAAAATTGAATGGTTTACGGACGGACAACTGGAAAAATTTTTTCCTCGCGATGGAAAAATTTTTCCTGTCGGAAGGAAAATTTTTTCTGTCGGATGGAAGAGTTCTTCCTTCGGAATGAAAATTTTTTCCTGTCGGAAGGAAAAATTTTTCCTGTCGGATGGAAGGACTCGGAATGCCAGAAGGATTTGACGAGGCAATTTACCTAATTGAGCTACTTGAGCCATCTGAATCAAGCGATAAAAATAAAAGTGCAATTTACTCTACTTGTTTGAAGTTGTCAAATACTCTGTTATTTTTTCCTTTAACATGGCAAATTTCTTTGAAGGTAAGTATTGTACAACCTTTCATATCATAGTGTGTTTGAGGTAACGTATCTTGAACTATTTGTTCACATCTTCATTTGGGGTCATTGAAATCGGTAAGTTTTCGCGATAGAACCAATTTCTGTCAGATTTGTAAATCTTAGCAAGGTCGTAAAAGCTTTTGTTGTTTTCTTCTGACTAATGCAACATACCATATCTTTATCTTCTTCATTTTCCATCTCTTCATTATAATCATATACTTATAGTCTTTTCCTTACCTTTTGGTACCGAACGTGGTATTCTTTTCTGAATGCTTTTGTCTTTTGCTTCAAGCTTGTTTTCCATCTCTTCACGTTCTTGTCTATGAATTTCGTCAAGAAGTCTGTAAATATACCAAGCATAACGAGGCGAAGCCCACATTGCAACAGCATTTACAAGAAGTCTATGTACATAATATCCTTCAAACCGTTTGGCAAATTTTTCACGATTTTCATAGAGTTTTTGGCGACTGGGTTTTTTACTTATCGCTGTTCTCACTGTTTCATAGAGTTTTTGGCGACTGCGGTTTTTACTTTCGCTGTTCTTCACAATTTTCATAGAGTTTTGGCGACTGCGGTTTTTTTACTTACTCGCTGTTCTTCACTGTTTCAGAAAAAAGTATGTCTCGCTGTGCTTCGCTCAAAAGTTCTTGTGTGCTTTGGTTCCTAAACCAGTCTTGTGGTTTCTTTAGTATCTGGAGCAAAACATGCTGTCAATATACTTTGCATTGGTACATGTCATCTTTGACTGAACGAATGAGACGGAGTTGTTTGTTAAACTGTATTGTACTCATATTCTTCATTTATAGCTCATGGGACTATAACTGTTGTTGTGTTTCTCTGTTGTTGACATATCTGTCTTTACATACAAAATAAAAAATAATTTTATAAAAAACTAACTTTATTTTTTTAAGTTTGGTCATCCTCACGGTATGACAAAATACTATATTTTACTTAAAAATATGCAAGCGGCTTATAGCTCAGTGTATGGGCTACTCGTTAAAGGCGTCGAAGACCTCGGTCAAATCCTGATTCGCGCAGGTTTTTTCCCTTTTATGCAGTGAAATTTCATGTACATAGGGTTTACTTTGGTGTTAGACCTAGTGAAAAATAGAACGATATAAGTTTACATTTGTAAAGTTGGACGATAAAAATCTTGCTACTGTCAGTAAAAGTACTGCTACTGTCAGTAAAGTACTGTATGTCAGCTAAGAATCATAAAAGTATGCTAATGTCAGTAAAAAGGAAAATTTGAGAGGGTTTTCGACGATAAAGTACTGCTACTGTCAGTAAAAATCTCTGCTACTGTCAGTAAAGTACTGTACTGTCAGTAAAAGTACTGCTACTGTCAGTAAAAATACTGCTACTGTCAGTTAAAAGTACTGCTAATGTCAGTAGCAATGGTCGAAGTCGAACCTTACCGACGAGGCAATTTAACCTAATGAAAATTAACGAGCTTTGTTAGACTTCCTCAGGCAGAATGTAAAGGCAAGCTTGTTAACGGTTAGAAACCGTATAGAACCTTTCATTTTTTTTCCTCAAAAATAATGTTTATGTTAGAATATTAGAAATAACATTTTTAACATAAGCGTTTTACATGGTAAACGTTTTTTTGGAATTTTGTGAAAATCTCAACGGTTTGACACATGCCATTATGCCATTTTACTCAGAATTTTGTGCTGAATTCAGCAAAAATATATTTTAGGTGAAGAGGTGAGATCCACCCGTTTTTCTCACCTCTTTTCTAACATGGTCTAAAACACACAAAACTCATGAATTTCGTGAATTTCCTTAAGATAGAAAAATATATTTTATTGTTAGCATGTTTAATCTAACACGTTTTTCTAACCTGTTTTCTACATGGTCTAACACACAAAACTCATGAAAATTTGTGCTGAATTTCAGTAAAAATAATGTTTTAGGTGAAGAGGTGAGATCTCACCCGTTTTTTCACCTTGTTTTCTACCATCTTTTTTTTTTCACAACCGTTTACATTGAATGCTACGTGGATATCTGAAATCTAAACAGTTTTGTGCTGTACTATTCTTCTTTAGTACATCGAATGTTTTAACAATAGCCTGAAAAGTTTCTTTATACTTCATTTGACGTCAGTATAATTAGGAAATCGTCAGCTGTTGATGTTTTTTGTTCAGAAATTCCAAAATGTCATTTTATCTTTACTGTGGTTTTCTCTGCTTCTTTCTTTAGTCAGCTAGTCGTTCTCATTCTTTCTATCTTTTGACGGAGTAGTTATAATTTCCTCATTGCGCTTTTACATTTAGAACATTGCCGGGGTCATTTTTGGTTATACATTGAAATAAAACCAGCAAAAACAACTAAAAGCGTCAATTGCTCTCTATCTCAAAACATAGCGGTTTATCTGTTCATCATCCATACCTTTCCTTTCTATCATTTATCTCTTTTCCCAAACACATTCAGCACAACTAACGAAACAAAGTTGTCGTAGGTTTAAATTTTCAGATTTATATTATTGTCAAGAAAGAAACATTCTTATATACATGTCGCAACTTTGTCCATAACCTTATGGTTGCAATGAATCCTAGAAACTCATAATTTACCTTTTCGTATGAACACTTCTTTATTTCTACTGAGTCAGTTGGTTTCACTTCTATTTATCGAATTCAGGAATAGTGAGTTTTTGTTGTTGGATTCAGGTAGTTTAAGGCAAGATGTCGCATGAGGTCCTGCATTTAATAAAAGATACTGTTCATTTGTTTCATCTTTTCAGCACTACATCTAAATACTTTGTTAATAAGTTCTCTGCTTTTCTTCTGGATTTCTGTTTAAAAGTAATATGAAGGAAGGAATGAAGCTTTTTCATTTCTACTTAACATTGACGTAGGATTCATGACTAACGAGGTTTGGGCTGTTGGTTTGAATTGTTGTAGAACCTAATTGTTGAAAATCATATTTTTATACAAAATAAAAAAAATAAATAAAATAAAACTACTTTATTTTTTATTCGGAGAAATTCATGAAATTCAAGAGGTTGAAAAAGCGGTGAAAAACAGGTGAGATCTCACTCTATCACCTAACATTAATTTTTGGGTCCTTTTACACTCATTTACGATGAAGTCTTGAAAAACATTTACGAAGAAGTCTTGACAAAAACATTTACGAGAAGTATGCATCAAAACATTTACGAGAAGTCATGACAAAACTTACGAAGAAGTCAATGAAAATTCAAGAGGGGTAGAAATGAGGTTAGAAAACGTGTTAGAAAACGTGTTAAGATCTAAATTTCTAACATAAAACTTTATTTTTGGTGTAAATTTTCATGATTTTCGAGAGTTTTAGACATGTTAGAAAACGTTTAATCTAACCATCTACCGGACATTCTTCGTCAAATTATACAAAATGACACTTTTTCATTAGATAACTGTTTTTTTTGACGAAGTGAAAGTTTACATTCGTCAAAAAAATCCCTTGAATATATCTTTTATACAAAAAAATACAAAAATGACACTTTTTTCATTATGATAAACTGTTTTGACCGAAGGGAAGGTTTAACACTTGTCAAAAAATCCCTGAAATCATATCTTTTATACAAAAAAATCAAAAAAACAATACTTTATTTTTTTCTATTTAATGAAATTCATGAAAATTCATGAGGTTAGAGAAACGTGTTAAAAACGTGTTGATCTAACATTCTAACATAAACTTTTTTTTGGGTCTTACACTCATTCACGATGAAGTTTTCTTGACAAACATTTACGAAAGAAGTTCTTTGAACAAAGCATGTACGAAGAAGTCTTGACAAAACATTTACGAAGAAGTCTTGACAAAACATTTCCGAAGAAGTCTTGACAAAACATTTACCGAAGCAGTCTTGAACAATTCAAGAGGGTAGAAATGAGGTTAGGAAATGGTTATGATTAACCATCTACCGACATTCTCGTCAACATGAAAAAAATGACACTTTTTCAATTTAGATAATGTTATTTTTTGCCGAAGTGAAGTTCTTACACTTCGTCAAAAAATCCCTGAAATATGTCTTTAATTACAATAAAAACTAATTATTTTTTATTTGGGGAAATTCATGAAAATTCACGAGGTGAAAAAAAAGAGGTGAAAAAAGAGGTGAGACATCTCACCATCTAACCGACATCTCGTCAATACAAAAAATGACACTTTTTCTATTATATAACTGTTATTTTGTGACGAAGGAAGGCTGACACTGTCGTCAAAAAAATCCTGAAATATGTCTTTTATACAAAATAAATGAATTAAAACTTAACTTTATTTTTTTCTACTTAAGAAATTCATGCAAATTTCAAGAGGGTGAAAAAGAGGTGAAAAAAGGGTGAGATCTCACCATCTTCACCTAAATTATATTTTTGGTCGGACAACTTTCTCTCAATTGAGAGCTGTGGGCATTTATCTTGCGTTAAACGGTTATCAAGATCTTTCTTCGAAGTCATTGGTCTCTCTTCGATTTGGACTGAGATTCAATTGCTGGTGGGTTATAACCTTGAGTGGAAATGGTAGAAATCGGAGACGGTACTTGCCTGGCAACTGAGGTGCAGGGGCTGGTGCTTTAAGAGTTTCCTCTGTTGGAATGGAACTCGTTAGTGGAACGTCCGGACATCCGTTTGTTGTCCTGTCGGAAGGAAAAAACTTTTCCTGTCGATGAAAATTTTTTCAATGTCGGAAGAAGAATAGAAAGCAGACTTGCGTCTATAATGTTGACACAGATATTTCAATGCTTTTAGCTGCCAATATTATTGCAGTTCCACTTATTGTTCCCTATATCACCAAATATCTGTTCAAAGCTTTGCAGGTGAAGTTGCAACATCCAAAATCCAGGAGCCGCAGGTGCATAGAACAGATATTGGCTTTAACAACTGCAATGAAACAATGCAGATACTTATTTTGTACTGTTCAGGATCGAACTATAAATGACTATTCTTGTTTTACACCCCGGTATTAAATATCATATAACAAGGATGGCAAATTATTATCTCAAGAGAAGAATAAATTCTACAGTTGAGCGATATGAGGTCATACAACTTGAATTAGTGCTTTATGAACTTTAACAACAATCTTCACAAAACATTAACCCTGAAATGCAAAGCTTCTATTATGGCCATATGTGAAAGTATTGGACATACAGGAGTCAAAAATACTCAATATTACAAATGGAGACCGTTCAAACTTTTGGCTTGGCATTCCCATTTGCTGACTCAGAAGACTTGTATGGGTGGTATTTCAACTGTTGGTAATGTACAAATACAATATGACTGGTGAAGAGACGGTCAGATGATATTGAAAGCAAAGAAGTTTTACAAAACATAGCACTTTTCGGAAAGATGCCTCTTTTGCAAGATTCGTTGATGAACGACCTGGGGCTCCTCGATTGGACATATACGGACAGCATCATCGAGCAGATTTTGCAGCGGTCAGTAAGTTGTTCTTTGAACTGACTTCTCTCCGTCAATATTACAGTACGCCAGTTTTGACATAATATTTGTATTATAAACTTACCTTTAGAAATATCTGAGTTTTGAAGTTTATTTTTGTCTTCAAGAACTTTCACCATTTCAGTTATACCAACTTTCTTTGCTTTTATTGAAAATATTTTTGGTTCAGCGAAAGACTAGCTATTCTATAGACATTTACCATTGTTTGTATAAGAACTATTCTGTCAATGTATTTGTATTGTTGTGTGTGTAAACTTTGTTCTGCTTCATATTCCGAAGAGATACTCGATACGTCATCTTTTTATTCTAAGTAAAAATGTCATGTTCCGAAAAATAGAAGCGTAAGTGTTTCAAAAGGGTTTAATGGCGGTGGGCAGATGTGAAGTTAATTCACCAACTCAAACAACGAGTCAAAAGGTGGTTATTGTCAATGTCAAAGACAGAGATGTTAGAGTGTGGGAGAACACATACGAGGACGAGATGGTAACAATTGTTCCTGAAAGAAAACATATATCCTGAAGTTAGCAGAGACTTAAGGGTTGCTGTGTCAGATCATTCGAAACGAAACTACGCACAACTGAAAGCAAACTTCAAAACTCATGGAGAAGATTTGTCAAGCTTAAAGTATAATGTTAACTTGGTCGAACACATACCCTGTAAAGTGAATATATGTCATTGCACACTCATCGAAGTTTTTGAATAGAAACTGATTGAAACTTTGCAGAGGCAGAGATATATAACTCAAGAGAATGGAACCCGACATTAGTTGCTTGGTGGTGTTTCATATAATGTCCATTGACAAGATATACGCTTATGAATGGAGGTGAATAGCGTGAACTTAAAGTATAGGTTTCCGCAGACGTCAATAAAAATATTGACGCACCACAACATTTCATTAAAATTTATTTGTAAGGGTAAAAATGTCCCATAAACTTCTTGAAAGATGTTTGGAAGAAAATAATATAGCACTGTTAATTTCGATGTTAAGGACTGTGTACACACTTTTGAACGATATGAAAGACCGCTGTTTTTGTTTGTTCGTGTAAGACAAAGGAAAGTTTATGTCTTTTACAAAATATTTGAACTTTTAGACAGAGAACTTCAAGAAAGCCATGTGCAAAGTTTAGATGAGTTCTTCTCACTTTCAGAAAACTTTAAATATATATAAATGGCAGAAGATATTAATGGTTTATACTATTACGAACTACAACGTCCTGAGTCCTATAATTCATTAACAACAACTTAAAATCCTTCTCAAGGGACGAGTATTGTAAACAACCTTAACACACGAATGACGACTAAAAAGCCGTTTTGCGTCTTTTGACACCAGAACGGACTTTATTGTTGTTATGTAAAAAAACTACTCCTTGAAGATTCTTACTCAGAATAATAAACCCACCAACCGGTTTTGTTGCCTTATTTATAGCTTAGTACGGGTTGTAACATTGCTGCACTAGAGCAGGTTTTCATTATGTTTTGGATTCCGACTGAGTTTTACTATAACGATATGAGCATATAATTACAAAACTTATTTTGGTTTTTACTAACCAACGTTTTCTATAACAGGAAAAGGTGTCATACAAGAATGTCTATTCCATTGACATTAAGCACACCAATCTGTATATATTGGTTTCAAAACTTATGTTCAAAGTGTTTATTCGAAATGTCGACAGAAACTATTAATGAGAAAACCAAAAGAATATCTTATGCGTATAAAACAATACTTTCTCTGCTGGTTTCCCTATTGTTCATGTCGAAATGCAGAATTTTCAATAGTGAACTCAACAACTTGGCAAGTATAACGTTGAACAAGTTAGTTGACGCAAACCTTTGTTCCTGTAAAACTTTTTATGTCCTATGTATTCTGTCAATGACGGCAGAAAGTTTCGAATTGGAAGATGCAACTGGTGAGTATTGTAATTAACAAGACACATTCAACAACAAATAGCTAAGAACACAAATCAACAAATGCACAACACAAGTCAATGAATAAAAAAAAATATTTTTTTTTATTTTTAATAAAAATGTACAGATAGATGTTTCAGATTTTTATTGAACTTCAAGGCATCTCAGAATTGTCCATTCGAGTACTATTATATAAGCAGTCGAATTTGAAACGTTTTAGTATTTATGTCGACTCTGCAGATGTTATGTTATGAAGAATGGGATGATAGTCTTTAACAAACCAAGAGAAACATAGGTTTCAGAACAAGAAATGTAACAGAAACTGTATAAAATAAAAGTTTGTACACGTTGGCAATAGAAGATGTTAGATGCTGGGATATCTTATTGTCAAAAGTTAGAAGATTTTTCAGTTCGAGGTATAAGTTCTATACAACTTCTCCAGAACTTCTATTTCCTATCTTTACCTCGGATAATAAATACCGGACACAGTATGAAATGGAAAGAAAATATTATCAGTAGAGCTTGGTTAGACCATGTAAAGGAGAATATATGCAATGGAAATCGAAGAGTCCATATGATAAATCTTATGTTGTTTGCAAAATATGCTTACACATCCAAGTGCTAAAATGAAAATACTGTCTCATTATATTGGAAAACAAGGACTGTAAGACAGATCATTCTTTACAGATATTTTGTGCAACTGTTAGATAGGTTTATTCGACCCGAATCTGAGTGAAAGACTTAGAAAACATCTGTGGCAAGTTTACAACTCATCAATAGAGAGAATAAGTGAAACTTATAGTTACGTTTCGCAATGAAACTTCAAATATAGGATACAACAATAATGTTTTTGAAAACTCAGTATGCTTCCTGTAATGAGTCTTAACAGACAAAGGTTAGGAGTTGTTGAAAAGAAAATATAAAGACGAAGAACGTTTGATGAAATGATGTTGCATAACTTCAATTATGTTCAACAATGCTGTTCCGATGAAATTAGAAGTTTTGCCAGAAATGTATGTAGTTGGTCAGAACGTCTCAGATTCTCAATATCGCAAGATACAGAATATTATTGCGGACGACTTACGCCGACCAACTTTGACCACTCTGACTTTTACAACCAGCTTGTTCTCGATAGTTTTTATGACGATATGATATTTCTAAGTTCAATTCCAAGACAATTCCACTTAATACGAGAGAGACAAGAATTGTTAGAAGCAAATGCAAGTAGGTGTATATGACCTGTTATAGATGAATACTGGATCTTTGATGTATTAGATGAAAGGCTTCTGTTGATAGCGATTGTATAAATCAATATTGTTCAGAATATGGTTCATATGGAACAGCGTCTAGAACGTGTACCATTCTTTGGCAAATGTACACAAAGTCTTTTAGACGTTACAGAATGGGTGTATATACAAAGAAAATTTTATGAGTAATATTATAAAAAAAATAATTTTTTTTATGCCGTAGAAAGATGAAGATCAGCCCATTCATTCATCAGTTAACAAGAACAAGACCATTTAATAAGATGTGATCATCACTGAATGTTTATCTAATCCATTTTGAAAAGATCTTCATTTATCAGCAAGTTTTGGGAACATCGACCAGTTTAAGTTTGCTAGTTGTGATAAAAAATGTGCGAAATTAATGAAGACTTAGACATAGAAGGTTTGTTTACAGTGTCAAAAGAGAAGTTTGTGACAGAAGGTTTCCAACACTTAAAGAAGGCAAAGCATACAACTTGTTATTAACTTTAATTGAACCAAGAAAGCAGACGACTATGAAATCTTTATGAGTCTGACAGATAGTTGAAGTTCACAGGGTTAATTGGGTAAAAGATTTTAGAGTCTAAGCCAGAGTGTTTTTGCTCCTATAGAAGGAAGAGAATCTTAGTTGCATTTGACCCAATATAGTTTTACAAATAAAATTTTATTTTACATATGTCAAAATTTATCTTTTCTCTCGAACTGGTTCAGGTTCTTTATTCTCTCTTCTACTTTTTTTTCTTTCTTTTCTCTCTTCTTCTTTTCTGGTGGGAGTTATGTGCTATATTGGTCGCAACCCCATATTTATGTAAAAGTTCTTTTGTCCTTCAATAGCTCTTCATTCTGTTTTTCTATTTTCATCTCAAGAACAGCGCATGTGTCTTCTTTGACCATTCTAAGACTTTTTGTCTGGACGTTCATCTTTCCATATCGGCCGGTCATCTTGTTCAACAAGTCTGTCTTGACAAATTTTAAGACGTGCTCTGCTTATGTTTTATGGTTCTTGTCAATATTCCAGAAAACAAAGCTTTAGAACAAATTCACCTTTTGCTTTTACACATGTAAGATTTTATGGTCCGACAGAGTGTTTGCTGTCAAAAAGTTTGTCTCGAAATTATAGATAGCGAATCGCTAGACAACTTTTCTAAAACTGATAAAAATTTTAATTTTTCTAAAATATGTTAGGAAAAAAAGTTTGCTGACATGACAAGATAATTTGAGATGTTTTTAAAGCAAGAACAAAGAAGTTAGAAAATGCTAGATAAAGCCTATACTGCAAGACGTTCTTCATTTGCCTCCAGATGGGTATAACAGTGTCTAATTGCAAGCACTGGGTCCGGGTAAAGACTTTCACTTATTCTTAAAATGGCTGACTAACAACAAGAACTAAGATGAGAAGAAACCGACTTCCTAATGAGTTGTGATGTTAGTTTGTAGGTCACTTGGTCATATTTGACCAACGTCAATTCGTCAACAGATATTTATAAAGAGTCTAGTTAGTATGTATATAAGGATCTGAGTTGTTAGATTGGGATATAAGAAGTCCAAAGAGGGTTTTGGACGTACATTGCTCATAAATGATATATAATTGCGAGTTTAAAGACCCATATGATGGAATGCAGAGAATATTAGAGAAGATGAACACTTCAGAAACAAACAGAAGAGAATAGAAAATTTCGAAGAATATTGCAAAATCTTACGATTGGAAGACATACCCTCATAGGTGTCTTCTTATCTTGATGTTTGCATCTCATCCTTTGTTAAAGAAATAGAGAACAAGATATGTGTCGAAATTCTACAGAAGTTCTCAGACACTTTTATACATGCTCTTGTCATTTGTGTACGACAGCAAAGAGTTTTTAAAGTAAGGATGTTAAAAAGAATACTACTGACATTAATACTCTTTCCCTGATTGTCCGAAGAACGATCTTCATGGAAACTTAGTGAAAGAGTCCATGGGCAGTAAGTTTGACGACAATGCAACTACTGGAGAAGTACACAAGTCATACAAGGACATCATACCTTCTTTCAGAATTACATATCTAGAAACAAAATAGTTCAAATTGTAAAAAGTCAAGTTGAAAATGGTAAGTGTTTAGTCTTAGTAACGTCTGTTGTGGTGCTGGGGTGTCCGTTTCTTCTGGCTGGAAGGCATTCAGGAGAGGAACGTCAGTCATCCGTTTGTGGTCCTGATCGGACGGAAAAATTTTTCCTGTCCGGAAGGAAAGACTTTTTCTGTCGGAAGAAAAACTTTTTCTGTCGAGAAGGAAAACTTTTTCTGAAGTCGACCAAAAAGTTTCAATTTTGAAAATTGAATGGATTTACGACGGACAACTGGAAAAATCTTTTTCCTGCGATGGAAAAATTTTTCCTGTCCGGAGGAAAAATTTTTTAGCTGTCGGATGGAAGAGTTCTTCCTGTGGAATGAAAATTTTTCCTGTGGAAGAAAAAATTTTTCTGTCGGATGGAAGGACTCGGAATGCCAGAAGGATTTGGACGAGGCATTTACCGTAATTGAGCGTACTGTGAGCCATCTGAAAGTCAAGAGTAATAATAAAGAGTGCAATTTACTCACTTGTTTGAAGTTGTCAAATACTCTGTTATTTTTTCCTTTAACAATGGAATCTTCTTTGAAGGTAAGTTTGTATCAACCTTTTCATATCATAGTGTTGTTTTGAGGTAATCGTATCTTGGAACTATTTGTTCACACTCTTCATTTGGGTATTGAAATCGGTAAGTTTTCGCGATGAACCAATTTCTGTCAGATTTGTAAATCCTTAGCATGTCGTAAAAAGCTTTCAGTTGTTATCTTCTGACTATATGCATACATAACATACTCTTGTATCTTTCTTCATTTTACCATCTCTATCGAGTATAGATTCAATCATATACTTATAGTTCTTTTCCCTTACTTTGGTACCGAACGTGGTATTCTTTTCTGAATGCTTTTGTTCTTTGCTTCAGCTTGTTTTTCATTCTCTTAGTTCTTGTCTATGAACTTTCGTCAAGAAAGTCTGTAAATATACCAAGCATAAGAGGCGAAAGCCCACATTGCACAGATTTAACAAGAAGTCTATGATACATAATATTCTCATCAACCTGTTTGGCATTTTTTCACCGAATTTTCCAATCAGAGTTTTGGGCGACTGGGGTTTTTTTAACTTCTCGCTGTTCTGCACTGTTTTCATAGAGTTTTGGCGACTGCAGGTTTTTTTACCTTTACTCGCTGTTCTCCAAATTTTCAAGAGTTTGGCGACTGCGGTTTTTTACTTACTCGCTGTTCTCACTTTTTCAGAAAAAAGTAGTCTCGCATGGGTGCTTCGCTCAAAGTTCTTGGTGTGCTTTTGGTTCCTAAAACAGTTTGTGCGTTTCTTATAGTATCGGAGCAACACATGCTGTCAAAATACTTTGGCATTTGGTCATTGATCATCTTTTGACTGAACGAATGAGACGGGTTGTTTGTTAACTGGTATGAATCTGCATATTCTTCATTTATAGCTCATGGTACTAATAACTTTTGTTCTGTGTTCTCTGTTGGTTTGACATATCTTCTTTAACATAACAAATAAAATAATTTTATAAAAAAGCTACCTTTATTTTTTTATAAGTTGGTCATTCTTCCGGTATGACAAAATATTCTATATTTTACTTAAAAATATGCCAGCGGCTTATAGCTCAGTGTGTATGGGCTACTTCGTTGAAGTGCGTCGAAGACCTCGGTTCAAATCCTGATTCGCAGCAGGTTTTTTCCCTTTTATGCAGTTTGAAATTTCATGTACATAGGGTTACCTTTTTGGTGTTAGACCCTAAAGTTGACAGAAAAATAGAACGATATAAAGTTTATCATTTGTAAAGTTGGACGAATAAAAATCTTGCTACTGGTCAGTTAAAAGTACTGCTACTGTCAGTAAAGTAATTGTACTGTCAGTAAAAGTATGCTAATGTCATAAAAAGGAAATTTTGAAGGGTTTTTCGACGAAAAGTACTCACTGTCCAGTAAAATCTCTGCTCCACTGTAGTTAAAAGTATGCTACTGTCAGTAAAAGTACTGCGTACTGTCAGTAAAAATACTGCTACTGGTTCAGTTAAAGTACTGTCTATATGTCAGTAAGCAATGGTCAGAGTCGAACTCATCCGACGAGGCAATTTACCTAATGAAATAACGAGCTTTGTTAAAGACTTTCCTCAGGCAGAATGTAAAAGGCAAGCTTTGTTACAGGTTAGAAAACCGTATAGAAGCCTCTCATTTTTCGTCAAAATAATGTTTAGTTAGAAGTATTAAGAAATAACATTTTTTCTAACATAAGCGTTTTTCATGGTAAACGTTATTTTTGGAATTTTGTTGGACAACTCCCAGGAGTTGACCACATGCCATATATTGCCATTTTAACTTCAGTAATTATGTGATTGATGTCAGCAAACAATATATTTTTAAGGTGAAGAGGTTGAGGATTCACCCGTATTCTCACCTCTTTTTCACTAGGTATATGTCTAAAAGCCACACAAAACCTCATGAATTTCGATGAATTTCCTTGAAGATAGAAAAAAAGCTTATATTTATTGTTGCTATGTGTTAGATTCTTAACACGTTTTCTAACCTGTTTTCTAACATGGTCTAATACCCACAAAACTCAATGAAATTTGTGCTGAATTCCAGTAAAAATAATGTTAGGTGAAAGGTTGAGATCATTCAACCCGTTTTTTCACCTGTTTTTTTACCCTCCTTTTTTTCACAACCGTTTTACATGAATTGTACGATGTATATTGAAATCCTAACAGTTTTGTGTAGCTTCTATTTTTCTTTTAGTAAATCGAATGTTTTTAAACAATGCTGAAAGTTTCTTTATACTTCTTCTGACGTCAATAATAAGGAAATTCGTCAGCTGTTGGATAGTTTTTTGTTCAGAATTTCCATAACATGTCCATTTTATTCTTACTGTGTTTCTCTGAACGAAAGAAGAAAGGGTTATGAATGCGGATGACTTAAATAGGGAACTTGTTAAAAACGGTCTCGGAATATATGAAATGCCAGCAGATGAGGTACAAGAAACTCCACAGGAAGAAGTTCAGATACAACCAGACATGGAAGAAATAGTTCAGCAACAACAGCTAGAAGAGCCTGAAGGAAACAAACAAGTCCCTCCTTTGGAAACTAACTTCACAGAACTAGATGAAGATTTGGAACAGCCGAAAAATCTTGACCCTCAACAAGAGTATGCGGAGAATATGGAATCTTTCCAAGAGTCTAAGAAAAATTCGGCTGACATAGTAGAAGAATATCGAAAAATGTTCGCCGACATACAAAAGACTCCAACATCAGATGAAAATATTCAGCATAGAATGGAAGAACTGAAAGAAAGTGTACGCAAATACAACAATCCTTTTTACTTACGACCATATAACGTTCAATCTTTGGCTGAACTCGGTGAAAATAAAAGGTTAAATTTCACCAAAACATATAGAAATGAAACATTGTTTAAAGTTCATTCAGAACCTAACCAATATGGAAACAAACCTACTTTTGTTTCTGCAGACTATGGAACTACAATGAGATGGGGTCATAAAGCTAATCCGGATAGGTGGTTCATAAACTTACAACCTCAATTCCAAGAAGTTGTAGACGCAATGGAAGTGAATGGTGAACCAGATATAGCTGGTATTTTCAGCGCGGCTTTAATGCCATTGAAAGATATGAAAGATGCAGATATTTTGAACCAGTATGAAATGAACATGGCTGATGGAAATATAACACCTGACGTTCTAGAACATTTATCTCAAAGAACTACACAGAACCATAGAGATGGTATATTTGGTGAAGAGTTTAGAAAGAAAGTTAGGGAGAGAGAAGGAAGAGAACCTATTGTACATGACCTTGCAAACGAAAGTTTGCAAAATGTCATAAAAACTTACTTTGCAGACAATGAACCGAGAATGGATGAATATTTAAGAAAACTCAAATGGACAGTACCAAATGAAATGTTAGTATTGAAAAACATGTTCCTTGACAAAATAAAACCAACTACAGAAATAAATGACGCAAGACTGAAACATTGGGTAAAAGCTTTCCCATTCACAAAAGATATTATTGGTAACATGGAAAGAAAACCAGAATGGCTACAAAAACATATATTTGGAAACGAGCTTATTCCATATGGACAAGCTCTGTTTGAAGAGCTTGAACCGGAAACTCAGGAAAGAGTCATGCAAACAATACGCGAAGACTCAAATACAAACTATGACAAAATCTTCTAGGATATAGGTTACCTGAGATGGGCGACCAGAGCCCAAAGGCAAAAAGGACATGGGAAATTTACAACATACTAGGTGAACATGAGGCAAAGATGCAACAACTTGAAGCAGAGGGCAAGTTACCAAAAGCGACACCAAGAAGAAGAGTAGAACAAAGTGAAAATAGTGAAGAAGTAACTTCATCTAGTGAAAGTAGTGGCAATGAAGGAAAAAGAAGAGTTAAAAACTCAGTCAGGAAGAAAGTAAAGCTTGGTCCGAGTGGGTTCTATTATGACACATAAATCCAACTATTCTATATTTTTACCCATATGAAATGTACGCCGCTCAGAATATAACGCCAACAGTTTTGGATGCCATGAACGGAAATGTTTCCGAATGGTATAACGAATGCGACAATGCCATTAGAAGGTCAGAAATAGTTCCTGGAACTTACGAATATACAACTGCTGTTTCTTATGGAAACGTAGGTGAGTTTGGAGAAGGTTTTCAACAACAGTAGATATTGCTTGCGACAGGTTTCATATTATTTCTATTGACAACTCATTCTTATACGTGGAACAAGACATTGAAATAAAAACCTTCTGCCAAGTTGTCTGACAAGAAAGGTTGCAATGGAATTTTCTATGTCGGATACCAATATGCTCCAGAAGTTTTCATGGGATATAAGATATATTCTAACTCTGACTTAGTTCAAACAGTAACATGGGCAAACTATGAATGGTTCGCTTTGAGAAACTCAGTACAACCACAAGCTAGAGAACAAACAGACCAGTATGCAAATATTGAGAAAATAAGAAGACTTGACCCTAACGTTCCAGGAGTTTATGTTAACCTTTCTGGTTCAGATGGAACTGCTGCCACTAAAGTAAAACTGAAACTTAGAGTTCCTTTGTCATCTTTCCTCATCTTCAGGTTTTTAAGATACTTGCCAAACTGGGCAGGAAAAATTTCTATCGAACTTACTCCAAGCAAAAATAACTTAGTCATTGCACCAACACAAGACCCATTCACTATTACAGACGTAAAGGGAACAAATAAAACGTCATTCGCCGAATTTTGCAAAGACAAAGTTGACTTAGACTTTGGTTTCTCAAACTTCAACAATGAAGTAAACTATTATTTCAATGCTGCTGGAGATGCTTGGGACCCAGTTAAGTTCACATGCGAAAAATTTGAATGCAAGAGAATAGAAAGCAGACTTGCAGTCTATATGTTGGACCCAGATATTTCAAATGCTTTAGCTGCCAAATATATTGCAGTTCCACTTATGTTCCCTATACACCAAATATCTGTCAAAGACTTTGCAGGTGAAGTTGGAAAACCAAAATCCAGGAGCCGCAGGTGCAAGAACAGATATTGCTTTAACAACTGCAATGAAACATGCAGATACTATGTTTGTACTGTTCAGACGAACTATAAATGACTATTCTTGTTTCTACAACCCCGGTATTAAATATCATATAAACATAGATGGCAAATATTATCCAAGAGAAGAATATTCTACAGTTGAGGATATGAGGTCATACAACTTGACATTAGATGCTATGAACTTTAACAACAACTTCACAACAACCATTAACCCTGAAATGCAAAGTTCTATTATGCCATATGTGAAAGTATGGACTCATACAGGAGGTCAAAAAACTCAATATACAAATGGAGACCGTTCAAACTTTTGGCTTGGCATTCCATTTGCTGACTCAGAAGACTTTATGGGTGGTATTTCAACTGTTGGTACTGTACAAATACAATATACTGGTGACAGAGACGGTCCAGATGAATTGAAAGCAAGAAGAAGTTTACAAAACCAATAGCACTTTTCACGGAAGATGCTCTTTTGAAGATTCGTTCGATGAAACCTGCTGGGGCTCCTCAGATTGGCATAACGACAGCATCCATCGAGCAGATTTTGGCAGCAGGTCAGTAAGTTGTTCTTGAACTGACTTCTCTCCGTCAAATATTGACAGTACGCCAGTTTTGACATTAATATTGTATTATAAACTTACCTTTAGAAATATCTGTAAGTTTTGAAGTTATATTTTGTCTGCTTCAAGAACTTTCACCATTTCAGTTATACCAACTTTCTTTGCTTTATGAAAAATATTTGGTTCAGCAAAGACTGCTATTCTATAACATTTACCATTGTTTGTATAAAGAACTATTCTGTCAATGTATTTGTATTGTTTGTGTGTGTAAACTTTGTTCTGCTTCAATTCGAAGAGATACTCGAATACGTCCATCTTTTTATTCTAAGTAAAATGTCATTTCCGAAAAATAGAAGCGTAAGTGTTTCAAAAGGTTTAATGGCGGTGGCAGATGTGAAGTTAAATTCACCAACTCAAACAAACAGTCAAAGTGTTATTGTCAATGTCAAAGACAGAGATGTTGAAGTGGGGAAACCATACGAGGACGAAGATGGTATAACAATTGTTCCTGTAAAAGAACAACCAACATATCCTGAAGTTAGCAGAGACTTAAGTTCTGTTGCAGATATTCGAAACGACTACCAACAACTGAAAGACAAACTTCAAACTCAGGAGAAGATTTGTCAAGCTTTAAGTATAATGTTAAACTTGGTCGAACACAACCCTGTAAAAGTGAACTCATATGTTCATTGCACCTCATGAAGTTTTGAAAAGAACTATTGAAACTTTTGACAGAGGCAGACGATATAAACATCAAAGAAATAGAACCCGACATTAGTTGCTGTGGTGTTTCATATAATGTCATTGACAAGATATACGTTATGAAAGGAGGTGAAACGTTGAACTTAAAGTATAGTTTCCCAGACGTCATAAAAATATTTGACGACCACAACATTTCATTAAAATTTATTTGCTAAGTAAAAATGTCAAAACTTCTTGAAAGATGTTTGAAGAAAAATAATATAGACTTTATTTCATGTAAAGGACTTTACACACTTTTGAACGATATGAAAGACCCTGTTTTGTTTGTTCGTGTAGACAAAGGAAAGTTCTATGTCTTTACAAAATATTTGAACTTCTTAGACAGAGAACTTCAAGAAACGCCATGTGAAAGTTTAGATGAAGTTCTTCTCCACTTTCAGAAAAACTTTTAAATATATATAAATGGCAGAAGATATAATGGTTATACTATTACGACTAAAAACCCTGAGTCATATAATTCTATAACAACAAACTTACAAAGTCCTCAAGGACGATATTGTAAACTAACCTTAAACACAATGACGACTAAAGCCTGTTTTGCTCTTTTGACACCAGAAGACTTTATTGTTGTGAATGGTAAAAATACTCCTTTGAAGATACTTACTCAGATATACCACCAACAGAGGTTTTTGTTGACTTATTTAATACTTTAAGTAACGGGTGTAACATGTGCTGCAACTAGAGCAGGTTTCATTATGTTTGGATGTCCGACTGAGTTTACTATAAACGATATGAGCTATAATACAAAACTTATTTCTGGTTTTTACTACCAACAGTTTCCTATAACAGGAAAAGGTGTCATACAAGGAATGTCTATTCCATTGACATTAAGCACACCAATCTTATATATTGTTTCAAACTTAGGTTCAAAGTGTTATTCGAATGTCGACAGAAACTATTATGACCAAAAGATACTTATGCGTATATAAACAATACTTTCTCTGCTGGTTTGCCTATTGTTCATTCGAATGCAGAATTTTCAACCTTAGTGAACTCAAACACTTTGGCAAGTATAACGTTGACATTAGTTGACGCAAACTTTGTTCCTGTAAAACTTTTATGTCCTATGTATTGTCAATGACGGCAGAAAGTTTCGAATTGGAAGATGCAACTGGTGAAAGTATTGTATTACAAGAACAACTTCAACAACAAATTAGCTCAAGAACAACAAATCCAACACAAATGCACAACAAAGTCAAGAATAAAAAAAATATTTTTTTTTATTTTTATAAAAATGTACAGAATAGATGTTTCAGATTTTTATGACTTCCAAGCATTCAGAAATATGTGTCCATTTCGAGACTATAACAAAGCAGTCGAGAATTTGAAACGTTTAGTCATTTATGTCGACTCTGCCCAGAATGTTATGTTATGAAAGAATGGGATGTAGTCTTTAACAAACCAAGAGCAACAATAGTTCAGAACAAGAATGTAGACAGAAACTTAAGAAAATAAAAGTTGTACAAGTTGGCATGAAGATGTTAGATGCTTGGGATATCTTATTGTCAAAGTTAGAAGATTTTTCAGTTCGAGGTATAAAAGTTCTATACACCTTCTCCAAACTTCTATTCTATCTTCACTGGATATAAATACGAACAAGTAGAATGGAAAGAAAATATTATAGAAGCTTGGTTAGACCATGTCAAAGAAATTTATATGCAATGGAAACGAAAGAGTCTATGAGTAATATCTTATGTTGTTTGCAAACATCTTACAACATCCAAGTGCTAAAAATGAAACTGCTCTCATTATAATTGGAAAACAAGGAACTGGTAAGAACACATTCTTTACAGATATTTTGTGCAAACTGTTAGAAGGTTATTCGAACCCGAATATGACAAACTTAGAAAACATCTGTGGCAAGTTTAACTCCTCAATAGAGAATATGAAACTTATAGTTTGCAATGAACTTCAAAGTATAGATACAACAAAGTTTTGAACTCAGATGCTTTGAAGAGTCTTATAACAGACAAAGTTGGAGTTGTTGAAAGAAAATATAAAGACCAAAGAGTTTGTGAAAATGTTGCAAACTTCATTATGGTTTCAAACAATGCTGTTCCGATGAAATTAGAAAGTTCTGACAGAAGATATGTAGTTGTCAGAACGTCAGATTCTCATATGCAAGATACAGAATTTTTGACGACTTAGCAGAAACTTTGACATCTGACTTTTACAACCACTTGTTCTCATATTTTATGACATTAGATATTTCTAAGTTCAATCCAAGACAAATTCCACATACCGAAGAGAGACAAACATTGTTAGAAGCAAACAAGAGTGTATATGAACTGTTCATAGATGAAACTGACTTTGTGTCATTAGATGAAAGGTCATTGTACGATTCGTATAAACAATATTGTCAAGAATATGGTTATATGACAGCGTCTAAACGTACATTCTTGGCAAATGTCAAAAGTCTTTTAGACGTACAGAATGGTGTATATACAAAGAAAAATTTTTATGAGTAAATTTAAAAAAAAAATATTTTTTTATCCGATAGAAAAGATGACGAAATTCATCTCAGTAAACAAGTACATGTCAGGACTTTAAAGAAGAACTAGACCCATTCACATATTTGAATGTTTACTTCTACCATTTTGAAAAGTCTTCATTCAGCAAAGTTTGGAACATCGAACCAGTTAAGTTTGCTATTGTGACTAAAAAATGGTGCGAAATTTGAAGACTTAGACATAGAAGGTTTGTTAGCAGTCAAAGAAAGTTTTGACAGAAGGTTTTCAAACCTTAAAGAAGGCAAAGCATACAAACTTGTTATATACCTTATGAACCAAAGAAAGCAGACGACTATGAATATTATGAGTCTAAGATAGTTGAAGTTCAAGGTAAATTGGGTAAAAAGATTTAGAGTCTAAGCCAGTGTTTGCTCCTAAGAGGAGAGAACATTGACATTGACCAGAAATGTTCTAAAAATAAAATTTTATTTTTACATGTCAAATTTCTTTTTCTCTGGAACTGGTTCAGGTTCTTTCTCTCTTCTTCTACTTTCTTTTCTTTCTTTTCTCTCTTCTTCTTTTCTGGTGGAGTTATGTCAAATTTGGCGCAACCATATTTATGTAAAAGTTCTTTGTCCTTTAATAGCTCTTCTATTCTGTTTTCTATTTCATCTTCAAGAACAGCGCATGTGTCTTCTTTGCATTCTAAGAACTTTTGTTGGACTTCATCTTTCCAATCGGCGTCATCTCTGTCAACAAGTCTGTCATTGACAAATTTTAAGACTGCTCTGCTTAATGTTTTATGGTTCTTGTCATATTCCCAGAAACAGAACTTTAGAACAAATTCACCTTTCTTGTTTACACTATGTAAGATTTTATGGTCGACAGATGTTTTGCTGTCAAAAAGTTTGTCTCGAATATAGATAGCGAAATCGCTAGACATTTTCTAAAAGATAAAAATTTTAATTTTCTAAAATATGTTAGAAAAAAAGTTTGCTGACATTGACAAGAAATTTGAGAATGTTTTAAAACAAGAACAAGAGGAAGTTAGAAATGCTCAGATAAAGCCTATACATGACAAGTTCTTATTTGCTCAGAATGGTATAACAGGTCTAATTGCACCACACCTGGGTCGGGTAAGACTTTCACTTATCTTAAAATGGCTGCACAACAACAAGAACTAGATGAGAAGAACCCATTCTATGAGTTAGTTGTTATTTGTAGTACTTCTGGTCAATTTGACCAAACCGTCAATTCGTTCAAAGATATTATAAAGAAGTCTAAGTTAGTATGTATAAAGGATACTGAGTTGTTAGATTGGATAAAGAAGTACCAAAGAAGGGTTTTGAAGTACAATGCTATAAATGAGTATATAAATTCGAAGTTTAAAGACCCAAATGAGGAAATGCAGAGAATATTAGAGAAGAAACACTTCAGAAACAAACAGAAAGAGATAGAATACATTTCGAAGAAATTGCAATCTTACGATTGGAAGACATACCCTCATAGGTGTCTTCTTATCTTAGATGATTTCGCCTCTCATCCTTTGTTAAAGAATAGAGAACAAGATATGTGTCGAATTCTTAAGAAGCTCAGACACTTTAACATCTCAGTTGTCATTTGTGTACAGACAGCAAAGAGTTTAAGTAAGGATGTTAAAAGAATACTTACTGACATTATACTTTTCCCTGGATTGTCCGAAGACGATTTCATGGAACTTATGAAAGAGTCCATGGCAGGTAAGTTTGACAGACATGAACTATGGGAGAAGTACAAAGTCATACAAGACCCTCATACTTCTTTCAGAATTCATATCTACGCAAACAAAGTTCAAATTGTAAAAAGTCAAGCTTGAAAAATGTAAGTGTTTAGTCTTAGTAAGTCTGTTGTGGTGCTGGGGCTGTCGGTTCTTCTGGCTTTGGAAGGCATTCAGGAAGAGGAACGTCAGTCATCCGTTTGTGTCCTGTCGGAAGGAAAAATTTTTCCTGTCGGAAGGAAGAACTTTTTCTGTCGGAAGGAAAAACTTTTTCTGTCGGAAGGAAAAACTTTTTCTGAAGTTCGACCAAAAAGTTCTCAATTTTCGAAAATTTGAATGGTTTACGGACGGACAACTGGAAAAATTTTTCCTGTCGGATGGAAAAATTTTTCCTGTCGGAAGGAAAATTTTTTCCTGTCGGATGGAAGAGTTCTTCCTGTCGGAATGAAAATTTTTTCCTGTCGGAAGGAAAAATTTTTCCTGTCGGATGGAAGGACTCGGAATGCCAGAAGGATTTGACGAGGCAATTTACCTAATTGAGCTACTTGAGCCATCTGAAGTCAAGCGTAAAAATAAAGAGTGCAATTTACTCTACTTGTTTGAAGTTGTCAAAATACTCTGTTATTTTTTCCTTTAACAATGGCAAATCTTCTTTGAAGGTAAGTATTGTACAACCTTTCATATCATAGTGTGTTTGAGGTAACGTATCTTGAACTATTTGTTTCACATCTTCATTTGGGGTCATTGAAATCGGTAAGTTTTCGCGATAGAACCAATTTCTGTCAGATTTGTAAATCTTAGCAAGGTCGTAAAAGCTTTTGTTGTTTCTTCTGACTAAATGCAACATAACCATATCTTTATCTTCTTCATTTTCCATCTCTTCAGTATAAATCATATACTTATAGTTCTTTTCCTTACCTTTTGGTACCGAACGTGGTATTCTTTTCTGAATGCTTTTGTCTTTTGCTTCAAGCTTGTTTTCCATCTCTTCACGTTCTTGTCTATGAATTTCGTCAAGAAGTCTGTAAATATACCAAGCATAACGAGGCGAAGCCCACATTGCAACAGCATTTACAAGAAGTCTATGTACATAATATCCTCTCAAACCGTTTGGCAATTTTTCACGATTTTCATAGAGTTTTGGCGACTGGGGTTTTTTACTTACTCGCTGTTCTTCACTGTTTTCATAGAGTTTTGGCGACTGCGGTTTTTTACTTACTCGCTGTTCTTCACAATTTTCATAGAGTTTTGGCGACTGCGGTTTTTTACTTACTCGCTGTTCTTCACTGTTTTCAGAAAAAAGTATGTCTCGCTGTGCTTCGCTCAAAAGTTCTTGTGTGCTTTGGTTCCTAAACCAGTCTTGTGGTTTCTTAGTATCTGGAGCAAAACATGCTGTCAAAATACTTTGCATTTGGTACATGTCATCTTTGACTGAACGAATGAGACGGAGTTGTTTGTTAAACTGTATGTACTCATATTCTTCATTTATAGCTTCATGGACTATAACTGTTGTTGTGTTCTCTGTTGTTGACATATCTGTCTTTACATACAAAATAAAAAAATATTTTATAAAAAACTAACTTTATTTTTTTTAAGTTTGGTCATCCTTCACGGTATGACAAATATACTATATTTTACTTAAAAATATGCAAGCGGCTTATAGCTCAGTGGTATGGGCTACCTCGTTAAAGGCGTCGAAGACCTCGGTTCAAATCCTGATTCGCGCAGGTTTTTTCCCTTTTATGCAGTGAAATTTCATGTACATAGGTTACTTTGGTGTTAGACCCTAGTGAAGAAAATAGAACGATATAAGTTTACATTTGTAAAGTTGGACGATAAAAATCTCTGCTACTGTCAGTAAAAGTACTGCTACTGTCAGTAAAAGTACTGCTACTGTCAGTAAAAGTACTGCTAATGTCAGTAAAAAGGAAAATTTGAGAGGGTTTTCGACGATAAAGTACTGCTACTGTCAGTAAAAATCTCTGCTACTGTCAGTAAAAGTACTGCTACTGTCAGTAAAAGTACTGCTACTGTCAGTAAAAATACTGCTACTGTCAGTAAAAGTACTGCTAATGTCAGTAGCAATGGTCGAAGTCGAACCTACCGACGAGGCAATTTACCTAATTGAAATTAACGAGCTTGTTAAAGACTTCCTCAGGCAGAATGTAAAAGGCAAGCTTGTTAACGGTTAGAAACCGTATAGAACCTTCATTTTTTTCCTCAAAAATAATGTTTATGTTAGAATATTAGAAAATAACATTTTTTCTAACATAAGCGTTTTACATGGTAAACGTTATTTTTGGAATTTTGTGAAAACTCAACGGTTTGACACATGCCATATGCCATTTTACTCAGAATTTTGTGCTGAATTCAGCAAAAATATATTTTAGGTGAAGAGGTGAGATCTCACCCGTTTTCTCACCTCTTTTCTAACATGGTCTAAAACACACAAAACTCATGAATTTTCGTGAATTTCCTTAAGATAGAAAAAATATATTTTATGTTAGCATGTTAGATCTAACACGTTTTCTAACCTGTTTTCTAACATGGTCTAAAACACACAAAACTCATGAAATTTGTGCTGAATTCAGTAAAAATAATGTTTAGGTGAAGAGGTGAGATCTCACCCGTTTTTTCACCTGTTTTTTCACCTCTTTTTTTCACAACCGTTTTACATGAATTGTACGATGTATATTTGAAATCCTAAACAGTTTTGTAGCTTCTATTTCTTCTTTTAGTACATCGAATGTTTTAACAATGCCGAAAGTTTCTTTATACTTCTTCTTGACGTCAGATAATAGGAAATCGTCAGCTGTTGGATAGTTTTTGTTCAGAAATTCTAACATGTCCATTTTATCTTCTGCTGGTTTCTCTGCTTCTTTCTTTAAGTCAGCATAGTCGTTTCTCATTCTTTCTATCTCTTTGACGGAGTAGTTATATTTCCTCATTGCCGCTTTACATTTAGAACATTGCGGGTTCATTTTTGCGTTATACATTGAAATAAAACCAGCTAAAACAACTAAAGCGTCAATTGCTCTCTTCATCTCAAACATAGCGGGTCTTATCTGTTCATTCCATACCTTACCTCTTCTATCTTTATCTCTTATTTCCCAAACACATTCAGCAACTAACGAAACAAAGTTGTCGTAGGTCTTAAATTCTTCAGATTTATATATGTCAGAAACATTCTTATATACCATGTCGCAATCTTTGTCCATAACCTTATGGTTGCAATGAAATCCTAGAAACTCATAATTTACCTTTCGTATGAACTTCTTTATTTCTACTGAGTCAGTTGGTTTCACTTCTATTTCATCGAATTCAGGAATAGTGAGTTTTTGTTGTTGGATTTCAGGTAGTTTAGGCAAATGGTCGATGAGGTCCTGCATTTCATAAAGATACTGTTCATTTGTTTCATCTTTCGCACTACAGTCTAAATTACTTGTTAAAAGTTCTTGCTTTATCTTCTGGATTTCTGTTTCAAAAGTATATGAAGAAGGAATGAAGCTTTTCATTTCTACTAACATTGACGTAGGATTCATGACTAACGAGTTTGGTGCTGTTGTTTGAATTGTTGTAGAACCTATTGTTGAAATCATATCTTTTATACAAAATAAAAAAAATAAATAAAATAAAACTAACTTTATTTTTTATTTCGGGAAAATTCATGAAAATTCAAGAGGTGAAAAAAGAGGTGAAAAAACAGGTGAGATCTCACCTCTTCACCTAAACATTATTTTTGGGTCCTTTACACTCATTACGATGAAGTCTTGACAAAACATTTACGAAGAAGTCTTGACAAAACATTTACGAAGAAGTCATGACAAAACATTTACGAAGAAGTCATGACAAAACATTTACGAAGAAGTCATGAAAATTCAAGAGGGTAGAAATGAGGTTAGAAAACGTGTTAGAAAACGTGTTAGATCTAACATTCTAACATAAACTTTATTTTTGGTGTAAATTTCATGATTTTCGAGAGTTTTAGACCATGTTAGAAAACGTGTTAGATCTAACCATCTACCCGACATTCTCGTCAAATACAAAAAATGACACTTTTTCATTAGATAACTGTTATTTTTTGACGAAGTGAAGGTTTACACTTCGTCAAAAAAATCCCTGAAATCATATCTTTTATACAAAAAAATACAAAAAATGACACTTTTTCATTAGATAACTGTTATTTTTTGACGAAGGGAAGGTTTACACTTCGTCAAAAAAATCCCTGAAATCATATCTTTTATACAAAAAAATACAAAATAAAACTAACTTTATTTTTTCTATCTTAAGGAAATTCATGAAAATTCATGAGGTTAGAAAACGTGTTAGAAAACGTGTTAGATCTAACATTCTAACATAAACTTTATTTTTGGGTCCTTTACACTCATTACGATGAAGTCTTGACAAAACATTTACGAAGAAGTCTTGACAAAGCATGTACGAAGAAGTCTTGACAAAACATTTACGAAGAAGTCTTGACAAAACATTTACGAAGAAGTCTTGACAAAACATTTACGAAGAAGTCTTGACAAATTCAAGAGGGTAGAAATGAGGTTAGAAATGAGGTTAGATCTAACCATCTACCCGACATTCTCGTCAAATGAAAAAAATGACACTTTTTCATTAGATAACTGTTATTTTTTGACGAAGTGAAGGTTTACACTTCGTCAAAAAATCCCTGAAATCATGTCTTTACATACAAAATAAAACTAACTTTATTTTTTATTTCGGGAAAATTCATGAAAATTCACGAGGTGAAAAAAGAGGTGAAAAAAGAGGTGAGATCTCACCATCTACCCGACATTCTCGTCAAATACAAAAAAATGACACTTTTTCATTATATAACTGTTATTTTTTGACGAAGTGAAGGCTGACACTTCGTCAAAAAAATCCCTGAAATCATGTCTTTTATACAAAATAAATGAAATAAAACTAACTTTATTTTTTCTATCTTAAGGAAATTCATGAAAATTCAAGAGGGTGAAAAAAGAGGTGAAAAAACAGGTGAGATCTCACCTCTTCACCTAAATTATATTTTTGGTCCGGGAACAACTTTCTCTCAATTGGAGCTGTGGCATACTCTTTGCGTAAACGGTTCAGACCTTCTTCGAAGTCTTGGTCTCTCTTCGATTTGGACTGAGATTGGAATTGCTGGGGTGGGTAGTAACCTTGAGGTGGAAATTGGTAGAAATTCGGAGGTACTTGCTGGAACTGAGGTGCAGGGGCTGGTGCTTTAGGTTCCTCTGGTTTGGGAATGGACTCGGTTAGTGGAACGTCGGACATCCGTTTGTGTCCTGTCGGAAGGAAAAACTTTTCCTGTCGGATGGAAAATTTTTTCCTGTCGGAAGGAAAAACTTAGGGTTGTTAGATTCCCGACGATAGGTGTCTTGGAAGATTTGCCTGGTGTCATCATAGTGTCTTTAAATCAAAAATTTTATTTTGGAGTTAGTTTTATTGATTTTTCAATAAAAAACATTTCTAAAACAAGAAAATAAAACGATAAAATATTTATATTTTATATAAGGATCTTATATATTTAAAATAAATATCATTTTATTTTTTTCATTGGTGTCTGTCAAACCATAATACACTATTCAAAAATTCAATGTGTCTTGCGGTTTCAAAAGACACCTTCAAATTGAACGATAGCACAGACACTATTGAATTTTACCCATTGTATTTAGTTTTTACCCTTTTTATTTTTAAGAATTAATGACTGAAACAGTCGTTTTGCTATGACCTCAATCACTTTTATTTATTATTTTAAATATTATTTAATTTTATTATTTGAATAGGCCAACTTATATTTGAGAAGCTCAATTTGAGACCACTTAATACATTGAAATATCATAAATATTGAAATATTAAAAAGTGTATTTCAAAATATTGAAATTATAAAAATTTATAATACTGAAATTGAGACAAATTAATAAATTCAATGTGTTTTTTTGAAATAACTCTCAAATATTATTTTTTTGTTTATTTAATGATGAATAAATATGATTGCTTTAGTCAATCATAAAAACTAATTTAAGTTTAAAATAATGAAAGGATAATTTGATCGTTTTTTAAAATACAATTATTTTTGATGATTTGCAAGAATCTTTGAAAAGAATATAATATAGGTTCTATTTTTGTAAAATTTATCCAAATCATGTATGACATAAATTACGATTAAAACGATGAAAGAACCAAAAAGTGTGTTTTGTGTTTTGTTGTTGCGTGTTGGATGCGGGATCCTGTTATTTCCGAAATCGACAAAAAATTTGGAAATTTAATTTCCGAAATCGAAATTATATTAATGTTTTTAATATTCTTATATCAAAAGGATTAAAGTTCATTAAGAGAAAAACAATTCTTCTTCTTCAATCTATTGGCGCATTTATTTCTACACGCCAATAAGGAAGGGAAAATTATAAGACACCATGGTGTCTTCAAAACGCTAATTTTTGATATTTTTAACAACCCTAGAAAAACTTTTTCTGAAGTTCGACCAAAAAGTTCTCAATTTTCGAAAATTTGAATGGTTTACGGACGGACAACTGGAAGAGTTCTTCCTGTCGTCGGGAAAAATTTTTCCCTTTGTCCGGAAAATTTTTTCCAGTTGTCGGGAAAATATTTTCCTGTCGGATGGAAGGACTCGGAATGCCAGAAGGATTTGACGAGGCAATTTACCTAATTGAAATTAACGACTGCGTAAAAGACTACTTGCGCAAGGTCATGAAGCCCAAGGTCAAGTTCACCAGTATTTCTGGAAGGTCTACACTTCAGCTCGAGACTTCGACTGGAATTCCAATTGAGGTACCAGACGGGACAGCCTACGACGACATAAAGCAAGCAAAGAAGGAAGCCATTATAAAGTTCTTTGCCAAGCGTCCTTGGATACTACTTCCAAACAGAGAGAGTCCAATTCCACGAATTATACAAATTCTCAGAGCACTGTTCCACTTCTCTGGTCAACCATTCTACATAACCTGTGAAGGCGACATCCAACCAGTTCAGTAAACCTTAACGTTTAGAGTAAAAACATTTTTTTATGTTTTTTTTGTGAAAGTGTCAAAAATAAATTGTTTCATGAGTTTTCTACGATGTTAGAAAAGTGGTAGAAAACGTGTAGATCTAACATGCTAACATAAACATTATTTTTTCAATACTTTTTCAGCACTTTTCCGTAGTTATATATGAAAGACAATTCGAGATAAAAGTCATAGTACAATGGAATAATATGTGCACACCATTTGTTGTGAACCAAACTTGAAAGTCAGAGAAACTGTTACTAGAGGTGGTTCGTAGAATTTAGAAGCAAAGTCATAAAGGTCCTTACCAATACATAGAAAACTATTGTTGCTTGAACTGAAACTTGCATGACACATAACATTTTGAGGGTCAAACACGTTTCTATAAACTGTCAAATCTGCTGGTGGAAGTATAAATTTAAATGGACCATCTGGTGGTAATGGTTCGTTCTGGTTTAGTAACCGAAGAAATTGTGCCCAAGAACGTTTGTCTACTTTCCAAAATAAAAAACTCTGTATCTCTTGGAGGGTTAATTTCAATCTTTTGAAATGAAACGGTGGAGTTCATCTTGTCATATTCTAGTTTCAGATAGTATGTTCCATTTAGTAAAGAGTCGTATTTTTCTTGAAATTCCCAATAATATTTGTTCATTTGAGTTTGAAAGTCATTTAGAGTTTTCTCAAGACTTTCGTCTGAACGAACTGTAAAGATTCTCATTTCGTCAAATTTGTCTATTAGACCATCAGAACCTTTATACTGCCCATGAAAATATACTGCGAACATAAATGCGTTAGTTCTATTTGAAAACAAAACTCTTCTAAATGCTATTGCTTTGCATCTGAAGACTTTGAAGCCAACGAATTGGATAGTCAAACCTGTATGCTCGGGATGAAATTTCTTCATCTGAAATAGTCCTACCAGCATTTGTAAAGATATAGTCTAACGGTTTTGTATCTGCTACTTTTGTTCTTTGTTTTCAACCTGAAGCATTTAATATATGTAAAATAATTGTTTTAAAATGGTATGCCATATAGCTTCTTGAATTTGTTAAGAAGTATTTGAACGTATTTTCCATCTGTATCTCTAGTGTTTACATAAGCATAGCCCGCCTTAGTAAAATATACTTGTAATTTCCTATAGTTTACGCCGGTAAAAAGTAGAAAGAGTCTTGTTCTTCGCTATAGTAGTAAAACTCAAACGTATGCTTGCCATAGTCTGTAATTTCAATTGTTTCATCTTCTAGTTCGTCGACAAATTCGAATACAATATCTCCAAATTTGCCTTTGTTCTTATTGTTTTCAGAACGAGTGACCCAACGTAAGTTTTCAAGTCTATTGTCGTTTCTTATATGGTTTATATGGTCTACAAAAGGTAAATTGTTAGGATTCAGTATAAAATGAGTGCAATGACAACATGTTTAAGATAGTGTTTTCCACCCATCTTCATAATAGCATATCCGTCATTTCGCTTCCCATCGCTTAAAACTCTTTTTGTCTTTTTGTTTCTGACTTCAAATGACTCACAACAGTGAATTTCATATTTCTCATCTAACAAACAAGTTTCCTTCAACTTGAGGTTCACTAACATTCGAAAGGCATGTCCATAAGACGTTCTTCTTCTAACCTCTCTAGTCTGTTTGGATAATTTGCACGTGCTGTTTCCAAATCCATTTCGTAGCGAAGACCAGCCAGTTTGTCATAGACTTTTTAGGGTCTTCCCTTCCTATATTTAAAATTCTTCGAACTCTCCAACCATATCTTTGCAACTCTGCTTTTATTCTAGCAGACTTTCTATCCATCTATATGGGGGCATTTTTATAAAAATAAAAAAATATTTTTTTCTTTACTTTACATAACCGCCTGCTGCCATAAGTCTTTGACGCCAACCCATACCAGCTAATGAAGGTTGACTTGGTTTAGTTTCCAAACTAAACTTTTGGTTTGTTTATCTTCAGTTTTTGGTTTTTCTTCTTCTATCGGTTTTTCGTCACTTTTCGGTTTCTCTGACTTTACTTCACTTGCAGGAACAGTTGTGTCGTCAACATCTTCATAAATATCATATGCCATTTGTTTTTGTTTTCCTTTCAACTTTTTTGTTGTTTGTAAAGTTTAGAATATTTCGACTCTAAGTCAATGAGATGTTCTATAATGAACTGTTGGTCAGTGAAGTAAAACTTTTCCATCTGTTGTCTCGAAAGCTCCTTCAGACTTCAATATTTTATTTGTGAGAGTCTGTTCTTTTTGAGATACTAGCCGTTCCATTTTATGAAAAGTGACTTTGTAGTTAGGTTTGTATTTCCAGACCTGGCACTTTCTATTATTGAATTTTTCTCTTCATCTGTAAGTTCTTTGACAGGTTTTGACAATGGTTCTGAACTTTTTGTTTGTGTGTCAAATCTACCGTTTCAACTTCTTCGGTCATTTCATCTCAGTAAAAAATTTTAGTTTGGTTTGTTTTTCAACTGGTTGTTGTTTTTTTTAAGTCGGTCTAAAACTTCCTGAGGTATAGGAAGAACTTGACAAACACGTGGTGTAACTGCTGGAAGTCGACAAATCCATCTTGAACCCATTTGTCTCAATGCTTGTATTGTTCATTTCTCCAGTAAAAACTTTACATTCCCCACGTTTGAGGCGTTGAGGTTGGTTATTGTTTACCCACTGTTGTGCATGTTATATCCTCTGTTAAAGAATCTTTCACCTTGTCCATATAGTGTCCTGCTTGGTTATAGTAGTCATTTGCTTTGTTATAATAGTTTCCTGCTTGTCTTCCTACATTGTCCATCCATCCTTGAACTTTTCCTCTTGTTTCAGGATTTGGAATAAGATTGTTGCATCTCGTGCTACATCCCAACCTTCTTACATTGTATAATAGGTTGTCTTTCTCTTAAGTATACCTAATGTACTCAAAATCTTCCTTCCAACTCCAAATACACCTCTGGCTATTGTTCCCACTGCGGGCAAAAATCTGGATGCAACTCCTGCTAATGCGCCAAATAAACCCATTTCTTATGGGTTAAAAAATGACGAATCCAAACAAGGACCCCTATGTTTCTAAAGCGACAAAGAAAGCACTCATGGTAAAAATCTTTAGTTCAACACCAAATGCTTGGTTTATGGATATCTTGGAAAACATTCCGAGAGTTAGAACAGATGGACCACCATACTGGCTAATATTTGTCGGTCAAAACACAAGATACTGTGAAGCCATACCATTATGGTCCAAAAATATTTTAGATGTGAAAACTGCTTTGACAATATTCGTTGACAAATACCATCCAACAAAACTGACATCTGACTGTGAAAGTTCTTTCAAATCAGATGATGTAAAAAACTATCTGCGTTCAAAAATGAAACCAATATTTCATTGTCGACCAAAACCATTCTGCTCTTGGTGTCATTGACGGTTGTATAAAAATTTAAGAGACTTAAACCAACCACAATTGGTGAAGCAAATGAAATGTCATATGACGACAATATAGACACTTCTCCATGGCAAAGATGAGACAAGTTTTAAAATATTTACAATAGCCGTAAACAAAAAGGTTGGGAAACCACTCCCCGAAGAAATGAAAAACAACCCTGACTTAGAGAAAGACTATATATTTAATAATTTAGTCAAAAGAGACAAACAAAAAGAATGGGCTTCAAACTTCAGAAAGGTGACAAAGTAAAATAGAAATACCTAAACGCGACCCATATGAAAATACTATTGACTATGACAACAATGGGAACCCGACAGGTACTCACATTCGTGTTCGTAAAAATAGAAAAAGTATACAAGAGAATATTATGAAGTTTTAGGCAAACATGCAAAATGTACACACTGCAAGCAGAAGATAAAACTACTATTGTCAGACCTCGTTTCAAACTTGTCAAAGTTCAAGTGTATACTTTCAAAGACAGTTCCTAACAAATATAAGACAACTCCTGACGAATATGCTAAAGAAGTTGAAAATGACGACTAAGCATTTCTATACCATGCGTAAACTGTTATGTAAGGTGCATGTATTCTTTACTTTGTCCCGTTGTTTGCGTATATCCTGAAACGCGATGTGTATGGTTTCCTCCTCCCTCAGTGTTACTCCAGTAACAATTTATAGCAAACTTAACGTTGTCTTTAACATCATATCCTTTACCTTTTGTCATTGCTGACCAATCCCAATATCTATGCTTATGCCAACCTGCTTGAGATGTACTTAAATCTATGTATGACTGTGTGCAGGTAAATTTTCACCTGAAATCGTTTTACTTCCACCTGTTTCCTTTGAGAGTTTGCACAATACAAAAACCTGTCGACTATTTGAGTCCAAGTTCCAAAACCAAGTACTACTTCTGGTCTGGTAGAGTTCATTGACGTATAAATAGAGCCTGTAGATATAATGTTTGAAGTATTTCAGTCTTTAATGTTTGAAGCTCTGTTTTGTCAGCCTTTTTATCTAACATTGCTGGTAGTTCATATGCTTCAAAGTTTCTGGCATGATCTTCGATATTCCTGCAACTGTTATCTAAACTGTTTAGTGTATCTTTTACGCTTGTACTCGATTCTCTAAAGGTGCACTTGAACCAAGGTCAAAGTTCAGTATTATGTCGTCTGCTCTAACAGTTGTAAAACTTGTATGTGTATGGTTCTTATTTGCTTTCTTCTCTAACTCATCGTTAACATAAGTTTTATCTGCTTTAAGGTCTAAACATCCTGAAACCCATCCTGTATCAGCTTTAGTTTTTAAAATCTTCGATGTCCATTCATGATACCATTCAGCCCTTTCTATAATTTCTTTATCTTTTTCATCCACATATTCCTTATCTGCTTTCTTCTCTAACTTACTAGCCACATATTCCTTATCCGCTTTCTTTTCAAGGCTAACGTTTAAGTCTGTTATTTCAGATATAGAATGTATATGAGTCTTTTTAGAATATTCGTTTTCAGCTCTTGTCACTTCACTTGACATTTTATTGTCAACATATGTTTTGTCTGCTAGTTCAGGATGAGTATTCTTTTGTTGCATAAGCATTGTTAGCTCTTTCTTCTTCTTTTGCTATTGCATCGTCTACATATTCTTTGTCAGCTTTGTTGTCAACATCTGCTTTCAAAAGAAGTTCATTTATAGGTTTCTCGTTTAAAGTTCCTTTTGTTGGATTTATACAGACAGTATTGTTCTTCTTGTCTTGAAATAGAAACTCATCTGTTAAAGGGTTTAATGTCAGTTTTAAGTTTCCTTCTTTCAATGACTCAGATATCTTAGAATAGTTTGAAAAGTTTGTTGTGTTCTTATTTAGAGCTTGCATAATGAGTTGTCGGTTGTGTTGTATTTCTCTTATGGAAGCAATATCTTTCGACATTTTTATTCTAGATAAAATATGCTTTCAATAGAAAAAAGAAAATTCAAGAGTTGCTACAACTAAACCATTAGATGAACTTTTTACTAATGTCGGTCAAAAGTTTGAGACAGAGACCGTAAAGCATGAAGGCTATCGTTTTGACTACCCATTAAGATGGTTAAGAGACCCATCTGTCACAAAAGCTATTGGCTTTCGTAGAATGAAGTTCATTTCAGAAGCCATACATGGTTTCCCATTTACGGTCGGTTTTGAAGTTCGATACTATAACAAAGAAAAACGTACGTATGAGAAATTTGAACAGGGAAAACCTTTACAAGTTAGTTTGCTTGTAAACTTAGAAACAACTCTTCAAGCTTTTCAAGAAAAAATAAACGATATCTATATCGAATATGCAAACCAGTATAACATTGACGAAGGAGAATACCATCTCGATATATTTATGACAGGAAAAATGCAACTGTTAAAATCAATAAAATAGAAGACCTTGGAGAAAACGTTTATATTTCTACAAAATATAACAACTTGGCATGGTATAGATTTATGAGGATGTTAAATCAGCCTGCAGCATATCCAGTACACCCAGACTTTTATGAAGTCGAAAACCCTAATGGAACATATGAAATATTTTCGACCCAGCTGCTATTATTGTTCATGCTTCATTTTCTGGTGCGCAAAACTCTTTCTTATGCTTGGCAAATGACTTTTACGAAAAACCTACAAAGTTATACGAACCACCAAGTGGAAGTATTTCAGACTTTCAAGTATGGTTTACTACAGATGGAAGAAAAAAGAATAATTCCATTATACCATGCGTTTTACTTAGAACTTAGTTTCATATACAACTACTATCGAACGGTAAAAATATAATTTTTTAATACGGTTGAGGTGTTGGATTTGGTTGCCAACTAGACTGTGGTGCAGGTTCAGGCTGTTGTATAACAGGAGCTTGTTCTTCTGGTTCAGGGTCTTTAGGTATAATACCAACAAACTGACCTACCCTTTTACCAATATTTTTGACACCGTTCCAAATTCCTCTTCCTACGGTTTTTATTCCATTCCATATACCTCTTCCAACTCTTCTGAAGAAGTTTCCAATACTACTGAAGAAACCCATTTTACTATATGTAAAAATCTAATGTCCGCCTAGTCTCTTACGTTTCCTGTTGAGTTCCATAGCATTCTTTAACTGGAGCTCATACATTCTGTTTCTCCTCTGGTAGAAAACATATTCTGGGTCAACTCCTGTGTTCGCGTCATCTGCATAAAGTTGTTTATATCCCACTTCAGGGTTTGTATAAAACTCTTTCCATCTCATATTTGCATACCATGGTGGCAAACCTAACGCAGCGTCATTTGACATGGCAGTTTGCATTTGTACATCTGTTGGCACTTGACCATAGTTTGCCATTGCAGTTTGTATTCTAACTTCATTTGGAATATTCTCTGGGTTTGGTTGTCCAGGTTGCTGTGCATTCGCTAAGTTCTGTGCGTCCATTTAATATTAGATAAAAATATCTCTTACGAGTACATATGCTGAACATTTGCAGGCATTGGTTCATCTTCATATTCTCTGTACTTTTCTGCCACGTCAAATAAATAAATGACACAATGGAAAAAACCTAAAACAAGTAGTCCTATTTCAAACCACATTTACTTACTAATAAAATTTCTTTGTTATGACACTTTCTCCGGTTTATAGGACCTCTCTCATATTCTATCTTGTCATATCTAAACTCATAGTCATGTATGTCCTCTAACCATCTCATAACGGTTTCCAAACCACTTTTATCGGATGTAAAGTAAAAGCATGGATGGTTATGTAAAACGTCTAAAGTTTCTAAAGAGTCTCTCAAAGTCCAGTCTACTTGGTATTGAAATCCCATGTGTTATAGAACGGCGGGTCCACTATAAAGAAAACATTTTCCTTGTCTTTATATTTTTCATACAACTCTGTCCAATGACATCTCACAAACTCTATACCCTCAATATATTTTTCTATGTCCTCTTTGAAAACATTTGTATAGTTAAGATATAAAACTTTTGACATAAGTGTTTCAATGTCATGAACTCTTATAGAACCACTATATAATAGTCTAGCAGATATACTATCCCAGTCTATATATTCTGCTTTTTTCAAAACCTCTCTCACAATATTTTTGTTATCTAATGGTATACGTTCCATCTTACCTATAGGTATCTTTTCTTTTAACTCTTTCAATATATTGTTTGTATCTGGTATATGTTTGAGACGGTCCATATAGTTGTCGAAGTCATTGCATATAATCTTTGAGTCTGGGAATATTGTATGACATAAATGGGATATATAGAAACTTCCACCGAACAAATCTACAAATGTTAGACCATTCGGTAGTTTCTTAAGTTCTCTCAATATAATATCTTTACATCTACTCTTATTTCCAAAGAACGGTAACGGTGGTTTTGTAAAATTCATTTATATATAATAATAAAAATGTTTTTACCTGAAAAGTGACAGAAAAGTGACAAAGCATGAAAACATATATAATTTGTGAAAAGTGAAACAAAAAGTGACATTTTTAAAAGTGACATCATTAATATGATGTAAATAACAACGGTTTTGGTTTTGTCACCGGCTGGTCGGCTGGGGTTCGGTCCTCCTCTTGGGTCTTGGGCAAAATTTCTTAGGGCTAGAAGGGGCGCAGCCCCTGGAAGCCCCTCATACCTGACCTAATTTCGTAAAATTTAATGGAAATAATTTTGAAGTGAGAAAGATTTTTAAAATTTCCGTTGTGAAATTAAATTGATTTCCTGAGTTCATCTCAGTGATATTTTACAATATTTTCCGTATTATTCAGATTAATCAACCCTCAGAAATGCGTATTGAGCAATATAAATCACACAGCAACACATTATGGAACTTCAACAAAGTTTTTCTGATTATTACGGCTCTATTGAGCCTATTAATAAAACAGAGAACGAAACCATATCAGAACATAAAGGAAATTATTACATTCATCATGCAATATTTTCATTTCATTATAATAAAACAGCAATTTCCATTACTTCGAATCCATACGGCAAAGTATTACTCGAAACATGCACATTTTACAATAATAGTTCCACAGAAGATGGTGGATCATTCTATATCCTTCATCCTGATTGTGTCTTAGTTCATATTTGTTTATTACTTTCAAAAGGTAAAAAAACTGGATGCGGATATTACATTTGGTCAGTTCAAACCACTTACAAGAAAAGTTATGCTTTTGAATGTTCATTTACAGAATGCAGTGGATACAGAGGTTCTTTTTATCATTACTATGGAGATATCCAAGTAAGTAATATTAATACATCTTTTCACAAAATTACTTGTTATGCTGCATATGCCATTTCAGATCCAACAGGAACAGGAATTATTAAATTCACAACAGCATCAAATACATCATCTACACATTATGCTGTAACGTTCAATAATAAATGTAATGTAACAAAATGTAATTATTTAAACAATGATTATACAGGAAGTGATAATGGAATAATTTATAGTTATAGAAATTCAACTAATTTTTCAAGTTGTTCATTCATAGGAAATAAAGGAAACTATTTATTTGATGTAAAACCAAATATTGTTGATAATTGTTACTTTAATGAAAACAATGTAACTCAAACTGTAAGAAATGATCCAATTAGTTATGATTCAAATGATTCATTAGATTCATTTATATCTCATTATTCAACAGAACAATGTCCTACTACTAATTTAGAAAAAAATAAAAAAGATTCAAATCTAAAATTTAAAAAAGGCAAATTAAAAATCAAAGACATCAAAAATATTGTTAACAAATCTTTTAAAACTTCATTTATTGTAGCAGTAAATATGTCTATTAAAAAATCATAAATTTGCGTATTTTTTTTTCTCTCTCCAAACACTATTTTCTTTAGTGAAAATGAACAAAGTCTTTAATTGTGTTTATCCTCATATAACTGATCATGATCATGCAGTTAAAAACTATTTAAATAGTAACACTTCAGAAAAAGGAAACAAAATTAAAAGGATAGAAAGATAGATTTATAAATATTAATATAAATACAAAATAGAAATATATATAAAATCACAGAGTCAATATTATGCGTAAGTTGCTCCGTGTGAAATCAAAATGTCAGCAAGTTCTTCATCACCTTTCCATGATGCAATTTGAAGAGGTGTGATTCCATTGAAATCTTTACCATTAACATCTGCACCATACTTCAATAAGATTTCGACATATGGTCTGTCGAATGATTCAACTGCAATGTGGAGAGGAGTTTTTCCTAATAAGTTCTTCGCGTTGACATCTAATCCAAGTGTCATCAAATATTCTGCTGATGACTTGTTGTTCATCGACAAAAGTGCATGTAAAAGTGAAGATCCATCATCATTCTTCGCTTTGTAATCTGCACCATTCTTGATGAAGAATTCAACCATATCTGTCTTTCCGTGTTCTGCCGATTTGTACAATGCTGTGTTTCCTTCGAAATCTTTCGCATTGACATCTGCTCCTTCTTCGATCAAAAACTTTGCTGTCTCTTTGCAGTTGTATTCGATCGTGTAATGTAGTGGTGTCAACATACTGATGTCATCTTTCGTATCAACATCACATCCTTTTCTGATCAATAACTCTGCTGTTTCTTTCGAATTCTTGTTTGCAGCGATATGCAATGGTTTTGCACCATAAAAGTTATCGACGATGTTGAAATCAGCACCATTGTCGAGTAACAACTCTGCTAAATCTCTTGCATTTGTACTCGCCGCATCATGGAGAGGTGTTCTTCCTGTTGAATCTCGTGAATTTACATTCGCTCCTCTCTTGATGAGTTTTTCAACTAACTCTTTCTGATTGAAATATGATGCATAATGAATTGCCTTCTTTCCATTTGTGTCATCTGATATCTCTATGTCTTTTACATTTGGCAATAAGTGTTCTGCCAATTTGACATTGTTGTAATACAATGATTTGACAAATAAAATATCAGAATTTATGTCAAAATTCATTGCTACAATGTCAAAAATTTTTGCAGAGAATTTTTGAATTGGAAAACCTGGGAGGTAGTATATAATGTTAATTGGATTCTCTTCAATCTGCTGGAGCATTATGCTGATGTTCATTGAGTCAATAACTGATTCTGGATCGATTTGGACATTGTTGAATTCCAACATCTTTGGAATAAGAACATTGTTGTGTGATCTGATGGCGTTCTCAAGGCATCTATCATTTACTGATAAGACATTGCAACATTCATTGATGATGTCGTCGTTTCCTCCAATAAATGATAACTCTAAGCAAATATCGGTGATTTTGCAATTGCAATTGTATAAGAGGAAGTAGAATATAGAAGGAGAACCAAAGTAAGCACATTCTTCGAGTAAACTGACTGATTTGTAGTTATCATTCAATTTGTATTGCTTTTTAGAGTCAAAGTTGTGTTCTAAGATATACTCTTTGAAGTTAACAATATCATCATTCATGACTATACGGTGTAACTCTTCTTTTTGTAATCTCTTGAACTCTCTTGGAATTGTATCTGAATCTTGAGCTAAGTACTTTGATTTGTTAACGATCACCTTGTTGAATAACTCATTGAAGTTATCGCAAAGAATACCTCTGAATACTCTGAGTTTGTATATTGAAATTGGATATTCTTTTAATAAGAGTTTGCATAACATCCAATAAAGCTCACCAGCATGATTATTGAACACATTTGCATCATAAAGAAGCTTTAGAACATTAGCAGGCTCCATTTCGTACTTTTCGATGAAAATATTCCTGATTTTCTCGAAAATTGTATCGAAATTTAAGACATCTTCATTAGATAAGTTGAACAAATAGGAAGACAACTCCATTAAATCATTATTTTCTTCTCTAATTTGTTCACACAGCTGCTTTATTGCTGCTTCTTGTTTCATAATGACGTAAAATCATAAAAGTGACAGATTTTTAATTCTGAAGACTTCTATCGACCTATATTTTCTCTACGCACTATATCATATATTTTTTGATAGTTTTGTTCCCACCAATTTTTTCTGAGGAGATATTTTTTCAATGAAAGATTGGTCGAGATTTGTGATGACTTGTTAAATGTTAACGATAGACAAATCAATTCATTTTATTAGTGATCTAATAAATATATACCGATGCAGTAAACTTTCCACCAGAACGAATCTTTTCTGTTGTGATCGGCATCAGATTTTCAAAGATGTTCCACTTTTATTGCTAAATTTTGGCCAACAACATATATAATCAATCTCCAGACCTATTAGTATAGCATTATTTAGGACAAACTTCTGCAACAATGGATTATTTGAAGTTTTTGGATTGAGATTCGAAATTGAGTATTCTCATAGAAAATTTTGTTTGGGGATAACAGTTATCCAAATGATTGATATTTCTGTTCCTCTTTTCAACGGAATTGATCCATATGAAGGCGATCCTGCATTTGAACAAAGCTTGGTATATAGTGTTGATAAAGGAGATATCGCAAATGTGAGTAAATTAGTTTTATCCGCTCATACCGGAACACATGTTGATGCTCCATATCATTATTTTAATGATGGTAAACCAATTGATCAAGTAGATCTTAAAAAGTTTATGGGACCTTGCCATGTTATTGAAATCCCTGATAATGAATTAGAAAATAATTTAGTAACCAAAAAATCGCTTCCAAAATCTTTTAAGTATCCAAGAGTTCTCCTTAAAACAAAGAATTCAAACCATCCAGCTGTTTTTGACAGAAACTTTGTTGGAATAAATTTAGAATGTGCAAAGTACTTAGTTGAAAATAAAATAGAACTAATTGGAATCGATGGATTTTCTATTGAAGACTTTACAGGTGATGGATCTGTTCATAAAGAATTATTATCACATGAAATTGCAGTATTGGAAATTATTGACTTGTCACATGTTAACCCTGGTGACTATAATTTAATTTGTCTCCCTTTAAGAATCAAATCATGTGATGCTTCACCAGCAAGAGCAATACTTCAGCCACTTTAAATTGTGGCAAAGCTTAAATTCAAGTACTATCGGTACTTACTAATATTTATAAACTAAAAATCCATTAACATTATTAATATTGTTTTTGGACCAAATAATTCCAACTTTGTTTAATTCGTTTAAAACACCGATATATCCAACAAATATACTCCATTAATATGCATATTTAATACTGCAAATCAACTTTTTTAAAAAATTTATAAGAAAAATCAGGATCAACAAACATCTTTATATTGAATAATAAAACTGACATTCTGTACTGATATTGATGACACATTTGTAAAAATCAATTTTATCCAATTTTGGATTTTTAATAAAACTCATTCTTATATATTTTAGATGCTCGTTTTTACAAAAGTCTCTAATTGTATATTCCATACACATTGGCTACAGACAGACAAATGGTGACGTTCAAAATTTCAAATTTCAAAAGAATTCTCTTTCAAATGGTTTCGATACTCTGAAATGAATAATCACATACTTTCATATTAAAGATCAAAAACCAAACAAAAACACTCAATCTAGGTAGATAGAACGAAATTGTGCCTTATTTGGCTTACCGAAATTCGAGAACTCCGATCAGAAACGTGCCACCCAAATTGGGAAGGGTTTTGGGAGGAAAATCAAGTGTTTGACATGAAATTGAATCACCATAGAATTTTTTCATTTGACGTTTGGCCAAATTTAATTATCATAAAAACTAGTTATTTCAATCAAGTAATATATCCTTATAAAGAAGATTTTCTATTAAAATCTATTGAATTCCGAATATTTCATCTGAATTTTTAAGTTTTTATTACTCTGCTTTAATTCTTTCCTTGGAAAAAATGCTAAAAATTGAAAGGTTTTTCAAAATTCTAAAATGCTGAAATACAATTAAAAACAGATCATTAAATGAAAAATCGGGTATTGTGGTTATCATGATCTCGGTGAGATGAAATGAAAAAACTTCACTTTTTGCAAAATTTTCATGACATTTATGTTTACTGCACAATGAAATTTATTTTCGTCCAAACCAATGAAAGTGAATTTTTTTCATCGTTTTAGATTCTCAGAAATTTCTTATCGAAACTATTCACATCACTTTTCGTCTAGATGTCATCTGGTCGTGTATATAACTTCTCTGCTGGTCCAGCTGCAGTTCCACTTGAGTGCCTCGAGCGCGCTGCTGCTGAAATGACAAACTGGCGTAACTCTGGCATGTCAGTTATCGAAGTTTCCCATCGTGGAAAGCACTGGATGGAAGAGCAAAAGGAAGCCGGCGAACGTCTTCGCTCCCTCCTTCAGGTTCCAGAGAACTTCCATATTCTCTTCGTTGCAGGCGGTTCTTCCCTCCAATTCTCTGCCATTCCATTCAACTTCATCGGTGACCACAAGCGTGTTGACTACCTCTGCACAGGCACATGGTCAAAGAAGGCTTTCGACGAAGCTAAGCGCCTTGGCTTCCCAGGCGTTGAAGTCCGTTCTGTTGCCGGAAATCCACCAGCCAATCCAATTGAGGTTCCAGCCCGCGATACATGGGATGTTTCTGCTGATGCTGCTTACTTCTACTATTGCGATAACGAGACAATCCAAGGCATTGAGTTCCCATCATTCCCAGATGTCCCAGCTCCACTTGTTATCGATATGTCATCCAACTTCCTTTCCCGCCCAATCACACAGTGGGAAAAGGTCGGCTGCATTTTCGCTTGCGCTCAAAAGAACTTCGGTCTCTCTGGCATGAGTGTTGTCATCATCCGCAAGGACATGCTCGAACGCCCAGTCAAGCCATTCTGCCCAATTACAATGGATTACAGAATCCAAGTTAAGAACGACTGCATGTACAACACACCACCAACATTCGCAATCTACTTCGCTAACCATGTCTTCAAGTGGATCGAGGAGAAGGGTGGCGTAGCCGCTATGGATGCTTTCAGCAAGGAAAAGGCTAAGAAGGTCTACGAAGCTATCGATTCAAATCCAAACTTCGTCAACCGTATCAAACCAGAGTGGCGCTCCCGCATGAACATGCCATTCTTCCGCCCAGACGGCTACGAGAACAAGAATATTGAGGCTGACCTCAAGTTCGTCAATTTCTGCACACAGAGAAAGCTCCTTACACTCAAGGGACACCAGTCTGTTGGCGGTTTCCGTGCTTCTTGCTACAACGCTTGCCCAATGGAGGCTGTTGACGCTCTCGTTCAGGCTATGAAGGAATGGCCAGGATTCTAAAATAAAATATCGGTATTTCTAGTTTAAACACTATTGATTTTTACATACTCATACTGCTTTTAATACATTAGAACCGTGAATCCATGAATCAACCAAATTTATTTTGGAATTTTAAATTTATTCAAAATGAACTTTTGAAAAGTAGCCGGTTTTATCTAATCCATCGTATACGTGAATCGCTCAATTTACTCTTTTTCGATAAACAGATTATCAAAATAATATTTTGAAGATACTACTTGTTTTCAGTATCTTAGTTCTAATTTCAGGATTGAAGATAAACACTTACGTGGAATAGATTCCCTTCAATCCGAATAATCACAGAGATTTTTTCAATTTTCATTCAAATAGGGTGTTTTGGATAATTCATGTTATATAAAAAGCTTAGACTTCGTAATAATGCATATTCATGGCATTTAGGATAGAATTTTTTTAACAAAATAATTAATTATTGAAAGGAATCTTTTTTGTAACACGGATTCCGAATTCTGGTAAATCAAACTTACATACAAACAGTTTGAGATAGAGACAAACATATGTTATCAGACCTAAAACTGAAGATATTGAATAAATTATCATATCAGCATATGCTGGGTAAACAAATCGAATGAAAATAAATGGTGGCGTAATAACCATTAATACTGCTGAAACAATCTTTGAAAAATCTCTTGAAGGTTTTCCAAGAGCTTTGACAGCAATATCGTATATGAATAAGTAAATTGCATAGCCTAAATACATGAAAAGCATTCCAATGTTATGCGCAATTGGGTTTAATCCGTAATTAAATACAATCACCATTAAATTTCCAGAAAGTTGGAAGTAATTGATAATTCTCATTGCTAAATATACCAACTTAAAACGCTTTTCGAATCGTTTTTCTGTTTTGAACAATATTTCCATAACACTATGACGACAATATAAAATAATAGTAATAATGATAAGTTCGATTGACATTATTGCTGTACTAAAGCGTGATTCTGGGCTTGCTGGATCTAAGTCGGAAAAGAATGGAATTGTTACAGTTCTTGAGGACCAATGGGAAAAAATAAAGCTATAAACAACTATGAGACTAATTGCAGGGAGGATTATCATTGCATAGTTAAGGAAATTAAGGAGAAGCAGCACGGAATGAGTTTGCTCCATCTCCTGAATTTAAGGTTACTCACTTTTTATCGATAATTTAGGCTGGCTCACTTTTGTGGACAAGTTGCACAAAAATGCTTAATTATCTAAAAAACATAATATATAAAGTCTATACATATTGGTTGTTATTACTTATTAGTTTAAAACCCAACATTTATTCCCCGCCAAATTATTTTTATATTCCTTTCAAAATTTCCCGCCAACCGAAAAAACGGTTTATTCATTATTTTAATGATTAGGATTAGTTTCTACTTTACTCACTATGCTAAAGACAGCCGTAAGTCACCAGCTTAGTCAGAGAATAGTAGCACTCTGAATCGCTCTTCGTAGAACGATTATTCAAAATTTAAGCCGAGCCTATTCTACTTTACTCACTATGCTAAAGACAGCCGTAAGTCACTAGCTTAGTCAGAGAATAGTAGCACTCTGAATCGCTCTTCGTAGAACGATTATTCAGAATTTAAGCCGAGCCTATTCTACTTTACTCACTATGCTAAAGACAGCCGTAAGTCACCAGCTTAGTCAGAGAATAGTAGCACTCTGAATCGCTCTTCGTAGAACGATTATTCAAAATTTAAGCCGAGCCTATTCTACTTTACTCACTATGCTAAAGACAGCCGTAAGTCACTAGCTTAGTCAGAGAATAGTAGCACTCTGAATCGCTCTTCGTAGAACGATTATTCAGAATTCACACTTTAATTTAGTCTAATTATATAATAAATAAAATAGATAGTAAATCTTGAGATCTTAAATTCAAGGTTTAAAAATTAATAATGATTAACTCATATCTTACAATTTCAAATAATATAAGAAATTATAAAAAGAACAGACGTTCACATACATCTCGACAGAGGCAACATTCGATATGAAAGTTGCCTCTGCCGAGAAACTTCCTCACACCTCAAGAGATGCGAAGAACTTTTGACAGGCAAAGTGCAATATTGATAGGTGATTGCACTTTGCCTGTCACATACATCTCGACAGAGGCAACATTCGATATGAAAGTTGCCTCTGTCGAGAAACTTCCTTACATCTTAAATAATTCTAAATTTTTTATCATATTTCTTCTAATCTAAATTATATACTATCTTATAAATATTCATATAACTTAAATCACATTATATCTCCTTTCTTATCTTATAATTCTTTCTTAATTTGATTCATCTTTTGACAAAATCTCAAAATTGAGGCGCAACACATATCAACCCATGCACCACTACCGATGCAGGCTCAACCGCGCATCTTTCGTTTTTTTGCATGTTTTTCGTCTCAAAGCATGGTCAAAAAAATTGATATTTCATATGGTTTTATGATAGATAAGCATTATATTCCCACTCATTATATTCGTAAATTTTGAGGTTTATCCTTCGCTTTTAAGATCATTGAATTTGATTTTTATATAAAATAGTTATATATTAGAAAATAATATGAGTTTATGTGATATTATTTTTCAGAAGATTTTGTGTTCTTCTTCAAAATTTTATTTTTTTTTATTAAAAAGAATCTTTACAAAATATACATTTACTTTAATTAATATTTAAAAACGTGCTCTATCAAAAGTTCCAAAAATTCAATATTTTAGCTTTTCTGAGGTGTCACTTTTGATGAATTTCTGTTTACAACAGTTTTTTTCCCCTGTCACTTTTAGCTAAAATTTGGGTTTGCCTTAAGTTTTATGACTTATAGCGAAAAATTAGAAATTCGAATAAATCTCGAATATATGGTTTAAACATTTTGGTAGAGAGTGGTTGTGCCTTTCACCAGAATTAAATTGTTCCGCAATCTTATTTGATTTCGAAACATTTTACCGATAAGAGTACCCTATGCTCGTTTGCCTCACTTGTAGTTGCCATTCTGGTAGGCATTAAGATTGAAGAGGTTTTTCCGAAAAGAGTGTAATGTGCACATTTGCTGTACGCTATGTGTCATTCTCTGAAACATTGCCTCCGCATCTCATTGGTGTCTATGGAATACATTTACAATGTAAACTTCTCAAAATATACTTTTATCCAAGACGATCAAAAAAAAATCATTAATCATATGAAATTCGATGAATTCATCTCTACACTTTCACAAGTTGAAGGTTTAATATGGGATCTTAATGATGAAACTCTTCTTGAATCCTCTGAACATCTAATCAGTATTATTAGAAATAATGATTACTATATGAGGTATTGCAAATCCACCATCAAAAAATCCTTTTGTACTCGGTTTACACGGCAAAAATTATATTACAAATTAGTTGAATTATTATCTAACACCTTCCAGAATCATTTCAACGGTTTTTCCAAAAAACTTGAGCAATATCAGAAAGATTACAAGGAAGAACCAATTCCACTTACACCCAATCAATCCATATGTTTACCAATTTTGAATAATTTTGCGGCTATCGGAGATGCCACTAAATTTTTTCACATGATCTCATTAAATCTGTGTTAACCGACAGATTCAACATTAGAAAAAGCAATCTTAGGAGGTAATGCAGATATTGTTGATTATATTAACGAATTATTCACAATTAAATTTGAATTGAATGATTTGCTAAAACTGTCAATAAAATATCATCAAAATCATATTGCCATGTCATATCTCAAGCCATCTTCTTTTAAAACCGATTTCGATTTTCTTTTTAATAACAATAATATACAATTCTTTCAGAAGATCTATAATAATGAAGCTTCTGACGTACTTTCTAATGACTCTTTCCAAACTATCATCTTTAATTCCATATTGGCAAATGATAAGGAATTATATGATGATATTTGTACTATATTTTCAGATCAAATAATTCAACTGGTAAATGATTCTCACTTTTTTCAAATTTCAAAATATGAAGATTTTTATAAATATCATCCTGATACCATAAATGCAATTAACTTAGAAAATGTTTCTATCAATTTTGATTTATCTTTTTTCAAAAACTTATCCTTATTAACATTAAATAATTGCAATATTAAAAATCTTAAAGATTTGCAATCGTTGGCTTATGTAAATTTAGCCCACAATATGATCGAAACAATTCACAACTGTAATTTCTCAAATACAGTTTACTTGGATTTATCAAGTAACATTTTAACAGATTTAAACTTTATTCAATGTGCAACTAACATCTGTTATCTAGATTTATCATTCAATAATTTGACAATATCGATGAAAAATCTTTCTCATATGACAAATATTAAAGTTTTAAATCTCAGTCATACCAAATTAATATGGACGGAAGCTCAAAAATTTGAATCATTGGAGGAACTTTATGTTTCAAACTGCTGCCTTACATGTTTTCCTGACATTACATTGTTTCAAAATCCAAAAAAACTTGATGTCAGTCAAAATATGATTAAGGAATTTCCAATCAATTTTACTGATCTTAGCAACTTAATTGAGCTAAATGTAAATAGCAATCAAATCTCAAATTTTTTAATATTAAAAGAAATGAATAATCTGAACAGAATTAGCTTCAAATCAAATCTTATTTGTGAGAATCAAATTTATATTCAACTCGATAGGAAATTCTCATCCAGTCAATACAATAATTCTGATCATGATCGATTTGATAAATTTAATTACTTTGAAAAAGAGGTTTTTCTATTAATTAGTCGTTGTGATATTAATCAATTAATACGTGAGTTTTGCACGAACTACGAAATATTAGATTTATTGTCATCTATATTTGTCAGTTACACATTTAGAAAACCTAAATATTTTTTGAATATCATGAAATGTTACTCAAAAATGCAAAATGTAGTGAATTTATATCCTCAAAGAGATCTAGACAAAAGATCCAAGTCTTTATTCAAATCATGTATGTATAATTGCAATGGTGAACTAACAACAGAAAAGGTTAAATTGCATTTTAGAGAAATCATTTCGTGGATATTTGATGGAGCGATGAAATTAACTTTTAACGAACTTCAAATTATGAAGGCTATTTTTTCGATGATGAAATTGAACTCAGCTCTTTTCCAAAAAATAAAATCATAAACTTTTCATTGAAGCATAAAGAATGTGGTAATATATTTAAAGCAACAATGTTTAGCGCTTTAGATTTTGCTTACATTGTAGAATCTCCTCACTGCATAGACAAAATATTGGAAATTTACAAGATTAGTAATCAATTGTTAACAATGTCGGAATATCAGAATCTCGCTGTTTTTGAAAACCAATCATTCAGTATCGAAAAATATGATTCTATTTATACTTTGACACTGAATTCAAGAGAACGAGAAACTGTTATTGAACCACTTGTTAAATATTGCATGTTTTCAATTATTGGCGATTTACGAAACTGTTCAGGAGTTGATTTATTATATTATAGTGTGATTTACAATCTTCCTTCACTTGCCTCGGTTTTTGCAGATCATATTGACGAAGTGAATCGAAAGTACAATATTAATTTAATACAAATAGCATCTAATGAAATGCCTCTTCTTTTATTTGCCGATTGTCAAAAAAATTTAGGTTGACACCAGAGTATAAATTTCTATCTAATGAAACAGACATTCTCCGTCCCTTAGTCATTGAAGGAAAATTTTTGAATTACAATTCAGTTAAAACACCAGATTTTAGCTCACATAAACCAATCCCATTATTTTTAGACGGCTGTAATTTATGGGGATTACCAGATATTTTAACCTTCCTTGATTATTTGCTACAAGGATTAAAACACAGCTGTAAAACAAATAAACTCAGATTGTATAATGATAAATATCATTATACATTAATTTTGAAATACGAAATTTTTGGAATTAATAACAAAAGCAATTCACAAGTTGGAAAAGATAATCCAAAACCAAGACAATCCAACACTAACGTTGCCTTAAAGATAAAACTTGTGGATCAAAAATTCTCTGTTTTTAAAGTTTTGCAGTTTCAAAACATCCCAAATCTCTTTCCAACTACAGTTTATCGCCCAAGAATGCTGTGCCCTCAAAAAGATTTTATTAAATCGCATGATGAATTTGTATTTACATTTTTGAGTCAAACAATTCCAACATATAAATATTCAAAGTATATTTTATCCAGAATATTAAAAAGTGCTCGAGAAAAAGGATTAATCACTGACGAAACTTATCAAAAATATTATAATAAAAATGAGAAACCTTATAGGAATTCTACTGAAATTTCCGATATTTTCAAGGAATTAGGCGGGAAAGTCTTTTATCATTTAACAAAAATGGAAACAGGTTTGACATACGAAGGAAAGAACGTGGAGTGGATCCAGTGGGTCTGCAATGGGGCTATCAAAATTTTTTCAGAATTCCCTCTTTTTGAAATGGATGCTAGCTTTAAATTGAAACCATTTATTTACATAGATGTTCAATCAATTTATGGCAATATGGGTTTTCCAATTTCCATTTATATTGGTCCCAGTGAAAATAGTTCTGCATATAGTGTAATAATTAAGAATTTGAATTATTGTTTTCATAGATCAGATTTGATTAAAAATAAGCAACTCTTATCTGATCATGGCAAAGGTATTATTTCAGTTTCGCAAAACATCATGCTAGATCAATTAGAATGCTATAGGCATTTCTTCAACAGATTGGGAGCCGATACAACCGTAATGCATTTGGCAAGTTTGGTAGTATATTCAAGCACTTATGCAGAATATATGAGTAGATTTAATGCCTTTGACCTTTTGTAAAGAAGATGAATCTTAAACCTGGCAGAGAGCAGCATGGGAAGAGTTGAATAACTCCCCAAATGCATTAGGCATGGTTCAACCGTCCTCATAAAATAACATGCTCGAACCATACCGAGTCGTTTCACTCGGTCGTTAATAAGCGAATAAAGGAAAACGGTGCAACCACTTTAAGAGAAAAAGTTTCTATTTTGATGAATTATTCAAAAGAGAGATTATTACATATTTTAAACCCACCAAATCATGCAATAATGGAAGAATATTACCGAGCCATGAAAATGAACATTCCACAAGGTCCATGCAAATGCACGAAAGAAATGTTAAATTCAAGAAAAATGAAATTTGGGAAAGAACTCGTATGCAACCACCAAATTTTGAAATTTAAATTTGACGCACCAGAATTAGCAGGTCCCCCGCCGATTGCAGGTTTAACAATTGATGATATAATTTCAAGCACCTTCATTGAACGCGAAATGAAAACTTCCACAATTACAGGAGAGTCATTCGAAAGAAAAAAATATCATAGAATAAATCAGGAAACATTCGAAAAACCAATTGAGTTTCCACAAGATGCTTCATCTTCTATGATAAGAGCATTAAGATGTATATTGAAGGAATTGTGTCATTTTAATAATGACGAAGCAATTAGTTTTTGTATTTCAACAAATCCAGATATTCCAAAGGATTTTGAAGGATTTAGGGAATACATGGACAATTTACTGAGTGCATATAAAAATAAATAATTTATAAATGTTTTGTATAAAATAAAAATATATGTTTTGATTAAGGTAGATGAAAAATTGAACGTTTTTTAAAAAGCTGTTGTTTGAGTGGAAAATTGAGAACCTCGATGTAAACTTTTTGACATTGTCTAAAACCTTGAAAGAACCAAAATTTTTTAGTGTCAATTACGATGAAACAAAGGTAGTCCCACGAAGAATCTAAACGACAGATTTCCAAATAAATAAGATAAATAGAATCAGTAGGCTCCAAATATGAATGATATGATCTTAGTTTGAAAAGTTACTAAAAGAATAAAAAGATTTGTGAATTACGTTTTAATTTCCATAATTTTTATCAATTAATTATCACATTATGATTTACATATCAAATTTAATTTCAAATATAAGTAAATATCAATATTCATAATTTGAATTTCAAAGTAGTAGGATAGGAAGGGTTGTGTGACTTTTTTTGTTACATCTATATATAGACGAAGGTATATTTTCACAGCCTCTATACATAGATGATATAAAATTTTTTCTTACGTTTTTTAAGTCATGAATTCGTAAGAAAGCGCGACATTATTAAATAAATTAGTAATAAATATTATACACTCAAACCATACATAATGAAATAAAAAAAAAAAATAAAAAATTTTTTAAAAAATAAACACATTAAAAATTAACATTAATTTTAAAATAATTTATTTTATCTTTTATAAAAGAAGCTATATATAGATGATGTCAGATATTCCGCGATTAATTAAACATTGTTTAAATCCTGAATGGAATCAATGGAGTCATAATCAAAGACCTCATAAACGAGAGAGTAAAAGAAATTAGAAATAATTATTTTCATGAATGAAAGATTCACTACCATAATGAAATAAAAAATAAAAAAATAAACTTTAAAAATTCATGTCTTACATTTTTGAATAATTTATTTTTAATTCGTATGAAATGAGCGTCAAGACTAACGACGTTAAAAAATTAGGATTCACAAATGAGGAAATAAAGGATATATTAGATGAGATGTGTTATGAAGTTAGTAAATATTATTTAAGAAATTGTCAAAAATTTGCCGAGTTATTAAATGATTTAGATTATGATGGAAAAATGAATAAAGATGATGTTATAAATTTCATATATCCCACATCTAAAAAGGGAAAAACTAAAGAACCTGATGTTTTCCCTGAATATTATGAAGAACGGATTAAAGATGATGAATACGATGAAATTGAAAGACTGGAAAAAATAAGAGATGAAATAGATGAAAAAATTAAGGAATTAAGAGAAGTTGAAAAATATAATGAAAATGAAGTAGAGGGTTTAATGAATATCCCAGCTTCAGAATCAGCAGTTCAGAAATCTCATGAAGAAAGATATAAAAATTATGTCTCAGAATCAACACAAAATTTATTAGATGGCGAAATAGATGAAACACTTTCAGAAGAAGGTACTAAATTTATTCGTAAACATAAGTTACAATTTATTGATAATGAAAATACCCTTGTATCTTACTTTCACCCCCTCTCGATTCTGAGAAATTCAAAAAAGCTCTTAAAAACGTGACATATGCAACTAATACGATTAAGAAAGAAGATCATGATATTTACACAAATTATTATTTAAATAAATGCACAGGTGTTGATAAAGTTTTTGATTTATTAGATAAAATATTAAAAGAAACCATTGGAACATATAAAATTTTGTGTGATTGTGGTTTCATTATTGAAGATACCAATAATGTTTCATATGAAAGAACAGCACCGAAGGAAGACGAAGTTGAAAGGTCTATACCATTCGTTATTAAGAATATAAAAGATATGAAAACGTATAAACATTATATTTATTCATTTATTTCAGAAAAAATGGAAGCAACCCATAAAACATCTTCTCATCATTTTATAGCTATTCATACATTCCTTTTCAAAGTTGTGAAATTAAATAAGACAGGAATTAGATTTAATGTATCCGGGTACGCATTCTTGAGTAAATTAAAATGTATTCGTCACGTCGCAGATGATAAAAATTTATGTGTTCTTAATTCATTTTATGGGCTTTAAAAAATAAACTTTATTTTTTAATTTTTTATTCTTACATAAATGAACAAAAACGGAACCGCTAAAATGAATGATAATCAAATTAGAGCAGAAGGTAGAAGGTTATTTAAACGCTTCTATAACATTCCTGATGGTGTTAATCCTAAAACTCGTAGAAGTTATTTAAATGAAGCAATAGATTCATATGAAGGGTTTGACATTTCATCAGAAAGTGAGAGATTAGCGAGAATGTTAAATGTTAATATTGATTTCTATTATTGTGATCCTCAACCAGAAGACGTGGACATAAATAAGGTAGACTTTCCATTAGTGGATTCAATAATGATAGATCCAGAATTTGAAACAGTAAATATTTTATTAACACAGAGTCCATGTGGAAAACTTCACGCTGACAGAATAACAGACGTTGAAGCACTCACCGGCTATAGAGTTTGTCCATATTGTAAAGAAGAAGTTTATTCTATCCGTGATGATCCAGAAAGGAAAAAACCAAAGAAGATTTTTAAAGCATTGTGAGAAATGTAAAGAAAATAATGGAAGATTAATTCAAGACGTTCAATTGCAAAAGACACAGCAACCATATGCGCCACATATTACGAAACAGAAGATATATCAGTGGTTATTAGCTCATAATTTGCAGGAATATTATCAACCGACAAGATATTATATTACTTTTGACTTCGAAACATTAGAGACTAAAGAAGAATTACAACTTTCTGAGTGTGCAACTTTGAACGCTTACTTAAAACCATTCATGGTATCATCAACGGTTAAATTAAACGATAAAACATATACGAGGAATTTTTGCTTAACTTCGAGTGATTCTTTTATTTCTGATTGGATTGAGTTTTTATTTTCAACCTGTTCATTAGTTGCTAAATCAAATATTGAACAATATGAAGAATTAATGAAGTCGCAAACGGACCAAACGGCGGGGACTTTGTCTCATACATTAAATGAAAAACAGAAGGAAGCATTTAAAGAACTTCTAGATGAGGAATTCAATAAAGTGAATATCATAGGTTTTAATTCGGGAAAGTTTGATTTAAATTTAATTCTTCGTGATTTAAACACTGCAAAATGGAAAATAAAATCAATGCTGGGTTCATCTTCACAATTTAAGCAAATCATTGTAAAGAAAACAAAACGTTCCATATGAATTGAGATTTATTGACATCAGAAATTATATAGCGGGTGGAACATTAGACCAATTCACTCAAGATTTCGGAAACAATAAATCACGTGTTAAATCCTTTTTCCCTTATCAATTTATCACATGGGAGAATTACGAAGAAGAATTATATAAAGAGGAACCATTCACTCAAGATTCATTTTATTCAGCATTAACCCAAGAAACTATATCAGATAGTGATTATCAAATATATCTCAATGATGCTAAAAATTTTAAGAATAGATTAGAATATTTTATTCATTATTGCAATAAAGATGTTGAAATTATGATTGACCCAATTGATAAAATTATTGAAGAAACATTTGTTTATAAAATTGACATGCTTCATAATCTTTCTTTATCATCGAATGCTTCAATGATTCGTTACGCTTTAGCATATAAAGACTTTAATCCTAATGAAAAATATCCTGAGGAAGAGATAGAATCAAGTTTTGAATTAACGAAAAAGTATTGGAAATATAAAATTGAATCATATAAGAAACAAGATGAAAAAGCAGAAAGGGATACTAAAAATAATGTTTCAATGGATGATTTTCAATACTATCACGATTTAATCCTTTCATCTAAATGCAAAATGTGTGGTAAAGCGTTTACATATGCAAATAAACCAACATTGGATAGAATCGATAATGAAAAACCACATACCAAAGAAAATTGTCAGTTAATGTGTTGTTATTGCAATGTCGTAAAATCAAATAAAGATGAAGATGTTCAACGTTTAAGAATCAATTTAAGAAATTATGCATTAAAAAAATAATTTACCAATGACTTTAGATTCAGTTGAAGCTTATCACATTCTCCGTAATGGAATTACTGGTGGTCTATCAAATGTTCAACATCGTGTTAATCTTAAAGGAATCACGCACATTAATAAACTTTCATATAATCCAGAAACTAAAACTGTATCAAATGAGGACACCACCAACATTATGACTCATTTCGTTGGTGTTGAATTTAATTCATTATATCCTTCATCATTTTCATCTAATCCTCATGATTTCATTCAATATACTGACCATAAAATGTATATGCCGGGAAGATTGAATGGTGTTATCATTTGTGATACAGCAACAAAGAAAGCAAAAGCACTGGGAATAATTAAGAAGAAAAATACTTTATTTGTGGCTGAAGTAAAGGGTCACATTGATGAAAAATACATTAATGATTACATAAACTTTTTACCGATAATAAGAAACTTAGATATTATCACAGATGAAAAAACAATTGGTAGTTTTTATAATTACATGAAATCAAACAATCTACCAGTTGACCAGAAACAGAGGAAATTAACTCAGTTAACATCAACACACAACCAATATCAACCATTTTCTTCTTATTATCTTTGGTATCTAATAGACAGATTTCATTTTATCATCGATGATATTCAATCAATTTTAACATTTACGAAAAAACTTGTTTTAATGAATTTGCGAACGAATTTATGAACGAAAGACAAAAGGCTGAATTAGAAGGAAATAAAGGAAAAAGTTTATTTTGCAAGATTTCACTTAATGGATCATATGGTTACGATGCAATGAATACACAAAAATTACGCAAAGACTAAAATAATGAATGCACAGAAGGCACGCGTTGCATGTATGTCAAATAAGTTTAAAAACATAAAGAAATAGGTGAAGATGCATATCAAGTGATGCTTAAAGATAGATTTTATAGATGTGATACATGTTTACAAGAGGCATTCTTCACTTTAGATAATGCTAAATACTGTATTTGGTTTTCATTTATGATTTTATGTATAAATGCATGAATGTTAATCGTTTTCATTTCATTGAAGGTGATACTGATTCATCTTATTGGGCAATCGCTGGCGACCCAAATCTTCCTAACACTCAAGCATTTCAAGCAATTGTTACCGATAAACAATTTTATGATAAAAACATTTTCAAATTCGCACCATTTGATTTCTTCTGTTTTGATGAGAAATTTAAACCTAAATTAAATAATAAAGCTGAAGAAAAAGCACATGAGAAGAAGTTATTGGGTTTAGCAATTGAGAAACAAGGTGATAACATGGTTGCTTTATGTCCTAAATGTTATACATCATTCAACGGTTCAATTGATGGAAGTGATTTTAAAAAGATTGCACAAAAAATGAAGGGTGTTAGTTTAAGACAAAATAAGCAATTAACACCTAAAAAATATTTGGATATAATAAATGATAAAGTGATATTTGATGGTCAGAATATTAATTTACAACTTAAAAATGGGTCAATGACTCGCTTAACAATCGGTAAGACTGCATTAACAGGAGCACACTAAGGCTGTATGTTGTGAAAATGGATGTTGTATGCCATTTATTTAAAATTTTATTCTTAATGAAATGCCACAGAAGAGACAAAAGGAACCGTTAATGATGGTTTTGATACTATGATTTCAAAGAGGCGGGCACCCTTAAACATTATTTTATTTTTATATAAATGGATAACACAGATTTAAAAATTTAATTGATGATTTAGTCTTATCAAAATTTTCTTAGTTATTATGATTTAAAAGCATATCTCCAAAATATGATAACAATATAACGGGTGATGATATGGAATATTATTATCCATATTATAAAATGAAATTTTGAAATATCATGATAAAATAATTTCTAAAATTAAAGACAAAATTAAAAATAATGAATATTCAAAGGGAAAAACTAAATCACAACTTAAACAGTTGAAAGATTTCAAAAATAAAGTATTAACAGAAGAAGATATTGAATGAATTATATAAATTATATAATCCTGAGCCGCAAAAGCCAAAGGAACAAAAAAAAGGTGCAAAACGCCCAGGTTCTTCAGACCATAAATGATGCACAAGCTTTAATTTATGATTCATTAGTTAAACCATATTCAGCCCGACTTTTTAAATGAAGATCAACTTTTGGAATTCATCCTTCAACACAAACTCGAAGCGGGAAAGTATATCAAACCTTTATATACAGCATATTTAAAACAAATGAATAGAATACATCCAGAATTAATGAAGGAAGGAATGAAATCCAAAATCAAAGCAGATAAAATTAAACCACTTGCAATACCAAAACCTCCAACGACAGTACCTCCTCCTCCTTCAGTTAATCCTTCATCATTCACTTTATTATATCCATTTCAAACATTAAAGAAGCAAAAAGATTTTAAAAAGGATTTCAAAATATTAAATAAACCAACTGACCCAAAAATTCAACCGTTAAAGGAAAAATTTAGTCGCCCTTCATTTGCTCCATATCCATATTCATACGAAATCGATCATCTGGAATATTCAAAAGGAAACGTTACTTATTTATTTGCCATTAACATTAACACTAGATATTTATATTGCATTCCAGTGAAAGGGAAAACAAAACAGGAAACAAGAAGAGCTATTCAATACTTACTAGATCATGAAAGAGTAGATAATATCAGGGGTGATGGTGATAAAGGATTTCAGGCAGCTATGGCTCATTATTTCCCACAAATTAATTTTTTCTTTTCATCCTCTCCATATACGTTTCATAATAAAATAGTTGATGCGGTAATGAGAACTCTTAGAGATGCGTTAGGGATTAATGGTCAGATATACTGGGATGGAAATCATGACTCCATCATACAACAGTTAGTATATTATTACAATAATACATGGCATAGAACTATAAACATGAAACCAGTGGAAATGAAAAATGATATTTCAAAAGAATGGGAATATATTAGAAAGCAAATGGAAAGGTTGAATGATGTTAAACGTGAACAAATTAATTCGGGGCTCATGAATTTTAAACAAGGGGATAAAGTTTTGATTCATCTCGATTATGGAAAAACTGATAAATCAATGACAAAAAGAAGACGAAGATTTGACACAATAGCTGAATTTGTTAGATATATTAACGGCAATGCATTAGTTGAAGTTGACAATAAATTAATAGAAATTCGATTTATTTTATTACTCCATTATATTTAAATAATTAGGGTGTCCAAAGGTGTGTTTAGCACAAACCTGAATACTGCGAATAGAAATAAACAAGTTACATATATATAAAGTTTATTTAAATATAATTACCATTGGATTCAATCACGCGTTCGCAGCGATCGATCCAGGCTTGAAAGACACGCTTTAAATCATCATGAGAAAATTGCTCAAATTGCTCTCTTACAAAATTTTCAAGATCATCTGGACTCGCGAATTCGCGTCCTTCAGCTCTTTTTTTAGCGTGCCGAATAAATAAAAGTCAGAGGGTGCAATATCAGGTGAATAAATTGGGTTTGGAACAACTTTGACATTGTTTTCCACCAAGTAATTCATTACCTTATGACTTTTGTGAACTCTTGAATTATCAAAATGAATTGCAAACTTTGTTTTTGTTGTTTGGATTTCTCAAACTCATCAGAATTGATAATTTGAGTAAGAACATTGTCAATTAGATACTGAGCATTCATCGTATTAGGTTTTTGAAGAATATCAATTGCGATGATGTCATTCACGCCCCAAAAAACCGACAACATCATCATTGGTGTGTCAATTTTTTTTCTTCGGGAATGTTTGCGGATTTTCATCCTTCGGGATCCACATGATTTTGGCTTCTGTTGCATATTGAAACCAAGACTCGTCCCCTGTTACTAAAAAGCGAAACTTCTTGGATTGATACGCACCCAATATAGAGAGGAGCTCTTTCGAAGATTGGACTCTAGATTTTTTTTGAACTGAATTAAGGTTGTGCGGAACCAACGTGTATACGCTAGTTTGTAGTTCAAATAATTGTGCAGATAATAACTGACTGTTGTACGTGGTATCTTTGTCATCTCCTCTATCCTTCTGAGTGATGCTCTTGGGTCTTCATCTAGCGCTTGAAGAATTGCTTTGATTTTTCTTTGATCCGGCGATTTTTTGTCAATTTTTATGATGGGCGCCTTTTTGTTCATGAAGTGATACATCCTAACATGATACGTTACAGTGGAATAGCTAGGAGCATCCATACGAAGCATTTTACCAATGTCTCGTAGATTTTTTTACAGTCTTTGCATTTTTTTGCAAGAGCGAGGATGTTTTCTTTATGATTCATTAAAAAAATGAAAAAAATCCCGCCAAAATTTCCCGCGAAACCGCCTCTTGTCTCAAAATTCATTTTATATCCCGGCATGGCGCCAAAATACAACATACTCATCATATACATATATTCATATTTTTTATTATATATTTATAACCAGCATATATCTCCTTTAATAGTCTCATATAGAGCGCTGTGCTAAACGCACCTTTGGACACCCTATATCTCCAAATCTCCATATTTCAACCTTTGCGTTTGTTCTGCCATCTTTGAATTATATGCATATATGGCGTATGTAATGGTCTGAAGGACCTGGGTGTTTTGTGCCTTAAGTTGCTGTGGTTGCTGTTGTTTAATCATTTATTATGATTTAAAAATAAATATTTAATCTGTTATCTCATCAGCTATTTTTTCTATTTGAAATTGCCATAATATTTTCATTCATGAATTCTAAATCACAATCAAATAGGTCAGTTATTCTAAATTTAATATTTGATAAATCTTTTGAATGAAGAATAAATGAATTCCCGGATAATTGAAACGGATATGATAAAGAAAATGTGTTTAAGTTGATGGATAAAATGTTTTGTATTGATGGATAAGAGTTAGGGTCTAATGTTTGATGTGAAATCTCATTGGGGTATTAACTTTATCACATTTGATTAAAATGAAATTGGAACCAGTGTCAGAATACAAAACATCCCCAACATCTTTTTCAAAATTTAATATCCCCAACAATGAACGAGGATGAGGAGTACAAAATTTAATTTTCAGCGGAAATTTTATAAGGTTATTTATTTCATCAAGTTCAAAAAGTTTATCAGGTTTTGATTTAAAATTTTCTTCATACCATACGATAAATGATTCATTTAAATAACTTAAAATCATGTTAATATCCCATTTCGCTATCACATTATTTATATACATATCATACGTTTTTTCATGGTCATCTTTAATAAATGATATATAATCTGAAGGGTCTAAAAGAATGGGATTAAATTTACCACTCACAGAAACGAGAGTAACATTATAAATTCCGCTAACTGTTAAATTTAATTCACAGTTATTATTCGAAATAATATTGATAATTGACATTTTTTATTACGATTAAAAATATGGTAAAGCGTTATTTTCCAGTGATAAATAAAACTAGAATAAGATTACCTCAAGAATTCATAAATTCAACGAATAAGAAATTCATTCATGTTATAAATTTTAGTGTTTTCAGAAAAATATGAGTTAATGTCATATTCATCAACAGGTTATATTTCACTTCATTCAAATTTAGTTCAATCAAACCCATATAATGACCATTTCATAAGATTTTCAGATGTATTAAAAATGTAATTGATAGATTAAAATATGAACAGATTGACAATATCGAATTTTTGGAATTTTGGTTTAAATATCCCGATGGAAAAAAGATTGAAGTTAAACATAAAGCTGATACTATACAAAAACAATTACAATGACCGATCCGGATAGTGGGGAACAAAAAGAAATAAAACAAACGATAGAAACTGGTGAAGAGGTCAATTATTATTGATTATGATTCAAAGGATTATTATTCGATAATGTTAATGCTTGAATATTAAATAGCCTTAACAAAGAATTTTTCAAGTGATATTTTATATTCATCAACTATTTTATTATAAATATCATTATATGTTAAATGAAGTTCAGTTGTTGTTCCGTTCTTTGATATCTTAATTGTGCTAATATCCTTTATAGGATTTATTTTTGCAACTGTTCCGCAGCATGAAACCTCATCATCTATGAAAAATTGAATCTTAACGTCTGAATCTTGAACATCACAAAGAATGGCGATAATGTGAATTAATGATTCATAAGGTAAAATAATTAAACCGGATTGGTCAATTAAATTTATTATTGAATCATAAAGTTAGTATACCTATCTTGGGTACGGCGGCACTGCGTTCCACCTTACCCAAGATAACAGTTTGACACTTTACAAAACCGCTAACGTATATTTTACAACACAAACGACAACACTAACTTAACCTTAAATATTTACAAAGCCGCCAACCACTTCACCTCACTAACATTTTCACTAAACGACTTCACTAATGAAAAAATAAACGTTCTCACTAACGTTCCACTAATGTTCTCATTTACAAAAGTATTGCAACTCCTCCCATTGCTGTGCTTCACAATAGTTCATATTCTTCAGTATCGCTGCTGTCACTCCAATCGTCAGAGTCAAAATCACTGTCAAAATAAATGTTAGTAAGTTTTGACAAAGCTAATGAAACACGCTTACCGTTTGTATCGTATTGCTTTATAAACTTTCCATTCTTCATTTTCATAAACGCTCAAACTAACTTTACCCTTTCTCCCTCGTATCTGATAGAATGTATTTTCACGAGGAACGAAGAACAAATTCTTGAACTCATGACCGTTGTAGTTTGTTATCTCAATAGTTTTCGTCATTTATATAAAAATAAAATAAAAATAAAATAAAAAATAAACTTAAAAATTAATGATATCACCACCCTCACACGTATGAAAACATAGCACAAAAATAAATTTAGGTGAGATCTCACCTCTTTTTTCACCTGTTTTTTCACCCTGTTGAATTCATTGCTTTATAACTCTCTTCCTTGGTTTCTTTTTAGTTGCTTTCTTCACGTCTGTCTCCAACTTGACTATCTTTCTTCTTCGTCCATAATGATACCAATTACTTCCACCAGTCAATGGGTCAAATGGTCTTTCGTAAGGGTTTCCATACATTCCATAGGACCATACGGAAGAACTACTGGTGGAGAAGAAACATTTTCTTTAGTTCCATCGACTCTATTTAAATGCATTGTTTCACCTTTCATCTGGTCATTAAAGTCTTTTGCGTGTTTTGCAAACTCATCGTCCTTTCCTAAAGCATTTTCTGACTCAGTCGCAACCAAATTGGATGCTTTATTTATGAGCCCTATTTTATTTAATCTTAACTTCTTTGCAACCCAGCCTCCAATCTTCCTTTATTTGCATCTAATGTCTTCGAAACCCTTCCTCCACTCATTTTATTTACTGCGTCATAAGCTCCAAGTGCTTTTGCTCCAAATGCTAATGCTTTTGTTCCCATTGCGCCTAAAGCTGCCCAAGCTACCATTTACACCATATTAAAATCATCTCTCTTCAATATTATCTCATAAAAGTTCTCGTTACTGGAGAAAGTCAATGAAACATAAGCGTTCTCACGGGCTTCGCCCTCACCGCTTTGCGGTCTATCTAACTTCTTTCTTATATCATCTATACGCTTCAAAATGTCTGAACAATTGCTAACATCTTCTACAACAGTTATTTCATCATGAATGACCTTCAAGAACAAGCTCATTTAATATGCTATTAAAATCATCTCAATAATGAGTCCATCCTTTCCATCTTTAGGTAGCACAACATCTTTCATTGAAGAAGGTTCGACAAGTCTTATGTTAAACTTACTGACAAAGTTTGTTATACTATAATGCTTCGGCGGCGAATACATGTAGTTTGAAAGACATAATATAGATTCTTCAGCAAATTCACTTATACTGGATTTTATAACAATGTTCTCACGAGACCAAATACCACCAATTGACAATCTTGTAAGCAATCCTGCTGAACCTTCTACTGTAAACGTCGATGGTAACATTCCACGAAGGTCATCTATTGACATCTTTGAGTCACTGAATTTAAATATTTTCTTAAAGCAATCGTCATTATCTAACCATGCAATAGCTTTGAAGTTTTCATTCGAATATACATCTGCTTCATTAAATGTAAAACCTGACTTCTTTGCAGAGATGACTTTAAAATCTATTGAGTTTGTTTCAAAATTATATGCTATGGTAACTTCTGAAGGTAATGGATGTCCTTCCGCAGTCAGTTGTTCTCTCACTACCGTTTGAAGCTTTGTGTTAAAAACTTTCATGTCATCTCCTGTATCTAGTTCACATACACAGCAACAGGGAAACTATCTTGCTTCTTTGTTTCATCATTATATCTCAAAACATTAAAGTTCTTCAATAATATTGTCTTCCTGCTGGAATACTTCTAACTTGTCTTATTTCAATAGCTTTCTCACCTCCTACATACTCTACCCAGTGTCTTGGATATTCATAAGTATACTGACTTTCTTGAATTTTGGTTGGTTTCATCATAACGTGTTCATAGTATATCTTTATACTCTTGTCAGTTAGACTCGGTGCTATGTTCTGAATATTTCTGACTTGCATTTTTAATGGAGATAAAATGAAGCATTTAATACATGACGTAGATGAAGACATGAATGAAACTACAGACAAACTTAACTCTTCTCTTATTCTTCCTTTCAGCAAAGATTATGAGTTCTGTTCAAATGGTGTGTATTTCTATTGTGGAAAGATGGGTTCAGGTAAGACATTTAACCTCATTCGTCATATACTCATAACAGAGCGTTTAGGAAACGACTCTTACTATGACCAAATCATTATATCAGCAACTTCAGACTCTATGGACTCAACAGCGAAAACATTTATGTCAAAAGTTCAAGCCTCTGTCGTTAAAGTTCCAGACAGTGAACTCATTGAATTTCTTCAACGTTACATTCGACGTAAGAGAAATATTATGCCATCGTAATTTATACAGTCAGGAATGCAAAAGACTTCTGAGGAGATGGAAAGAATTATTGACAAACACCACTTACGTCAATACTCAGGAGTTTACGATATGAAACGACTTACAAACTACATTCTGTCAAAACTTTCAAAATACCCCTTCAAAAAGTATCCTTCAAACACTCTGCTCGTTTGTGACGACTTCGCCGGAAAAGGTTTAGTGTCAAAAGCCTGACTCACCATTAGCTAACATCATAACTAAAGTCAGACATTACCATTTAACTGTAGCAATACTTATGCAAACATGGCGTTTCTTGCTTTAAACATAAAACGTCTCATAACTGACTTCGTTATCTTTCAAGGTTTCTCACGCTATGATATTGAACTCATTTGGAAACAGTCAGGTATAACATTACCTTTTGAAGAAATTTGGGAAGCATATAAGTCTCTCATCTCTCCTCGTTCATACCTTGAGATTCATATCATGACTAATACCATTAAAGTCAAAAATATTCCATGGGAACGACCAACATTGTTTTAAAGTTTAACCTTCAATTGACTGATGGTAAACAAATTCCATGCATCTCTGTCGCCATTTCTGTTAATATTTTTGCTGTCATTCATATCATCCACTTCCCCATCCGTTAGCTTTTGAGGATATGCGTTAGAATAGCTGTTCTTAAATGAAGGCTTTTCACCTTTGAGAGCATAAACTCTATAACTTTCTGCATACTTTATGTTTGAACCTCCTGAGCCATCATTGACATAAATTTTTATAGGCTTCCACCCTTTGTTCATGTTCCTGCTTCTTCCCTTAGCTCTTTTGTTCAGTAGTTCTACATCTTTATACACAGCACCTGTCTCAGTGAATTCAACAATATTTTCATTCGTTAGCTTTACATTCAAACCCTTGTCGAGTATATTGTTCATTTCATACATATAAAAGGTTTTTATTCTATATGAAATGAGAAGCAAATCCATCTTAGCTGGTGCCGTTAATGTTCCAATTGAACCAACATCAAATGTTGACTCACGAACGACAAACAATATTGTCATAAAGAACTATAGTTCAGAGTGTTTGAAAGAAAAAGAACCAGAACTTAAGTCGGGAGGTCTTGGCGCATGGCGCCGTGAATTTAAACTCAGCTTCAAACGCTAACGCTACATCAGATGTTAAGTTAGAGTATCCACCACTGGACCAAATTCTTTCAAGAGAAGCCAACGACAACCCTTACACAAATGTTCAAACAAATCCTTCAGATAACGTAGACCATTACCTTCTTCAGTTATACCAAACAATTTTACTCAAAGACGATAAGAAGCTTTTGACAAATCTTATAAGCAAGAACCAAATAATTCTAACAAAGGAGGACCTTGAAAATGTTATCTCACGAATAACAGGGAAACAATGTGTCATTGACTATCTCGACCCTGAAATCGAATGCTGTGGTCAAACTCCACTATTCATGAAAATAGGTAACATCCGCATCATTGAAACACCAGGAACTACAGGAGTTGAGTTTAAGTATAAATATTCGAACGAGTATACAAAACTTTCAACAGAATATAAACTTTGCTTGAAATATGTTTTAGTAAATTAAAGCAATTTGTAATATCTATCCAAAACTTCTTCAACAGTATCGAACTCATCTTCATAATGCAAACCTAATCTTATTGACTTGGTGCAGTTTTCACTAACACAATATTTTTCTGTTCTCTTGACTGACATAACTAACTCATTTGTTTCATCAAACAGCAACAACCAAAGTTCATGACCTAATACATAACATTCATACTTTATATTTTTAGCTCTGAGTTCTCTTGTAAGCTGTTGCATTTAATATTTTCTAAAAAGTCAACTTCAACAGTCATTCGCACTGGTGCCTTCAGTTCTACAGGCTCTCCTTGAAAGTCAACAAGTCTGAATTGCATGTCTTTCAAATTATGAGGACTAATGCGAACCCATTTACCTAAATGAGTTGCTATGACAGGAACGTTTGGAATGAACATTGAATTGACTGCATAACAGAAGGATTTATATTCTACTGAACCTTTACTATTAACTCCTGAAATACCTGTGACATTAGCTATTTTAGACTCAATGTACAAACAATTACCATAACATACGTATGGAACAGATTTCATCTCAATCGTTTTGTCAACACTTTTCAAAGGAAATGTCATATGGTATGCACCCAAAAGAAGTTGTACTCTATGACTCATTCGTGTTATCTTAAACTCCTTCGCATAACTGAACTTCAAAACTCCTGCAATAAGTTTAACATTCATTAAGTTTTCTTCGTTCTCCTTGTTTATTGTAGTATTTATGAGCGCATTTAACACTCCAGCTAATGTTTCCATCTTATATTCTACATTATTGTGAAATCTTATTTCGTGCTTCTTTCCATCTATTTCAAACTCCATGAAATCTGTTTCGTCAGTTATAACGAATGAAGCAATAGTATTAAAGTCAACAACTCTGAAAGCAAGCGCTTCATTCTGAAGACCTAAGTTTGTTTGTAGCTTTACTGTCCCGTATTCGTTTGGGTCTGTACTTTGCAAATAGAACAACATTTTATTCTCATTAAAATATGACTATTGCTGCATATGCGTATGAAACAAATGAAGCAAGAAGAGCACATGAACTAGTAAACGAAAACTCAACTTTAACCATTGAAGGCAATGATTTAGTCATTGACGATGGAAAAACTAAAAAAGTCATTGATTTCGATACTTTTAACACTTATGACCCATTCATTACAACAAGCAAGGTTCCCATCATAAATGATGGAACGGTGCAATATATAAATTCTACAGTAGATGCCTCATTAGTGAAAGTACTGAATGTTCTCATTGAATTGTTAAAGAGCTTTCGATTTGACGACAACATTAAATGCCTAAAGAATTTAGTCATGAATGAGAAACAAATTCTCGGCGTTGCTGGTAGCAGTAATGATGTACACCTTATGACATTAGAATATTATAACGAACATAAAGATGAACTGAAAGGAGAGAAGGGTGACACGGACCACAAGGACCACAAGGAATACAAGGAATACAAGGAATACAAGGACCTCAAGGCGAAAACGGTTTGGATGGAAAGGATGGAAAGGATGGAAAAACTGCTAAATCATGGATATGGGACCTTATAAATACTGGTTTAACAGCTGCTTCATATGGAGTTCTTCAATACCAAATCGGAAAGATATGGGCAGTACTTGGTGAAGAAGCTTTAGATGACGTTAAAAATGCTTTGAACTTCATTTCAAATGGTTCGGATACTATTAAAACTTTATCTGGTTGGATGCAAGAAACAAGGAGTCAAATAGATACTGTAAGACGTATAGCAAACAATGCACGTACGGGATTGGATACTTTACGAGAAGCACAAAATACACTAAAGGAAGCAAATGATATTCTTGGCTCAGTATCAGACATGCATGAAGATTGGCTTAAAGGTATTGACAAATCTTTAAAAAATCACAGTCAGTCTATTGCTGACTACAAGAAAAGTATAGATTTTTTACATAGTGCTATGGACGTACATGATGGAAGCATAAGGAACTTACTTAATGCTAACAATAACTTACCAGGAACTATTAAAGCATTTATAAAGTCCTTTGTAAAACCCGGTGCTCTAACATTTAGGTCTTTGAGAGCAAGAGCATTGAAGTCAAGAGATGCAGAAACTCCAGAAGAACCACCAAAACCAACAGCTAATGAAATATTGTTCGAATATTTTCCAAGGTACTCTGTTCTCATTGCATACATTCAAGAAATACTTAAGAAAGCAGACTTGACTTTAGGAGATGATGAAAGTTCTGTATATCTTTCGTTCCAGTTTCAAATAGCAGAACTTTTGAGACAGATATGCTTAATGTATGACAACATCTCTGATTTCACAAGATATGATGACGACCATGACCCCGAACACTGTGAAGAAGAAGTTTTACAAACATCCATTAAGACAGGAAAGGTTTTAACTCAAAGTCTCATTATTGACACCAAAGATGGCGAAGTGGACGTTCTTCAAGAGCTGAAGAAAAATACTTCTTCGGGAGGTGGTGGTAGGCATGAACTTGAAATAAATGAGATAGAAGAGAAATTAGCCGAAAAAGCAGATAAAGAACATAAACACAATATCTCCGATATAAATGAACTTCAAGCTACATTAAATAGTAAAGCAGATAAAAACCATGTTCATTATATAACTTCAGATGAACAGATTATAACGGACTACCATGGATATTTAACACAGGATGAAAAAGTGAAGACGGAAGATGTTAATGAAAGAAGATATAAATACATTCGTGCTAAAGGTTATGACATAAGCTGTACTGTACATTATGACACAGGTAAAGCGCTAGAAGCATTTAGTTATAACGATGAAATTTATGCCTCTACTTTCAATGTTAACGGTGTATTAGTTGAACCAAGATTTACTTTGAGAGTTAAGGCAAAAATAACTTTTGAAGATGCTATTAAAAGTAGAGCCGACAAAGATGAATTTGACGCAACGAACAAAGTTTTGAAATCTCATAAACACAATATCTCCGATATAAATGAACTTCAAGCTACATTAAATAGTAAAGCCGACAAAAATCATACACATAAATCCTTCACTACTGTTAGAGCAGACGACATAATATTGAACTATGATTTGGGTTCAAGTGCACCTTTAGAGAATCCGAGTACAAGCGTAAAAGATACTCTTAACAATTTAGATAAGAGTTGTAGGAATATCGAAGATCATGCCAGAAACTTTGAAGCATATGAACTACCATCAATGTTAGACAGTAAAGCCGACAAAAATCATACACATAAATCCTTCACTACTGTTAGAGCAGACGACATAATATTGAACTATGATTTGGGTTCAAGTGCACCTTTAGAGAATCCGAGTACAAGCGTAAAAGATACTCTTAACAATTTAGATAAGAGTTGTAGGAATATCGAAGATCATGCCAGAAACTTTGAAGCATATGAACTACCCGCAATGTTAGACAAGAAAGCAGACAAAACAGAGCTTCAAACATTAAAGACTCAGATTCTTGAAACATTATATCCTATAGGCTCTATTTATACGTCAATGAACTCAACAAATCCAGCAACAGTTTTAGGTTTTGGTACATGGCAGCAGATTGTAGACAAATTCTTATACTGTGCTAACTCTTCAAAGCAAACAGGAGGTTCGAAGAAAATTACTGAAGCAAACCTTCCACCGCACACTCATACAGGAACTACAAACTTTTCTGGCGACCATAGCCACTCATTAAGAGACCATCCATTATACAACTCAGAGTATGAAGCTGGCAATGATGTTTTATCTCCATCTTATAACAATTCAGCAAAAAAGACTTTTCGACCAACTGAACCAGGAGGAAATCATGTCCATACTTTCACAACAAATCCAACAGGCTCGGGTGCAGATTACATGCCACCATTTGTGACTGTATTTGCATGGTACCGCGTTCAATGAACGCGCTTGAGCCTGCTTTGCGGGCTTACCGTCTTGAATAAAATCTTTAACTTTACATAAATGAGCTTGAAAGAAGTATTCGAACAACATCCATGGAGGTCATTTAAGAAATTCAATGAAGCTGCAAAGAGTTGGGGATTTACTAACAGAGCTGAAGTGAAAAGGTTCTTTGACAAAAATGTTGTACATCAAACAAAAATAAACCCTTACGACTACTTTTTACCAATTTACTCCAACACTCCTGACGCATACCAATTTGACACTCTCATTCAAAGCAGAAAAGGAGGACATAAACCATTCCTCATCTTCATTAATGTTAACACTCGTAAAGCATATGCATATCCAATGAAAAATAAAGGAACTCGTGAAGTGTTAAGAGTTTTACAAAAGTTTGTAGCAGAACATAGCCCAAGTACTTTAACATCAGACCAAGACAGTGCATATCTCAGCAATGAAATCACAGATTTTCTCATTAAGCATAACATAACTCACTACACTACTGAAGACCATAACCATAACATACTCAGCATCATAAACCGCTTCATAAGAACGCTCAGAGATTTAAATCAAGAGCGAGACTTTACCGAAGAAACAATGAAACATTTTCTCGAAAGTATATAATTCCTCAACACATTCTACAACAGGACATACACCAAATTCAATGACACAACAACAAGAAGAAAAGTATATACAAAAGAAACGAAGCCAAACACAAAATATCAGAAATTCAACACAATTTACCCTCATTCCTGGTACAAAAGTTCGTGTAGTTCTTGACGACAAACCGTTGACAAAGAAACGTTTAAGGTTAAGTCGAAATTATTATATCGTAGACTCTACGCAAGGTAATGGATATCTTTAAAAAGCTGCCGACGACTCTATTGCTTTTATCCTCGTCATAAATTAGTTGAAAGTAGTAATGGCAAACTTGCTGAAACCATTGACGAAGCAAAGCGAGGAGTGGTTATTGAAATACTTGACTACAACATAAACGATGACACTTATAAAGTAAGATATGAAGGAGGTGTTGAAGATGTTATACCATCTAAGAACTTGAGAGAATCTAAACCAACTCATCTGGGACCATTAGAGCGGGAGTACTGGAAAGACAAAAATATGCCAGAAAGAATAAGAAAATTCTTCTAAACTTTTTCGTTGGATGTAAATCAGACATGAACGAGAACAGTCATGATATCATTAATGGTACCAGGTTAATTAACTTCTTTAAAAAATGATGACAACATAACATTTAGACAACAGGTACGAAAACATTAATATATAAAATTCATGAAAATTCATGCAGGAAATTCTTGAGTTTTGGTTGAAAGAATACGGTCAAGCCAAAAGTGGCTCAACCTCAAAACAAGCATTTTATGAGCTTACTAAGGGTGTTATAAATGAATTCAAAGGTATTTACATACATCCTGACCTCGTTCATTTTGTTGCTGAATTCACCAAAAATAATTTTTAGGGTAGATGGTTAGATCTAACCCGATAACTACCCTCTTTTCTACCCTCTTGAATTTTCATGAATTTCCTTAAGATAGAAAAAAATAAAGTTAGTTTTATTTTTATTTATTTTTTTTTTATTTTGTATAAAAGATATGATTTCAACAATCGGCACAACAACAATTCAAACAACCTCACCAAACTCGTTAGTCATGAATCCAACATCTATGTTAGTAGAGATGAAAAGCTTTATTCCTTCTTCATATACTTTTGAAACAAAAATCCAGAAGATAAAGCAAGAACTTTTAACAAGTAATTTAGACTGTACCGCACAGAATGAAGAAAATGAAGAATATCTTTATGTCATGCAGGACATTATTGACCATTTACCCAAATTGCCTGAAATCCAACAACAAAAGCTCACTATTCATGAATTCGATGAAATAGAAGTAAAACCAACTGACTCAGTAGAAATAAAGAAGTTCATACGTAAAGTAAACTATGAGTTTCTAGGATATCATTGCAACCATAAAGTTATGGACAAAGATTGCGACATGGTATATAAGAACATCTCTGACATATATAAATCTGGGGAGTTTAAGACATACGACAACTTTGTTTCATTAGTTGCAGAATGTGTATGGCAGATAAGAGATAAAGATAGAGAAGGTAAGGTATGGAATGAACAGATAAAACCAACTGCTTCAGATTTAAAGAAAACCATTGACGCCTTAGTTGTTCTAGCAGGTCAAATTTCAATGTATAACGCAAAAATGAACCCCACAATGTTCAAAATGTAAAGCAGCAATGAGGAAATATAACTACTCCGTCAAAGAGATAGAACGTATGAGAAACGACTATGCTGACTTAAAGAAAGAAGTAGAGAAACCAGCAGAAGATAAAATGGACATGTTAGCATTTCTGAACAAAAACTATCCAACAGCAGAAGATTTCCTTCTGTCTGATGTCAAGAAGAAATATAAAGAAACCTTCGGCATTGTTAAAACATTCGATGTACTAAAAGAAGAAATAGAAGCTACAAAACTGTTTAGAATCTCACGAATTCATAACGTATATCATGTAAAATGTTTATAAAATAACTGGGGTAGAAATGAGGGTAGAAATGAGGTTAGATCTAACCATCTACCCTAAAATATATTTTTGCTGAATTCAACACAAAAATAATGAATTTCCTTAAGATGAAAAAAATAAAGTTAGTTTTATTTTTATTTATTTTTTTATTTTGTATGTAAGAACAGAAATGACAAACATTGAGTTTGAAACAGTTAGAAAGATAGACAATGACACCAAAGTGGTTAGAATCGGTGATTTAAACGTAAGATACTCAAAGAAATACAACAAATATTCTTTGTCAGACATTCTGACACCATCTGAAAAGAAAACAAACCACTGGGTTAGAAATGCTTCAACTCAGAAAATTTTGACAAGAAATCCTGAGCTTATGATATCAGTAAGATTCTATGGAACTACAGCATATCTCATCGACAAAAGTCTTATACCAATAGTTTTGTTATGGATTGACCCAGTTGTTGGATATAACTTCATAACTTATGGTTCATTCGATATGGAACGTTGCAGTGAAGGCTTACTTTACATCGTTCAGAAACCGAAGGACTTCAATACAAAAAGATATAAGATAGGAAGAACATATAATATAACTCAAAGATATGACTCTACAGTCAATAGAGTCAAAGTTGTGTTCGTTAATGATATGAGAGCTGCTGAAACAGAACTACTTGAAAAGTTTGAGAAAATGTATGGTGCTCCCATAAAAGGTAAAGAAACGTTTGAAGTAGATGAGATAGATAAAGCTATAAAATTATTTGACGAAGTTGCTGAAAAATACATGTAAAGCGTTTATTTTTGTCTTTTGTGAAAGTCAGAAAATAACGCTAATTTTTTTCTAACAAAAATTTTTATCTTGTATGTAAAGACAGATATGTCAACATTAGAGAACACAACAACTGCTATCGTTCATGAAGCCATAAATGAAGAATACGAGTACATACAGTATAACAAACAGTTACGTCTCATTCGTTCAGTCAAAATGACATGTACCAAATGCAAAGTATAATGAATGCTCTTCGTTCTACAAAGCAAGCATATCATTGGTTTGAAAACCAACAGACAAAAGAACTTTTAGAAGAATTTCCTCATATGATTGCTTCCCTCGGAAAACCGGGAAGAGATTCCGTATGAAAATCGCAAGAATTTGGCTCCTGGTTTGAAAGGATATTATGTTCATAGACTTTTAGTAAATGCTGTAGCAATGTGGGCTTCACCTCGTTATGCTTGTTATATTTTCATGATGTTAGATGAACTATATAAAGCAGAACGTGGAGAGATGGAAAAGAAACTTCAAGCAAAAGATGAAGTCATTGAATCCAAAGACAAAAGCATACAGAAAAGAATACCGCGTTCAGTACCAAAAGGAAAGGAAAAGAGTTATAAGTATATGATATATACTGAAGAGTTGGAGAAAGAAGAAGACAGAGATATGGTTATGTTGCATTTAGTCAGAAGAAACAACAAAAGCTTTTATGACCTTGCTAAGATTTACAAATTGACAGAAACTGGTTCTATCGTGAAAACTTACCGATTTCAATGACACCGAATGAGCAAATAAAGGAAATTGTCAAAAGTACTCTTCCTCAAACACACTATGACATCAAAGGTTGCACAATACTTACATTCAAAGAAGACTTACCATTACTGAAGGAAAAAATAACAGAATATTTCGATAACTTCAAAGAGGAAGAATAAAAAAATCTAAGCTAATTTTATTTTTTATAAAATTTTATCTCATATGAAAGAACATGAATTTAGAATATTCGGAACTCATGACAGAAGAAGAGAACGAACAACATGTAAAAGATTATGCAAAATTTCTGAAGGTATATAAAGCATTTAAACAATATCTAAATGCTTCTAAAGATTATGCAAAATTTCTGAAGGTATATAAAGCTTATGAAAAAGCGTATGAAAAGTTTATACATTGGGGAATTGTTGTAAAATATCGATATGAAGACTAACCAAAAATATATTTTTGCTTAAATAGCTTCAGGGTCATTTCTTCAACCATTTCACTTCCTTCGTCAATGTCAATGAAGCTTCTTCAACCTTTGGTAAGAATTTCTGTATAACATCTTTGTTCGTTATTGTCTTCAGAGATGAAGGATAATATTTCACATTTGTTTCACCTTTCTTATATTCTTTCTGCTGCGATAAATCTAAAACAATACTGAAGAAGTCAATATTAGAGTTCTTTATAACAGTATAATGAGTATCTTTGACATTCACGAAGAAACTCTTTTGTTTCAAAACTACTGCTAACTCTTGTGAAGTATATACGTTTGCGGTCAATGACGATAGCTAATGGTCTGACATACTGACCAAACTTAGATTCTTTCACAAACTTCTTGTTAAAGATAACATTAACGTTTGAAGCATTATTGAACTCATTCTTGATGGCAGTAGCGAGAGCATTGTATGAAAAGAACTTGCAATCTTGCATGTGTTTCATTAAAATAAAAATATTAAATTATTTTGAAAAATAACTTAAAAAATCTAATCTAATTTTTTCAAAAAATTTTTTTTATTTCCTACTAAAGATGTATCGGAAGTTGTCTAAGTTAGAACACTCGGAAATAAAACAACTTCTTACAGAAGCTAACATAGATGTTGCAAAGCATTACGCAACAAACAAAAAGGCACTCGCTGACATCCTCAATGACTACATGGTGAAATAAGTTATGATAGAATTCATGAGTTCATAAAGCCGCAACGCGGCGAGGACGAAGTCCATGCAAGAGCATTTCCTTTAAATGACGTTGCTATTGACTTATATCATAGACGTTCAGTATCATGAAGTAAGAAGAGAAATGTTTGACATAACAAATGCAAACGTTGGTGAAACAAGAAGAAGAGACGACACACTGAAACAACAGAGAAGAGAGATGTTTAAAAGTGCTATAGAACAAGTTCGCAAAGCTAACGATGTCATTCGTTCCATTGACGACAAACCAAAAGAAGGTGAGAGATGGTTAAAGAAAGATGAAGAGAATAGGAAGAGGAATGTGAAGACAGGCAATAGACTCATTGACTTTAACATCGAAGCTTTAGATGAACCAAACAGAGACTACTTACACAAACATTTCGGTAAGGTTTTCATGAGACTCTTAGAGAAATTAAAATAAACTCACAACAGAGATGGATGGTATGTTATAAACTTGGTGGAAAGTATGAATGTTCTACGTTAAACCTCAATAATATTGGAACATTACTACATCAGCTCTTGAAGGAGAACTTTATATCAGAGATAGAAGCAAATGCTGCAGGTATTGTTGAAATGCACTATGACTTCTTCTTGACAAACATAAAGAATCTTACTGAAATAAAGATGTATGATTTAACAGAATATGAAGGCTTAACGATGTCAGATGTAAAGAAAGGCAAACCAAAAAAGAGACCATATAGAGATGAAAGCACACTGACAAATGACCAGAAAGCCATTTTGGAAGCTCTTAAGCAAACAGGAAACCCAGCACTTTAGAAAGCTTTTGGAAAGATAATGGTGAAAAGAAGTTTTATAAGAAGAGAAGCGGTCAGTTCTGGAAGTATCTTTGCACATTACCTATAAATCTTGAACGCTACCAAATCTTCAATGAACTGAACAAAAGAACTGCAACACTTATGACAGAAGACAATTGTTTCGTTTATGCTTGCATTCAGGCTGGAGTAAATGAAGAAACTATTGACCACATGAGAGAAGTCATTCGTGTTAGAGACTTTCCTCAAAGTAAAGTACAAGAAATTTCTGACGCAACAGGTATAGCATTTAATGTTACCATTGGTTATTTCAATGACTCAAGACATAATGAAATAAAGAGGTATATACCAAAAGAATGTGAAACTGTTCGAACTATTGACTTACTTCTTGTTGAAGACCACTACATGCTAAATGAAAGATTACCAATGACAACATATTTCATTCGCAACTATATAGAAATTCTCAAAGCTTGTGGTGGAATGAACATTGAGAAACAGATGAAGATTTATACAAAGAGAGAAGATAAATATGTAGTTCGCATGGATAGAACTACACCGCTATGGGATGTTATGAAAACATTGTGGGAGTGCAAATATTTCGAACCTATTTCTTATGGAGAACTTTTCACATATACGACTGACTTATATAAACAGAACCTTGCACCATTTAAAGATTTGACATATGCTCCAAAGTATTGTGTACAACTGAAGAAGAAAGCCGAGTCAAAAGAAGTAAATAAAAATAAGTGCAAGTTCATTCCTGAGCACGTTTTCTTTGCTGACTTTGAGTGTAGCACAGACGGCTTTCATAAAGCTTTTAACATCTGTTATGACAGTGAAGATGGTTCGGTGAGTGAAAGCATTTGGGGTCAGAACTGTGCAACAGAATTTTTGGAACGACTTCCTGACAAGAGTTTAATATATTTCCATAACCTCAGTTATGATATAAACTTCATCTTAAGACACATGACAGAAGTGAAAGGAACTCCCATCATTAAAGGTTCACGAACAATGCAAATAACTGGCTTATATAAAGGAAGGGCAATTATTATAAAAGACTCTTACAGTGTTATAAATAAGAAGCTTAAACTATTTCCTGCTATGTTTAACTTACAAACAGGACCGAAAGAAGTATTTCCATATAACTACTACAGCAGTACTTTGTTAGCAAATGACAACAGAACTGGTGTCATTTCTGAAGCATGTAAGTTTATCCAGGATGCAGATACATTTATGAAAAACATAGATTCCATCAAAGGTTGCAGAATAGATGAAAACCATTTCGACTTAGAAAAATATAGCACGTTTTACTGCAAACAAGATGTAAGAATTTTAAGAGAAGGTTTTGTAAAGTTCCGCAATGACTTATTGAAAGAGTTTGATTTAAACGTTTATGACTACGTTAGTATTTGTTCAATTGCTAACAAATTATTTGAGAACAGAGTATACTTCCCGAATGGAAATCTTTATGACCTCTCAAATAAACCAAGAGAATTTATTTCGAGATGCATTCAAGGTGGAAGATGTATGCTGTCAGATAACATGAAACAAAAGAGCGAAAAGAAACTCATTGCTGACTTCGATGCTGTTTCATTATATCCCTCAGCTATCGCGAGACTTTATACTTTAGAAGGAATTCCAAAAGTATTGAAGGATGAGATGTTAAGCACAGAGTATCTCATGAGACATTTATTCGATGACGACCAAAAGGAACCCATTGGTGAAAAGTTTATGTCCGGCTTCTTTGTTCTCATTAAGATAACAGAGATTGGAATACATAGACACTTTCATTTAATAGTTTGCGACCCTGAACTAAATCCAGAACTTAACGTTCCAAGAAGTTCAAACACTTGCTGTTTAATGTATGTTGACCATATAACATTACAAGACCTCATAAAATATCAAGGTGTCAAATGTGAAGTGTTGCAAGGATACTATTACGATGGAAACAGAGATATTAGAATAAGAGATGAAGTAAAGAAGTTGTTTGAGTTAAGGTTAAAGTATAAGAAAGAAGGAAATCCTTTGCAAGAAAATATAAAGCTCATTCTGAACAGTATTTATGGCAAAACTATTCTATCTCCTATTGAGTCAAAAATAACCATAGTAGATGACAAAGATGCTATAAGATATGCTATAAGAAACTACAACCATATAGTGAAGTTCGAAGGTTTGGATGGTTCAGATAAAACTATTTTCAAGCTAACCAAAAGCATTTGCAGACACTTTAACTTTTGCCCACTTGGTGTTAACATTCTGTCTATGTCGAAGAGAATAATGTGTGAAGTATTCTGTACTGCTGAGGACTTAGGAATGGACATCTTTTATAGCGACACCGACAGTATGCATCTCTACAATGAAGATATCCCTCGTTTAGCTGAAGAGTTTGAGAAACGTTATGGAAGAGTTCTCATTGGTAAAAACCTTGGTCAGTTTCATAGTGACTTCGCAGAAATAACACCTGGAAAACAAAGTTTAGCATACAAGTCAATATTTTGTGGAAAGAAGACCTACACAGACTTACTCACTAACGATTTAAATGAAGTTGCATTTCACTGCAGAATGAAAGGCGTGAAGCAAGATGTTATTGCTTTAACCGCTAATGAAATGTTTCCTGACTCTGTTCAGTGTTTCTATGATGAAGATAAAGGTTTAATGGTTCCGCAAGGAAAATTTGACAAAGACTCTGAGTTCAGTTTAATGAAACTTTACAAAGCACTTCATGATGGTCAAGAGATTGGATTTGACTTATGTAAGTCTTCTAGTCCTTGCTTTACTGAAAAGTTTAACTTCTCAATAACGACTAAAACAAGCTTTATTCGTAAGTTGAAGTTCTGAGGTCATTTATTTTTGTCAGCAGTGAGACCATTCGTGATAAAAATAATGAGGTCATGAATGAGGTCATTTATTTTTGTCAGCAATGAGGTCATTCGTGATAAAAATAAAGCTAGCGTAGATTTTACAATACTGCGATGGTAGAGTTTAAGAGTTGTGCTTCAATGTAGAGACAGTCCTTATGGTCTGGAGGTAAGAACACTGGGCAGTTATGGTCATGAGTGGAGAACATGTCTATCCAAAACTCACGATTGAAGCCAGTTAATTTATAGTATTTAGGGTTAGGAAGTGGTGAAGTTCTTGTATGACCAATGAACTCATTTTCAACGCCTTTGGCTATATTAGAGAAAAGAATAGCTTGCTTTCTATCCCAAACGCCAGGTGTTACAATCTTTGAAAATTCATTTTTCCTCGGAAGCATTGCATCATAATTGAAAACATTCTTGAAATCATCACTTGGTTCAGAGATTTGAAATCTTATACGTAATGGATTTTTTTTCTTTTTAGCTACTTCATTGAATGGTGAGAATACAACAAACTGACAGTCATGTGTTCCATCTTCATTTTCATTAAATTCATAATGAAAGTCTATAAGTTGTGGCTGACTACCTTCTTCTTTCAGTTGTGCAAGAAACTCACGTAAAGGCTGTAAAGTTTGTACTTCAATGTTGAACTTTTTCTCGAACATCTCATTAAATGAAATCATACATTGTAGCAATGTTGTATCGTCTTTAAAGTATTTGTATATGTGAATGTTTTGGGCGCTTAAAGACTGTTCGTCATTTTCTATCTCGACTTGAAGTATAAAGTCAACCTTTCTGAAAGCACGTGTTATATACATATTTGTTATGCCAATGTACTTCTCTTCATTTATGTTCACAATCCAGTCTGTTGGAAACTTAAACGTTACTCTGTTCCCCTTTATTTTGACGTCAGAGTTTTCACTACTGAACGCAACAGATAAAGGTATTTGTCTATACATTTAGTTCCGATAAAAATAAACCATTTACTCTTTCTTTGCTTCAGCTTCTTTAGCTTTTGCTTCAGCTTCTTCTCTAGCTTTCTTCGCCAGCAAACGTGGGTTCTTTTGTCTTCCAGCAGCTAATGCAGCAAGTTGTTTTTCACTAAGTTTTCTCTTTGGTCTCTCTGGCTTTTGTTCTTGTTTTTGTTCCTTCAGTTCGGATAAAATTTGCTCACGAATTTCTTTCTTCAATGCTTCAACATCTATGACCCCTGGGTCTTGTCCGTAGGGCTTGTCTGAGTCATTTGACTGCAGATAAAAAACAAAATTAAAACTTTAACCGATGTAAAATGAGCTTGTCAAAATCAGAGCGAGAGTCTATTATATTAAATGACGCAAGAGGAATACAACATCCTTTCTATTACGTAAGTCAGAGTAAAGATGGTAAAATATACGTAAGAAAAAGAAAGGTTCCATTAGCGAATGCAGAAAGCGACAACATTAAGGTGTATGGTAAGGGTGAAGTCCACGAAGCCCATATAAAACCTTCTGTTCAAACTGAGCCACCAATAGAACCAGAAGAAAAGAAGCCAGATGTACTTTCAATAACGAACCAAGAGCTTATTGCAAAGTTCGTGAATTTCATTGAAAAACAAACCGAGTCAAAGAATCCTGACCCGCCAGTGAAAGAAGTTGAGACAAAAGAGAATGTACAGTTCATTGAAAATGTCAAGAAACAACTTCCACCACGAATGCCAAGAAGAAGAGTGAGAATAATGAAGTAAATAGATATTTTTATCCGAAGTAAATACATGCAGAACGAACAGTTAAACGAATTTACTCCAGCAGAGCATATTCATCAGATTCGCTCATATTTCGATATCATAGACAATGCAGTTCAAATTGGTGACACTAATAGAAAATATTCTGACGCAAAGATTCCATCACAACCTGGAACTGCTAAAGATAACACATGGGTAACATTCAATCTCTCACCTCCTGGTGAAAATATGTTGGACCTTTACAATACATTCATTACGTATAAAATGGAAGGTCAATTTATTGCAGATAAAGAAATTGGTTCAGGTTCCAATAAAACAAACCCACCAGGATTTTGGATTGGTTTCGATGACGCTTTCTATGCAGTTGCTGGATATCAAATCCTTGCAAATGGTCGTATCGTATATTCTCAAGACAACGCAAGAGAAGAAGCATATATAACTTCAAACTCACAAACTACCGAACAAATAAAGAAAGTAGATGTTTTCTCAAAGACTCGACATGAAGATGTATGGAGTCATTCGGGAACATGCAGAACAGGACAAATTGTTAGTGGTCCAATTACAGCAGGAAAGTCATTTGATTTTAAGCTTCGTTTAAGAATTCCTGTTAGAAGATTCCTTCCATTAGAAGCTATTCGATTTATTCCTGCATTTGCTGGTAACATTCAGCTTAAAGTAAAGTTCAGTAGCGACGCATTACAATGCACATCTATATCTGTAAATGATATCATTGCTTTCAATCCAACTCTTAAAGTTGCATTTGCTTCAGATTCAAATCCACCGACAAATAAATTTGTTCCATGGAATGAACCATTCACTATGATAACGAAGGCAGTAGAAGCTAGTGGAACAGTTACTATTACAACTGTAAACCAGCAACTATTTCGAACAAAGATGGATTTTAATGAATGTTTCATTCATCCAAAGTCATTCTCTTTAGACCCTAACATTTATACAGAACTTGTAGAACATTATACAAACGAGGCTTTATGTTTTCCTGTTAAAGTTATGGATTGGATTCCTATGGACGGTTCATTCTCAAAGAATACAGATAGTTCAAGTGCAACATTTACAGCAGCTTATACGCCTATTAATGTTAAAAGTATTTGGGCACTATTTAGAAAGAAAGACAACTATTATGTTAATTTTGAGAACCCTAAGTTTAAATATCTTCAGCTTTCCATGGGAGCTTATGGAAATATGCCTGCAGAACCTGAAAAATCATATGGACCTGTATTTTATGAAATGGTTGCGAACGCTTGCAATACAAACAATGATATGATTGGATTTAATGAAGATGTTATGAGGTCATTGGTGGATGATGGTAGTGTGGAACATAAATGGGATAGCTATGACAACACACATTTCTTATGTGGTTTTCCAACAGAAGTGGACTTTTGCTTCCAGCAAGGTCAAACATCTACTGCTCCAATAACATACAAATTGTCTGTTAAAGGACCTATTGAACTAGCAACTGAAAACGTACCAAAGCCACTTATTGGATTTATGAGGGATTGTTGCTTTGCCATTCAGGTGCGTGCTAATGGAATCCCAATAATAAGATTAGATGACTATAACTTAGCCGCGGACGACAGTGAGGAATAAAGGATGAACGTTTATTTTTAAAGCATATAAATGAGTTCTTCATCAAGCTCTCGCGAACCTTCACCATCTATGAAACAAACTTTACCAAACGATTATGGAGCACCTATTGAATATTTCTTACGAGCTGCACAATGGCAAAGAGCAGTCTCACCAAGGTTAGGTGTTCCACCAGCTCCTGTCAAAAATAGCATTTGGTCAAGTTCTTATATAAGATATGGTCTCCCACTGGGTTTGCTAGCTACAGCAGGAGCAGTTATGATGTTGAAAAGAAATAAAGCAAATGTTGTAAATAATACTGAAGTAGCTGAAGTTAAACAAACTCCAACACCTTCGCCAAAACCAACACCTTCACAAGCAAAACCTTCAATGACTCCTGAACCTATGGAAGTACAAACTCCTGTTCAAAAGTCAACTCCTAAACCGACTCCAACATTTAAACCAGAACCTACTCCTCAAATAAATCGTAAAACTCCTGCGTTTCCTTACTGAAAAAATAACGTTATTTTTATTTAATATTAAAATTTTTATTTGATTGAAATGACGACTAAAGTCACTGAAGCAATGAAACAAAAGTTTTTGGTAGAATACATTAAATCAGGAACTATTCCAGAAGGTTTTTACATTCATACTATGAAGGATGGTAGAGTTCAGTTTAGAAAGATAAAGCAACCATTAGATAGAGAAGGAATTTTGAGAAAGATTAAACTTCATGAGGACAACATTGCTGAACTTAAGAAGAAGTTAGAAGAGTTGGAGAAAGCAGACGACAGTGAGTTATAAAGCAATGAATTCAACAGGGTGAAAAAACAGGTGAAAAAAGAGGTGAGATCTCACCTAAATTTATTTTTGTGCTATGTTTTCATACGTGTGAGGGTGGTGATATCATTAATTTTTAAGTTTATTTTTTATTTTATTTTTTATTTTATTTTTATATAAATGACGAAAACTATTGAGATAACAAACTACAACGGTCATGAGTTCAAGAATTTGTTCTTCGTTCCTCGTGAAAATACATTCTATCAGATACGAGGGAGAAAGGGTAAAGTTAGTTTGAGCGTTTACGACAACAAACATAATGGGAGATATATAAAAGCAATAGATACAAACGGTAAGCGTGTTTCATTAGCTTTGTCAAAACTTACATACATTTATTTTGACAGTGATTTTGACTCTGACGATTGGAGTGACAGCAGCGATACTGAAGAATATGAACTATTGTGTGAAGCACAACAATGGGAGGAGTTGCAATACTTTTGTAAATGAGAACATTAGTGGGAACGTTAGTGAGAACGTTTATTTTTTCATTAGTGAAGTCGTTAGCGAAAATGTTAGTGAGGTGAAGTGGTTGGCGGCTTTGTAAATATTTAAGGTTAAGTTAGTGTTGTCGTTTGTGTTGTAAAATATACGTTAGCGGTTTTGTAAAGTGTCAAACTGTTATCTTGGGTAAGGTGGAACGCAGTGCCGCCGTACCCAAGATAGGTATACTAACTCATAATTATTAATTATTATATCACGGTAAATTTTCATTAATTCAGAATTAATGTCTATTTTATATGGGTTCTCGATGTTTGATGAAAGAGGCGGGGGGTATGTTGGATAAGTGGGAATTTCAACAGGTTCTTTACCAGGTTCAGATAAAATGATTGGGTCTCCATTCTCATGGTTTTCTTCATTCTCCTCATTCTTCGGTAAGTCACGAGTTAATAAATTTGGTTGAGTTGCTGACCTTGTTAATTCAGGGCTAACATTAACTTTAACATTTTGAATAATTCGTGATTTATCATCATTTACGTTATAACCAACCGTAATCTCTGCTTTTGCGTTAGTGTTCTTTTGACTAGTGAAACGTCTTCTCATTTATAATCGAATAAAAAAAATATATTTAAACTTTTATTTTGCTGGAACTTTTGAATCTATTATTCCCTGTATTTGTTCTTGAAGTTGGTTTTTAGCTGGTTCATTGTAATTAATAGACCTAATATATTCATTAATTGCATTCTTATAATCATCTGATTTCTCAAATTTTCTTTTATCTGATTCCTTAACTAAATCATAAGTTAAACCTCGTTGCTGATATAATGGTTTCTTAATTAAATCTTTGAATGCTTGAGATAAAGCACCCGATGCAATTCTTGCTACTATAATTGGTTGGAATTGCTGTTTAAGTTCATCTTTAACATTTGCGAAAACTGGATCGAATAAAGCAACTTTAAAGAATTTCTTAGCTGAAATTTCAGGTCTAATATTTGTATATTGACCATCAAACTGGTTAGAATATCGTGGTAATCCATCCGGTCCCTCTTCAATAGCATTTAATTCTTCATTGAAATAAGAATATGGATTACGACGGTATGAATTAATTGGACCATTTTCACCTTCTCCAATGTATTTTTAACAGCTTTTCCATTTTCATCAAATTGCATAGGATAACGTTCATTATATACTTTACGTTTAGGATAATCAGACATAGTTAATTTATAACCATTTATGACTTTAATATTACCTTGACCATCAGTAACGAAAACTTCATTTATACCATCAGGTTTTCCATTTGGACCCGTAATGTCTGCTTCGTGTGCTTCCCAATTTGGACCATGACGTTTGGCATATGCTTGAGCTTCTGGTAATGTTAAAACGTTTCTCATTTGTTTAACATCTTTTTGAAGACCAGCAACAATATGAACTAATTCTTTCATTCCATCAGGAACTTTCATAGTTCTATTATATGTACCCTTTTTGTTTGTCCCTTGTTTTAATGGAACCTGTAGAAGATTTGCTATTTCTGTCATGTTTAATTATAAATAAAAAATAAAAATTAATTATAAAAAGTTAATCAAATTTAACACTTCCTTTATTTAAATCAACTATTATTTTTCCATGTTCACCTAATTGCTGATATTGTGTGTAAAGTTCATTAATGCTCATTGGTAAATTCACTTGATAAAGCATAACGTTCAACTGTTGACGACTAAACCCACTGAAAATGAAAAGGGTTGATAGATTTGATTTAATGTTTGTGCTTAATGCTTTGAAGTATTGAACAGCCATGAAGAATGAACACTGAATGTGTCGACATTGAGTTAATAACTGATTAAAATATGATTTCTCATTTGTTATTAGTTTTGATTTCACTGCATCATCTAGAAAAATGAGTGAATGCAAAAATTCTCTATCAAAATTTGAAATAGAAAGTGTTTCAAATAATTCATCCCGTTGTTTATCAATAATTTTATCCTCTAATCCTTGCTTCTTGATTGTATTATATAATTCTTTATACATTAAAAAGTTTTTTAAATAATCTTCTGCTTCTTCTTGTGATAAATAAATAATTGGAATTTTGATTAAATGCTTTAAAGATTCAAATGTATCATCTGAAGGTGAACCTGAACGGTTGATATAAATTAACACATGTGAATGGGGGGAAGTGTTAGCAATAATGATAATTTGTTTTAATATCGTTAATGTTTTACCTTTATTTTGTTTACCAATTGCTGCAGTGATTGAATTTAAGTAACATTCAGAATATGGAATTTTCATTAATTTTTCCTTAGATAGAGCATTTCTATTATCACTCAATGCTTCATTAATCATATCATCTACGTATGTATTATATACTCCCGCTAATTCTTCATAAGGGGTGGATGAATTTAAATCCATTTAATCAAAAATAAATTTATAATTTTAAACATTTCTATTCATCAATATTTCATCATATGAACTTCTATACTGTGGTGGTGTACCTGTTGGATGATATTTCAAACCTTCGTCCGGTGTCCATGTCCAATACGTAGTCCTAGTAAACCAAACCTGAGGAGGATTTGTCACCTTTGAACAGTAAGTGTCATTTTCACCCTGAATGATTGGATAAGCTTTCACTTGTACTGTAACTTGTGAGTTGAAAGTTTCTAATCCATCAAAGAATATACCCGCTCCATCACGTTGAACTGGAATAGTGCATAAGAATGAAGTTTGGTCTTTCCATGTTCTAGCTAATGGCACGCCATTATCATCATTCAGTGGTCTAGTTAATGAGTCCTCGTATTCTTCCGTGCATTCATTCACTCCATCTAAATCAGAAGCTTGAAGCATACGTGTAAATAATATGTCACCCACTGTGGTCATCGCTTGATCGGGGAAGTTTCTGGAATCTATAGTGACCTGAAGACCTCGAAGCATTGGATTTTCTAAAACCGTTCTTTGCATTGCATTCTTCGGAAATGTTAACACAACATCTGTAACATTATGAAGAGCGTATGAGAAATCTGAGCTAATACCTTCAGGAGTGATGCAACCTCCATTTAGTGAACGAACGTCAATATGTTGAGCTGGAATCATGAATGGATCTTCCTTACTGAATAAACGTGGTATTGCTTTAACTGATTCTTCAATTAAACCATATCCTGGTGTAATGCATTTATCCTCTAAAACTTCCATCTTTGTGCATGAAATAATAACGTCATCAACTGTTGCGTCAGCAGATGTAGCGGCTAAGCTTGTAATTAATTTGGCAGGAAGTCCGATTTGTTGGAATTTGCGATCATATTTATAAACATGATTTCATAATCTTTTCATAATTTTCATCAGTTATCTTTTCATAAACGTAATTTTGTAAATCAGCAACTCTTAACGGGTCAACCTGACAAAATACTAAAGTATCCCTGAAAACATAATATTTAAGAATGATATCACCAAATGATTTAGGATAATCATCGAACGCCTGAAATGCTAACAAATCATTTACCGGAATATCATATCAAAAGTGACATTAACTTCTTCATTTGCGTTCTTGAAAACTTCTGAAGGGTCAATATATTTACCACATACTGAGTTATCATATTTTTGAACATTATTATATAACGAATGAACAAACTTTTTAACTTTCCTTTCTGATTTTGGTTTATATGTTGCAAATGCGAAAGATTCACGGGCGCAATCCATCTGAAGATAACCAGCATCACCTCTTTCGGTTTCTACTTCTAATTGTTTAAAGCTTTGATTTGATGATTTGTAACCAACGAATAAACGCATGCATTTAAAAGCGGCATCACATGTGAAAGCTTTATTTGAAACTAGAGTTGCTTTAACTTTGCGTTTAATATATGTGTCACCTAATTGGTTCACATCATGAGCCGGATTTGTAATTCTTAAATGAGTTTGTTTATCATCAAAATATGGAGCATCAGAGTCATAGCATGAACTTTCAAGTTCTCTATAATATCTTCTACCGTCATTCTTTGCGAATATTTCATTTATCTTTTCGAATGAATGAAATACATTTCCATTAATCGGTTTAGTGTTTGGCACTAAATAGTTAGTCGTCATTTATTATTAAATAAAAAATCAAAATTAAAAGATGAAAATGAATTTTTAATTTTAATGAAATAATCAACTATGGCTGCAGGTATATTTAAGAAACTGTGGGATAAAGTAAAAAGAGGAGCGCATAAAGTTTGGGAAACATTGAAGAAGGGAGCAAATTGGATATTTAAGAATAAAGAAGCAATTAGTGACGTTGCTGAATCAATAACACCAAAAGCTGCCCCAATAAGAGAAATATTAAATAAAGGAGAAAAAGTTTATCAAAGACTTCAACCGATACTAAGATAAAAATAATATTTATTTATTTTTCCACTATCTACCTCCTATTTTATTAAGTATTCCTTCAGCAATTCCACCAACTGCGTTACCTGCTTGTGCTCCCATCGCCGGATTACCTGCTTTAGTACCTAATACTCCACCTATGATAGTTCCTGCCGTTTTCGCTACTGGTGCCAAAAAGTTTGCAACGGGTTTAATAATCTTTTTATAAACCCAACCCGCAGCTTTCTTAATTCCATCCCATAATTTTTTAAAGAATCCTGCCGCCATTTCTGATTTAATATTAATTAAAAAATATATTTCATCACTTATATTCTAATTTTTATTTAATGATAAATGAAGCCGATTTTAAAAATAAATGAAACAGAGGAGGAAGAAATAAATGTTCAACAAAAAATAAACGTTGTTAAACCAATTACTGAAATAAAATTTTTTTCATCTGTTGAAGAATTTAATGACTATTATGCTAATAATAAAAAATTATTTGAAGAATTGACAACATGTAAATTGAATAAAATGTTTAAAGTTGATGGATTCAAAATTTCAAAAATAAAAGGAGTGGTTAGTTTGAAATCTATTCCTCAATCAAGAATCACCTCATTAATGAAAATTGATGATTTAACAAAAAGAATAGAAGAGATTGAAGAAAGAATAAATCAAATTATTGATTTCATAAATTCAAATAATCATTAGTTTCTTAAAGTTCTATGTTGAACTCATCAAATTTCTTTTTAAAGTTTATGAAAATAATTATTTCTAATTTCTTTTACTCTCTCGTACATACTAGATTTGAAGAATTCAGAACTTTTACCATAATCTCCTAAATGTTTTCTTATCCCTAACGTGTGCCAGTTATTATATGAAACTGAATAAACTTTATCTTTATCTTTACACCTTTCATCACTTCCAATATATTTATATCTCAGTTTTGATTTAGCATTTTCATATTCATTAACGTTTAATAATTCACAGTCTTCCTTTTTAAATTGATGTTTAAGATATTCAGGATTTAATACTCTACGTTTATATGCTCCTAACTTAGTTCTAAAGGTTTTTCTACAAAATTTAGGAATTCCATCCTCTTTAATGTCATCAATGATTTCCATTTCATTATTTTCAATTTCTTCTTCTCGTTTATGGGGTCTTTGATTATGACTCCATTGATTCCATGAAATTAAATATTCTTTATCATTATATTTATACCTCATTAGCTTATTTTGGCTTTCATATTCATTTAATAATTCACAATCTTCATTTTTAAATTGAAGTTTAATCCATTCAGGATTTAAACAATGTTTAATTAATCGCGGAATATCTGACATCATCTATATATAGCTTCTTTTATAAAAGATGATAAAATAAATTATTTTAAAATTAATGTTAATTTTTTAATGCGTTTATTTTTTAAAAATTTTTTTATTTTTTTTTTATTTCATTATGTATGGGTTGAGTGTATAATATTTATTACTAATTTATTTAATAATGTCGCGCTTTCTTACGAATTCATGACTTAAAAAACGTAAGAAAAAATTTTATATCATCTATGTATAGAGGCTGTGAAAATATACCTTCGTCTATATATAGATGTAACAAAAAAAGTCACACAACCCTTCCTATCCTACTACTTTTCAAATTTAAGTATAATAGATGCTTTTGAATGAAACTATAATATTCTCAGCTTACGTGATTATAGTTTATTATGTAATATCCTGTTTCTCAGGTAAATAATAGATTTGAAATCTTACTTTTGAGGATTTGACTGAAAATAGTATAATGAAAATAGATCACTACAGAATTATTTTATATTCAATAAACCATTTTACGAAATGGTGGTTCTTAAGGGTGCACCCGCATGTACGTTTATTTGAGAGGAGGAGGATTACCCTCTCAATTTTGAAAGCTTCGTTAACTTAATATCTCGATGAATATTGGATTAAAATTGAATTTGCCCATACCAATATATCTGATACAATATCCTTAAGTTTTACTAAAAAGAATTTTTTAAAATCCCTGCAGATTCGGGGATTTTTAATTTTTTTGATTTTTTTCGAAAATTTTTCGGAAAAAAAATATTTTCAGAAGAGCCTTAACGGCTAAGTTGTATGTTTAATGTTGAGTATCAAAAAGAATGGGCATCTGATATAGCCATCATATATCCCAGAAGCAAATAAAAATTCTGACTTTTTAAGCATAAAAAATGAAATTTTATTTTTTGCAAAAAACAGGCCACCTGGATGAACGTTTATTTGAGAGGAGGAGGATTAAATTTTTGAAAGCACTAAAATTTGTAAATATGCTAGTTATATAATAATATGCATTATTTTAAAAAATAAAAATTAAAGCACGTTAAAATCTTTTTTGATGAATTTTTACAAAAGCTACTCAGGATAATGCAAGATATGAGTAGTTAAATATAAATTTCAAATCAGATTTTACTTATAATAAATATTTTAAATTTCCGAAAATTAAGTTCAGATCGAGTCTATACGTAGTAAATACTAAATAAGGTGCCAAAAACCTATTAAACAGTATCAAAACTATCAAGAATGTAATGTTTTTGAAGAAAAATTTATAGAATTATGGACTTCAAACAGATATTATGTAAATAAAAATAATATAATGAATTTATTTATTCGTATAATAGCAGTAATAAGTCGATTATTCACTTCTACTTCTGAGATTTGAATTTAATTTCGACAGAAAAAGAGATTCAAGAGGAAAATACTAGGGGATACAAACAGCCACCATGACAGGATTATTATGGAGCCAAGTTGTATTTTTTGATATTTTTAGAGTTTTCCTACCTATTTAGGTACCAAGTTATTGCTTAAAAATTAAGGTTCTAAATTCTGAAGTTTACATGATCCTCCCGGGCGCACCCTTAACAACTATCAAATTTCGTAAGAAGTCTCTTAAAAATCTTGGAGAATACAATAAATTGCATATTGGATATTTTATTCTAGAGAAGGTAAAAAAGAAATTTTGCGTTATGTTTTTTCTCTCAAATAAAATTTAATTAAAAAAGCTAAATTTTATAATTTAACAGCATCTAAATACTCGAAACAAATTTGCCAATCTCACAATTTTTTCAAAAGTTTATTTTTACTTTTTCATGGCAGCCTAACTCAACAAACTTTTTAACCCGACGAAATTCGTTGATCCTTGTAGAAACGAGACTAATCTGGCCAAATGATAGAGTCCCCTATCCTTCATCTATTTCCAGATTTTACAGATGATTTATATCCATTTTCGCAATTCTCCTATTTCCGAGCCATCCTACCCTACCAGACTCATTTCAAAGAAGAAAATGCTGAAGCCCGCTAGGGCTTCAGCTTGTTTATAGATCCAAGGTGAAGTCATTTTTCTATCCCTGGGATAGACGATACACCCAAAATGTCACCTTTTTGTGATTCTGTTTTTTTAAGGTTCTCGCTGGCGACCCCCCGTTCGTCGAAAAAAAATGGTGATTGGGGGTCGCCAGCAAAAATCAATTTTTTGACGAACGGGGGTCGCCAGCGAGAACCTTAAAAATAAACCTCTGAAATTTTAAAAAAGAAAAAAGTGTGAAAATCCCCTTGATTCGAACCAATGGACTTTACGATTATACTATGACTCTTACCATTGAACTATGACTCTTAGGGTTCGAAAATTTATTTGGTGATAATATAAACTTTAATGAAAATTAATCAGATCAATTTAAAAATATTTATTTCATAATATTGAATGAATGTATAAATCTAAATAGTATATTATCAAAAAAAAAAAATAAAAAAATAAAAATAAAAATAAAAAATTAATAATAATAGTACCATCACCACAATTAGCAAATTCAAAAGATATATGAATTGCTATCGATCTCTTTCAAACAAACACATAGAAATTTTGATTAAGTATTTCAAATTTTTATATGAGATAAATATTGAACAGATAAAATATAAAACAATTTTTAATAATAAATATAGATATTTATTTTGTAGCCATTAAAATTTCTCGGCTATCTAATAAAATTTTGTGAGAACGTAATCTTTTCAAATTTAGTATCAATCTTTGGTCTTTTATTGTTCTCTCACATGTTGCTTCTGAAGGTGAAGCGGAGATAACACGAAGGGCGATATCTGCAAAGATTGATACATTGCCATCTCTATGAGAGATTTCTTCCCAACCGTATTCTTGACGTTCTTGAATCATATCATCAGAGAAGATATCATTATCACTATTAATATACGTGTTAAATAGTGTAATAATATCTGTTATTGTTTGACCCGGAATACGAAATTGTTCCAAAATACTTTTGAGATACTGCCTAGCTGCAACAAAATGGTTAACCGGCTGATTTGAACTAGATGTTACATCTGCGAGATCAAGCATAGGAGGGTCAATTGTAGCAGTTACCTGACGAATTGATCCCTCCTCAACCATATCAAGAGAAACTTCAGTCGAACCTTCTTCAAAGATAGAGTCCATATAGATAGATTGAATGTCTTCTACTGGATTAACGAAAGTTACGTTTGTAATATCAAATGAATTAATTGCCGGAGATTCGTTGATCTGCGCTCCGTGGACGAATTTTTGGTTGAAATAATACCTACCTTTCGGTGTAAAAGCGAAGGCTAAGCACCAAAGACCTCCAAAGTCCGATCCAAGGGTATAGTTCAACAACGATCTTGAAAGGATTCCAGCAAAAGGATTGTTGTTGCTGCTGGAAAGGTATTGGAGTGCTTCAATACCCTTGCAAAGCCATACGTAGCAATCAGATATCTTGGTTTTATCTGATTCGAACGTGGAAATAAGCTTCTTGAGAATTGCCAAGCAGTCTCTTAAGAACTTGATGTTTTCAATATCAATACGCGTATATCTTGAAATTTTGTCTTGATACTTGATAATAAACATACAAATATTATAATCATAGATCCACCTGGTGGATACATGCTTTGGACAGAGAGCTCCGATGTCTTCAACATGGATTCTACAAAGAGCTGATATTTCGTGGATATGTTTCACAATTGCTCCTAATGCTACGTCTTTTGTTGTCATATATTGATAACAATTATGAATCCTGTGGCATAAACACGGGATAAACAAGATTTTGAATAACCTTGGGTCATTTGAGTTGTAGAACGATTGATTCCATCCTTTCTGAAAACATTTCAATTGCGCTTTATTGCCATCGCAAACTACACTGCTGATCTTAACATCTCTAATGAAGATTCTGTTAAATCCTTGAGTAAGCGAGTGGATATAATCTTCAGATGTTCCACCATTCATTTGGATTGACTCAACAGGATAGGGCCGCTTGCTTTGCAGAGGATTTGTGAGGGAGAAGTCCAGATTGTGAAACTGCTGAGTCTTCCCCTCATCAATGGCAACACAGGTACAGGCAAGCTTAGCAAACTCATCAACTTTTGCAACATGGATTGAATTTGCAATTTGTATCATTGTTTGCCTTAGTTTGTCAGTTGAAATAGGCTGGTATATTTGAGAAGCTAGTTTATCAACATTGATGTTAACATTGTGTAACTGTGGGAACTTCAATATCATCGAGTCTGCAGTATACATTATAATGGTTTTAACTAGCTTTGTAAACTCTGGGCTTGAGAAGGTATTCAGAGCCAAGTTAAATCTTCCAGTAAATGTAGCAAGCTGTTCATAGATATCCCCTAACGATATAGGTGTAAGCCCTGTTGCTGGGACGTTTTGATAGTATTGATCGATTGTTTGTTGTGATGCTACTTCTCCTGGTGTGCATATGTGCCGTTTGTTTTGGATCCATTTTTTGAAATGATCCTCACGCATTTCTTCCATTGCACAGTGGCATATAGTTCCGTCAGGACGCTTTACTAGTTCATTGCATTTAACATAATATTTTCCGTACTTGTCGCCTGGTTTTTTATATCTAAGATACTGATGCTTAGTACCGACCTCAATGTCTTTATAGTACGTCGGTACTGCATCAATCATTGTTGAAATAATGAAGTGATTACTTAAGCATTTTTATTCTCAATTTGTTTTGAATAAATTCAATTTTTTAATGCATAATTTTTAAAAATTCTCTAATATACCTTAGATATAGATACATTTATTATCAATTCAAAAATTTCAATATAGTTTTGGGATGGGTAGCCCATCCCATATATTCAAATTTTCAATGATTTTGGGTTGGGATTCCCAGACCAAAATAATTTCTAATTATAATTCGTAAAAATATATGTATATCTCATTATTACATCATTTAATATATTTTTAGTTAAATAGTCACTATTTTCACAATTTTTATTATTAATTACTGAACTAAACAGGTTTCAAATAGAAAGAGTATAAACGATAAGTGTTTTTCTACATGTGTTTCGATAAGAATTATAATAATTGATGGTTTTTACAGCCAAATTTATTTTATTATTTAAATTTCAATGAAAAAAGATAAGAATTTTTTAATAAAAATTTTTATTAAGAATTTTTTTGTAAAATTGACACTGGGATGACGATAGGGCTGGGATCTTATCCACCCCGTTCATTTGGGAAAATTGCAGATCTATAGCTTGTTCATCCCGAATGAGCCAAATTTCAATCATCAAAAAAGAAAAGTTCCTTATTAATAAAAAACTTAAGCGGCATCGAGGATGCAGATGCTGTTAAATATCAAATTTAGCTTTTTTAAAATTAAATTTTTTGAGAAGGAGAAAAGTGACGCAAAAATCTTTTTACCTTCTCAAAAAGAATTTTTGTTTTCTGATATCTAATATTATAGTTTTATTTATTCAATAAAAATGATTTTTAGACCTGGGACAAAATGTATCACTACCATGTGATATGAAATTGTGAGAATCTCATTGAATATTTTGTTAACTTTCTCTCAATTTCAAAAGTGAGGTATACATTTTGTCCCGCAGTTTATATTAAATGATGTAATAATGAGATATACATATATTTTTACAAACCATAATGAGAAATTATTCTAGTCTGGGAATCCCAACCCAAAATCATTGAAAATTTGAATATATGGGATGGGCTACCCATCCAAAACTATATTGAAATTTTTGAATTGATAATAAATGTATCTAAATCTAAGGTGTCTTTGAGAATTTTTAAAAATTATGCATTAAAAAATTGAATTTATTCAAAACAAATTGAGAATAAAAATGCTTAAGTAATCACTTCATTATTTCAATAATGATTGATGCAGTACCGACGTACTATAAAGACATTGAGGTCGGTACTAAGCATCAGTATCTTAGATATAAAAAACCAGGCGACAAGTACGGAAAATATTATGTTAAATGCAATGAACTAGTAAATCTTCCTAACGGAACTATATGCCACTGTGCAATGGAAGAAATGCGTGAGGATCATTTCAAAAAATGGATCCAAAACAAACGGCACATATGCACACCAGGAGAAGTAGCATCACAACAAACAATCGATCAATACTATCAAAACGTCCCAGCAACAGGGCTTACGTCTATATCGTTAGGGGATATCTATGATCAGCTTGCTACATTTACTGGAAGATTTAACTTGGCTCTTAATATTTTCTTAAGCCCAGAGTTTACAAAGCTGGTTAAAACCATTATAATGTATACAGCAGACTCGATGATACTGAAGTTCCCGGATCGAACCCATCTTAATTACTGAAACCGCAATATTATCTCAAAATTTATATTATCCGGCCGGAAAGGAACTCAGTCCCGAGAGAACGTCCCTACGAAGCTCTGGCCTTTCCTGAGGCTAGAGCCTGCACATTTAATCCCCAGGGCCGAGTTTCGTCGATGATGGATGTTCTCGTCGAAACTCGGCCCTGAAAGACATACAGATACAGGCTCTGGCCCAAGCAAAGGTCAGGGCTTCGCTTACAGTCCTCAGGGCCGGTTTCCCCAAATGCCGCCCTGATCCCGGGTGGCCGGAGAGGAATCCGGCCCTGGGAAGCTTACAAAACGAAGCTCTGACCTTATCAATGGCTAGAGCCAACAATTACAATCCTCAGGGCCAAGTTTTGACCTTATCTCCATCATGATGGAGATTTTCATCAAAACTCGGCCCTGAAAGACCTCAAACTATAGGCTCTGGCCATAGCAAATGTCAGGGCTTCGTTTACAATCTCTACTGCTGAGTCTCGGGAGATGGTCTACATTCCAGACTTTTTTCCACGAGACTCAGCTTCCATAGTACAAATACAGCCCAGAAAGACTAGAAGGGGGCCCTGACCTTGAGAAAGGACCCCCTTTCCGGCCTTTCTGAGATAATTCTTATTCTTATTCTTATTCTATTAAAATATTGTTTATTTACATGTTCACATCCAGAATATATATATTCAGCCATATTAAAATGCATCACACATATTATGCCTATCTAAACACATGTAGTTCATATTCATAATTTCGACACTCTCAGAACTTAATATATTCATATATACACAGCTATAAACTCTCATACTCATATGGCATATGACACCTTTATACCTTAATACCCTCAAAAACCTATATTGATCTGTAATTGATAATGCTCAGTGTGTCTAGTATGTGTTATTTAAGAGTTCTCATCTGATATGCGTTTTAAACACTATATAGTATATGCCCTATCTATAATTAAGTCTATATAAATATTTTTTTGGGCCTCATTAAGTTATATAAGATATACATAAAATTAGATTCTGCCGAATTTGATATATATATGTTATGCTTATTAGCCATGAGCATCTGCCCCAAAAGATCAGGTATGATTTATTAAAAAATTAATGAGTTATAGCAAAAACCCATTTTTGCAAAACCGCCACCACTGCAAAAATGGGGTTTTCACTTTTTTCAAAACAAATTTTGGTACGACCCGAAGTTCCCACAGTTACACAATGTTAACATCAAAGTTGATAAACTAGCTTCTCAAATATACCAGCATATTTCAACTGACAAACTAAGACAAACAATGATACAAATTGCAAATTCAATCCATGTTCCAAAAGTTGATGAGTTTGCTAAGCTTGCCTGTACCTGTGTCGCCTTTGATGAGCGGAAGACTCAACAGTTTCCTAATCTGAACTTCTCCCTCACAAATCCTCTTCAAGGAAAGCGACCATATACACACACAATTGAGCCCTTTCCGGTGTGTTCGCACTCACCGTCTGGCCAAAATGAATGAAAAATTATTGAAAAAGGGGGCTGGTGCGTTGTGAATGTTATCAATTTTTGGTGTTTCCGTGAAAAATTAACTTTAATTTTATTAAAAATTATTTTTCTTTTGTTGTTATTTCATGTTAATGGGCGTGTCCTCGGTGTCCTATGTTGATTTTTTGGTGGATATAAAAACATTAATGGGAGCCTGATTGGGTATTAAATGCAATAATTTGTTTGATGTCCTCGGTGTCCTAGGTCATTTTAATTATTATAAAAATGGGACAGCAGGACATTTTGACAACATCGAAAAAATGGGCGACGAATTAAAAAAAATAAATTATTGAAAAATAATTGAATTAATTTTTTTGGGTATTATTGATTTAATTGTTGTTCTTGAATGTTTTGTTGTTCGTTCATGATTTCAATAACTTCAACCCGCGTGGATAGATATATATCAGAGGCATATTAATCCTGCTTAGTAACAAGTTCTTACATGCATTTTTTTAGATTATTTAAAAAATCTTTTCATAAATGGAGACAAATAAATGTCTGACTTCTATTCAACTCATGCGTCCCAACCAATTATTACTATCCATTCTTTTCCAATCTTTTAATTTTAATCTAATTCACTTTCATTTTGTATTATATCATTCTTTTCAATATAACTTCTCATCTTTCTTCTTTCACACATTCATGTATGTCTTCTCTTACCTTTCAATATTCATTCAATTCATAAATTCTCTCAAAAACCTCATTTTATAATTAATATACCTATCATGTGTACGGAGGCACTGCGAGCCTCCTTACCCATTATATGTGAATTTGACACTTTACAAAACCGTTAACGTATATTTTACAACACAAACACAAACGCCAACTTAACCTTAAATATTTATAAAGCCGCCAACCACTTCACCTCACTAACGTTTTCACAAACGACTTCACTACTGTAAAAAATAAACGTTCTCACTTACAAAAGTATTGCAACTCTTCCCATTGCTGTGCTTCACACAATAGTTCATATTCTTCAGTATCGCTGCTGTCGCTCCAATCGTCAGAGTCAAAGTCACTGTCAAAATAAATGTTAGTAAGTTTTGACAAAGCTAATGAAACACGTTTACCGTTTGTATCGTATGCTTGTATAAACTTTCCATTCTTCATTCCTTCATAAACGCTCAAACTAACTTTACCCTTTCTCCCTCGTATCTGATAGAATGTATTTTCACGAGGAACGAAGAACAAGTTCTTGAACTCATGACCGTTGTAGTTTGTTATCTCAATAGTTTTCGTCATTTATATAAAAATAAAATAAAAAATAAAATAAAAATAAATGATATCACCACCCTCACACGTATGAAAACATAGCACAAAAATAATGTTTAGGGTAGAAGGTTAGATCTAACCCGATATCTAACCCGATAATTAACCTTGTGAATTTACACCAAAAATAAATTTAGGGTAGATGGTTAGATCTAACCCGATTTCTAACCTCATTTCTACCCTCTTGAATTCATTGCTTTATAACTATCTTCCTTGGTTTCTTTTTAGTTGCTTTCTTCACGTCTGTCTCCAACTTGACTGTCTTTCTTCTTCGGCCGTAATGATACCAGTTACTTCCACCAGTCAATGGGTCAAATGGTCTTTCGTAAGGGTTTCCATACATTCCATAGGGACCATACGGAAGAACTACTAGTGGAGAAGAAACATTTTCTTTAGTTCCATCGACTCTATTTAAATGCAATGTTTCACCTTTCATCTGGTCATTAAAGTCTTTTGCGTGTTTTGCAAACTCATCGTCCTTTCCTAAAGCATTTTCTGACTCAGTCGCAACCAAATTGGATGCTTTATTTATGAGCCCTATTTTATTTAATCTTAACTTCTTTGCAACCCAGCCTCCAATCTTTCCTTTATTTGCATCTAATGTCTTCGAAACCCTTCCTCCATTCATTTTATTTACTGCGTCATAAGCTCCAAGTGCTTTTGCTCCAAATGCTAATGCTTTTGTTCCCATTGCGCCTAAAGCTGCCCAAGCTACCATTTACACCATATTAAAATCATCTCTCTTCAATATTATCTCATAAAAGTTCTCGTTACTGGAGAAAGTCAATGAAACATAAGCGTTCTCACGGGCTTCGCCCTCACCGCTTTGCGGTCTATCTAACTTATTTCTTATATCATCTATACGCTTCAAAATGTCTGAACAATTGCTAACATCTTCTACAACAGTTATTTCATCATGAATGACCTTTAAGAACAAGCTCATTTAATATGCTATTAAAATCATCTCAATAATGAGTCCATCCTTTCCATCTTTAGGTAGCACAACATCTTTCATTGAAGAAGGTTCGACAAGTCTTATGTTAAACGTACTGACAAAGTTTGTTATACTATAATGCTTTGGCGGCGAATACATATAGTTTGAATTTATACAGTCAGGAATGCAAAAGACTTCTGAGGAGATGGAAAGAATTATTGACAAACACCACTTACGTCAATACTCAGGAGTTTACGATATGAAACGACTGACAAACTACATTCTATTAAAACTTTCAAAATACCCCTTCAAAATATCCTTCAAACACTCTGCTCGTTTGCGACGACTTCGCCGGAAAAGGTTTAGTTTCAAAGCCTGACTCACCATTAGCTAACATCATAACTAAAGTCAGACATTACCATTTAACTGTAGCAATACTTATGCAAACATGGAGGTTTTTAGCTTTAAACATAAAACGTCTCATAACTGACTTCGTTATCTTTCAAGGTTTCTCACGCTATGATATTGAACTCATTTGGAAACAGTCAGGTATAACATTACCTTTTGAAGAAATTTGGGAAGCATATAAGTCTCTCATCTCTCCTCGTTCATACCTTGAGATTCATATCATGACTAATACCATTAAAGTCAAAAATATTCCATGGGAACGACCAACATTGTTTTAAAGTTTAACCTTCAATTGACTGATGGTAAACAAATTCCATGCATCTCTGTCGCCATTTCTGTTAATATTTTTGCTGTCATTCATATCATCCACTTCCCCATCCGTTAGCTTTTGAGGATATGCGTTAGAATAGCTGTTCTTAAATGAAGGCTTTTCACCTTTGAGAGCATAAACTCTATAACTTTCTGCATACTTTATGTTTGAACCTCCTGAGCCATCATTGACATAAATTTTTATAGGCTTCCACCCTTTGTTCATGTTCCTGCTTCTTCCCTTAGCTCTTTTGTTCAGTAGTTTTACATCTTTATACACAGCACCTGTCTCAGTGAATTCAACAATATTTTCATTCGTTAGCTTTACATTCAAACCCTTGTCGAGTATATTGTTCATTTCATACATATAAAAGGTTTTTATTCTATATGAAATGAGAAGCAAATCCATCTTAGCTGGTGCCGTTAATGTTCCAATTGAACCGACATCAAATGTTGACTCACGAACGACAAACAATATTGTCATAAAGAACTATAGTTCGGAGTGTTTGAAAGAAAAAGAACCAGAACTGAAATCCGTGAATTTAAACTCAGCTTCAAACGCTAACGCTACATCAGATGTTAAGTTAGAGTATCCACCATTAGACCAAATTCTTTCAAGAGAAGCCAAAGACAATCCTTACACAAATGTTCAAACAAATCCTTCAGATAACGTAGACCATTACCTTCTTCAGTTATATCAAACTATCTTACTCAAAGACGATAAGAAGCTTTTGATAAATCTTATAAGTAAGAACCAAATAATTCTAACAAAGGAGGACCTTGAAAATGTTATATCACGAATAACAGGGAAACAATGTGTCATTGACTATCTCGACCCTGAAATCGAATGCTGTGGTCAAACGCCAATATTCATGAAAATAGGTAACATCCGCATCATTGAAACACCAGGAACTACAGGAGTTGAGTTTAAGTATAGATATTCGAACGAGTATACAAAACTATCTACTGACTATAAGCTTTGTTTGAAATATGTTTTAGTAAATTAAAGCAGTCAGGACCTTCGGTCTTGGCGCTTTGCGCCGTCAGTCAAAAAAATTTCAAGTTAGCAATTTGTAATATCTATCCAAAACTTCTTCAACAGTATCGAACTCATCTTCATAATGCAAACCTAATCTTATTGACTTGGTGCAGTTTTCACTAACACAATATTTTTCTGTTCTCTTGACTGACATAACTAACTCATTTGTTTCATCAAACAGCAACAACCAAAGTTCATGACCTAATACATAACATTCATACTTTATATTTTTAGCTCTGAGTTCTCTTGTAAGCTGTTGCATTTAATATTATCTAAAAAGTCTACTTCAACAGTCATTCGCACTGGTGCCTTCAGTTCTACAGGCTCTCCTTGAAAGTCAACAAGTCTGAATTGCATGTCTTTCAAATTATGAGGACTAATGCGAACCCATTTACCTAAATGAGTTGCTATGACAGGAACATTTGGAATGAACATTGAATTGACTGCATAACAGAAGGATTTATATTCTACTGAACCTTTACTATTAACTCCTGAAATACCTGTGACATTAGCTATTTTAGACTCAATGTACAAACAGTTGCCATAACATACATATGGAACAGATTTCATCTCAATCGTTTTGTCAACACTTTTCAAAGGAAATGTCATATGGTATGCACCCAGAAGCAATTGAACTCTATGACTCATTCTTGGTATCTTAAACTCTTTCTCGCTGCTGAACTTCAATGTTCCCTCAGAAGAGAGTTCGACATCTATGTTGTCAATAGTTTCTTCATTTATGAGAGTATCTATGACTCCAGCAATTTTATCTATTCTGTACTCGGCTCTGTTAGGAAATGTTACAACACTTCTTTTGTCATCTATTTCAATCTCTATGAAATCTGTTTCATCTGTTATGACAAAAGTTGCGATAGTATTGAAGTCAACAACTCTGAAAGCAAGCGCTTCATTCTGAAGACCTAAGTTTGTTTGTAGTTTAACTGTCCCGTATTCATTCGGGTCTGTACTTTGCAAATAGAACAACATTTTATTCTCATTAAAATATGACTATTGCTGCATATGCGTATGAAACAAATGAAGCAAGAAGAGCACATGAACTAGTAAACGAAAACTCAACTTTAACCATTGAAGGCAATGATTTAGTCATTGACGATGGAAAAACTAAAAAAGTCATTGATTTCGATACTTTTAACACTTATGACCCATTCATTACAACAAGCAAGGTTCCCATCATAAATGATGGAACGGTGCAATATATAAATTCAACAGTAGATGCCTCATTAGTGAAAGTATTAAATGTTCTCATTGAATTACTAAAGAGCTTTCGATTTGACGACAACATTAAATGCTTAAAGAATTTAGTCATGAATGAGAAACAAATTCTCGGCGTTGCTGGTAGCAGTAATGATGTACACCTTATGACATTAGAATATTATAACGAACATAAAGATGAACTGAAAGGAGAGAAGGGTGACACTGGACCTCAAGGACCACAAGGAATACAAGGAATACAAGGAATACAAGGACATCAAGGCGAAAACGGTTTGGATGGTGAAGATGGAAAGGATGGAAAAACTGCTAAATCATGGATATGGAACCTTATAAATACTGGTTTAACAGCTGCTTCATATGGAGTTCTTCAATACCAAATCGGAAAGATATGGGCAGTACTTGGTGAAGAAGCTTTAGATGACGTTAAAGATGCTTTGAACTTCATTTCAAATGGTTCGGATACTATTAAAACTTTATCTGGTTGGATGCAAGAAACAAGGAGTCAAATAGATACTGTAAGACGTATAGCAAACAATGCACGTACGGGATTGGATACTTTACGAGAAGCACAAAATACACTAAAGGAAGCAAATGATATTCTTGGCTCAGTATCAGACATGCATGAAGATTGGCTTAAAGGTATTGACAAATCTTTAAAAAATCACAGTCAGTCTATTGCTGACTACAAGAAAAGTATAGATTTTTTACATAGTGCTATGGACGTACATGATGGAAGCATAAGGAACTTACTTAATGCTAACAATAATTACCAGGAACTATTAAAGCATTTATAAAGTCCTTTGTAAAACCTGGTGCTCTAACATTTAGGTCTTTGAGAGCAAGAGCATTGAAGTCAAGAGATGCAGAAACTCCAACAGAACCTACAGAAGGAACTGAAACAACAGAAACTCCAGAAGAACCACCAAAACCAACAGCTAATGAAATATTGTTCGAATATTTTCCAAGGTACTCTGTTCTCATTGCATACATTCAAGAAATACTTAAGAAAGCAGACTTGACTTTAGGAGATGATGAAAGTTCTGTATATCTTTCGTTCCAGTTTCAAATAGCAGAACTTTTGAGACAGATATGCTTAATGTATGACAACATCTCTGATTTCACAAGATATGATGACGACCATGACCCGAACACGGTGAAGAAGAAGTTTTACAAACATCCATTAAGACAGGAAAAGTTTTAACACAAAGTCTCATTATTGACACCGAAGATGGTAAAGTGGATGTTCTTCAAGAGCTGAAGAAAAATACTTCTGAAGGAGGTGGTGGTAGGCATGAACTTGAAATAAATGAGATAGAAGAGAAATTAGCCGAAAAAGCAGATAAAAACCATGTTCATTATATAAGTTCAGACGAACAAATTATAACGGACTACCACGGATATTTAACACAGGATGAACAAATAAGCACTGAAGATGTTAATGAAAGAAGATATAAATTCATTCGTGCTGAAGGTTATGACATACGTTGTACTGTACAGTATGACACAGGTAAAGCACCAGAAGCATTTGGTTATAACAATGAAATTTATGCTTCATACTTCTTTGTTAACGGTGTATTAGTTGAACCAAGATTTACATTGAGAGTTAAGGCAAAAATAACTTTTGAAGATGCTATTAAAAGTAAAGCTGACAAAGATGAACTTGACGCAACGAACAAAGTTTTGAAATCTCATAAACACAATATCTCCGATATAAATGAACTTCAAGCTACATTAAATAGTAAAGCTGACAAGAACCATACACATGAATCCTTCACTACTGTTAGAGCAGACGACATAATATTGAACTATACCCTTGGTTCAAGTGCACCTTTAGAGAATCCAAGTACAAGCGTAAAAGATACTCTTAATAGTTTAAATAGTAAATGTATGAACATTGAAGGTCATGTCAGAAACTTTGAAACATATAAACTACCAGCAATGTTAGATAAGAAAGCAGATAAAGAACATACACATAACTCCTTCTCAACTGTTGCTATAGAAAGTATTGAAGGAACGGTTGGCGGAACTGGTGGGGATGCATTATATTATAAACCTCCTAACTTTCCACAAGGTTTAACATCGAATGAAAACTTAACAACGAAGAAAGAAATTAGCTGTAAAAATGTTTATGTCATGAATGATGAAAATAATGTTAAATTCACTGCTCAAGAGTTATATGATAAGAAAGCTGACAAAACAGAGCTTCAAACATTAAAGACTGAAATATTGCAAGCTATATATCCTGTTGGTTCTTTATATACATCAATGAATTCAACAAATCCCGCAACAGTTCTGGGTTTTGATACATGGCAGCAGATTGTAGACAAATTCTTATACTGTGCTAACTCTTCAAAGCAAACAGGAGGGTCAAAGAAAATTACTGAAGCAAACTTACCTGCGCACACTCATACAGGAACTACAAACTTTTCTGGCGACCATAGCCACTCATTAAGAGACCACCCATTATACAACTCAGACTATAAAGCTGGCAATGACGTTTTATCTCCATCTTATAACAATTCAGCAAAAAAGACTTTTCGACCAACTGAACCAGGAGGAAATCATTCACATACATTTACAACAAATCCAACAGGTTCGGGTGAAGATTACATGCCACCATTTATGACTGTATTCGCATGGTACCGCGTTCAATGAACGCGCTTGAGCCTGCTTTGCAGGCTTACCGTCTTGAATAAAATCTTTAACTTTACTTAAATGAGTTTGAAAGAAGTATTCGAACAACATCCCTGGAGGTCATTTAAGAAGTTCAATGAAGCTGCAAAGAGTTGGGGATTTACTAACAGAGCTGAAGTTAAAAAGTTCTTTGACAAAAATGTTGTACATCAAACAAAAATAAACCCTTACGACTACTTTTTACCAATTTACTCCAACACTCCTGACGCATACCAATTTGACACTCTCATTCAAAGCAGAAAAGGAGGACATAAACCATTCCTCATCTTCATTAATGTTAACACTCGCAAAGCTTTTGCGTATATAATGAAAAATAAAGGAACTCGTGAAGTGTTAAGAGTTTTACAAAAGTTTGTAGCAGAACATAGCCCAAGTACTTTAACATCAGACCAAGACAGTGCATACCTCAGCAATGAAATCACAGAATTTCTCATTAAGCATAACATAACTCACTACACTACCGAAGACCATAACCATAACATACTCGGCATCATAAACCGCTTCATAAGGACTCTCAGAGATTTAAATCATGAGCGAGACTTTACCGAAGAAACAATGAAACATTTTCTCGAAGTATATAATTCCTCAACACATTCTACAACAGGACATACACCAAATTCAATGACACAACAACAAGAAGAAAAGTATATACAAAAGAAACGAAGTCAAACACAAAATATCAGAAATTCAACACAATTTACCCTCATTCCTGGAACAAAAGTTCGTGTTGTTCTTGACGACAAACCGTTGACAAAGAAACGTTTAAGGTTAAGTCGAAATTATTATATCGTAGACTCTACGCAAGGTAATGGATATCTTATAAAAGCTGCTGACGACTCCATTGCATTTTATCCTCGACATAAATTAGTTGAAAGTAGTAATGGCAAACTTGCTGAAACCATTGACGAAGCAAAGCGAGGAGTGGTTATTGAAATACTTGGCTATAACATAAACGATGACACTTATAAAAGTAAGATATGAAGGAGGCGTTGAAGATGTTATACCATCTAAGAACTTGAGAGAATCTAAACCAACTCATCTGGGACCATTAGAGCGGGAGTACTGGAAAGATAAAAACATGCCAGAAAGAATAAGAAAATTCTTCTAAACTTTTTCATTAGATGTAAATCAGACATGAACGAGAACAGTCATGATATCATTAATGGTACCATTTATTTACACCAAAAATATATTTAGGGTAGATGGTTAGATCTAACCCGATATCTAACCTCATTTCTACCCTCATGAATTTCCTTAAGACAGAAAAAATAAAGTTAGTTTTATTTTTATTTATTTTTTTATTTTGTATGTAAGAACAGAAATGTCAGTCGAAGCACAGACGTTCACGAACAAATCTAATGGCGAAACATTCACAAAAGGTACTTATAATGGTATTGAAGTCTTACGTAGAGACAAGGATGGTTACATTAATGCAACAAATATGTGTCAGCAGTTTAGGAAAGACTTTAGAAAGTTGTTGGAAAATAAGTCCTGGGAAGAGTATTATAAGGCATTTTGTGAAGAATATAGCAACAGTCCGAATTCCGGCGGTTGCTTTTTATACAAAATTCATGCAGGAATTCCTGATGAAATCAAACAGGTTAGAGGAACGTATGTAGACCAAGACTTATAAACTATATAGCAATGTGGGCTTCTCCAAAATATTGCATAGCAGTTGGAAAAATTATGGACTCCATAGACAAGAAAGTTCATGAGAAGTTAGATGAAAAGAACTCGAAGATACAGTAGAGAATGCAAAACATTTGTTTGAAGAAGAAGTTAGAAAAATGTATGAAAAACAATTAGAACATGAACGTGAGATATGTTATGGTTATAGAGATTCTCCATACGAACTAGACCAATGGGAACAAGAAGATTTAAAGAGAGAATTTAGAGAATATGAACTCGCTAAGATAGCATTAGAAGCTGCAGAAAAGAAGTTAAAAGTTTGGGGTCGTTTTGTACAAAAATATTGTGAGTAAATGAACCATTTATTTTTGTCATAAACGACCAAAAATATATTTTATCGTTAATGGTTTTTAGGTGTCACCACGTCACCATGTCACCAGGTTAATTAACTTCTTTAAAAAATGATGACAACATAACATTTAGACAACAGGTACGAAAACATTAATATATAAAATTCATGAAAATTCATGCAGGAAATTCTTGAGTTTTGGTTGAAAGAATACGGTCAAGCCAAAAGTGGCTCAACCTCAAAACAAGCATTTTATGAGCTTACTAAGGGTGTTATAAATGAATTCAAAGGTATTTACATACATCCTGACCTCGTTCATTTTGTTGCTGAATTCACCAAAAATAATTTTTAGGGTAGATGGTTAGATCTAACCCGATAACTACCCTCTTTTCTACCCTCTTGAATTTTCATGAATTTCCTTAAGATAGAAAAAATAAAGTTAGTTTTATTTTTATTTATTTTTTTATTTTGTATAAAAGATATGATTTCAACAATCGGCACAACAACAATTCAAACAACAGCACCAAACTCGTTAGTCATGAATCCAACATCTATGTTAGTAGAGATGAAAAGCTTCATTCCTTCTTCATTTACTTTCGAAACAGAAATACAAAAAATTAAGCAGGAACTTTTAACAAGTAATTTAGACTGTACCGCACAGGATGAAGAAAATGAAGAATATCTTTATGACATGCAGGACATTATTGACCATTTACCCAAATTGCCTGAAATCCAACAACAAAAGCTCACTATTCATGAATTCGATGAAATAGAAGTGAAACCAACTGACTCAGTAGAAATAAAGAAGTTCATACGTAAAGTAAACTATGAGTTTCTAGGATATCATTGCAACCATAAAGTTATGGATAAAGATTGCGACATGGTATATAAGAACATCTCTGACATATATAAATCTGGGGAGTTTAAGACATACGACAACTTTGTTTCATTAGTTGCAAAATGTGTATGGCAGATAAGAGATAAAGACAGAAGAGGTAAGGTATGGCATGAACAGATAAAACCAACTGCTTCAGATTTAAAGAAAACCATTGACGCCTTAGTTGTTTTAGCAGGTAAGGTTTCAGAATATAACGCAAAAATGAATCCGCAATGTTCTAAATGTAAAGCAGCAATTAGGAAATATAACTATTCAGTAAAAGAGATAGAACGTATGAGAAACGACTATGCAGATTTAAAGAGGGAGGCAGAGAAACCAGCAGAAGATAAAATGGACATGTTAGAATTTCTGAACAAAAACTATCCAACTGCTGACGATTTCCTTCTATCTGATGTCAAGAAGAAGTATAAAGAAACTTTCGGTATCGTTAAAATTTTTGATATCCTCAGCGAAGAAATAGAAGCTACAAAACTGTTTAGAGTCTCACGAATTCATAACGTATATCATGTGAAACGTTTATAAAATAACTGGGGTAGAAATGAGGGTAGAAATCGGGTTAGATCTAACCATCTACCCTAAAATATATTTTTATTGAATTCAGCAACAAAATTCTGAGTAAAATAATTTTTAGGGCATGTGTCAAACCGTTGAGTTTTCACAAAATTCCAAAAATAACGTTTACCATGTGAAACGTTTATAAAATAACTGGGGTAGAAATGAGGTTAGATATCGGGTTAGATCTAACCATCTACCCTAAAATATATTTTTATTGAATTCAGCACAAAAATAATGAATTTCCTTAAGATAGAAAAAATAAAGTTAGTTTTATTTTTATTTATTTTTTTATTTTGTATGTAAAGACAGTAATGTCAACATCAGAGAACACAACAATTGCTATCGTTCATGAAGCCATAAATGAAGAATACGAGTACATACAGTATAACAAACAGTTACGTCTCATTCGTTCGGTCAAAGACGATATGTACCAAATGCAAAGTATAATGAATGCTCTTCGTTCTACAAAGCAAGCATATCATTGGTTTGAAAACCAACAGACAAAAGAACTTTTAGAAGAATTTCCTCATATGATTGCTTCCCTCGGAAAACCGGGGGAAGAGATTCCGTATGAAAATCGCAAGAATTTGGCTCCTGGTTTGAAAGGTTATTATGTTCATAGACTTTTAGTAAACGCTGTAGCAATGTGGGCTTCACCTCGTTATGCTTGTTATATTTTCATGATGTTAGATGAACTATATAAAGCAGAACGTGAAGATATGGAAAAGAAATTTCAAGCAAAAGATGAAGTCATTGAATCCAAAGACAAAAGCATACAGAAAAGAATACCGCGTTCAGTACCAAAAGGAAAGGAAAAGAGTTATAAGTATATGATTTATACTGAAGAGTTGGAAAATGAAGAAGATAAAGATATGGTTATGTTGCATTTAGTCAGAAGAAACAACAAGAGCTTTTATGACTTAGCTAAGATATATAAATCTGACAGAAACTGGTTCTATCGTGAAAACTTACCGATTTCAATGACACCGAATGAGCAAATAAAGGAAATTGTCAAAAATACTCTTCCTCAAACACACTATGACATCAAAGGTTGCACAATACTTACATTCAAAGAAGACTTAACATTACTGAAGGAAAAAATAACAGAATATTTCGATAACTTCAAAGAGGAAGAATAAAAAAAATCTAAGCTAATTTTATTTTTTTATAAAATTTTATCTCATATGAAAGAACATGAATTTAGAATATTCGGAACTCATGACAGAAGAAGAGAACGAACAACATGTAAAAGATTATGCAAAATTTCTGAAGACATACAAAGCATTTAAACAATATCTAAATGCTTCTAAAGATTATGCAAAATTTCTGAAGGTATATAAAGCTTATGAAAAAGCGTATGAAAAGTTTATACATTGGGGAATTGTTGTAAAATATCGATATGAAGACTAACCAAAAATATTTTTTGCTTAAATGCTTCAGGGTCAATTTCTTCAACCATTTCACTTCCTTCGTCAATGTCAATAGAAGCTTCTTCAACCTTTGGTAAGAATTTCTGTATAACATCTTTGTTCGTTATTGTCTTCAGAGATGAAGGATAATATTTCACATTTGTTTCACCCTTCTTATATTCTTTCTGTTCGGAAAGATTTAAAGCAATACTGAAGAAGTCAATGTTAGAGTTCTTTATGACAGTATAATGAGTATCTTTGACATTCACGAAGAAACTCTTTTGTTTCAAAACTACTGCTAACTCTTGTGAAGTATAACGTTTGCGGTCAATGACGATAGCTAATGGTCTGACATACTGACCAAACTTAGATTCTTTCACAAACTTCTTGTTAAAGATAACATTAACATTTGAGCATTATTGAACTCATTCTTGATGGCAGTAGCGAGAGCATTGTATGAAAAGAACTTGCAATCTTGCATGTGTTTCATTAAAATAAAAATATTAAATTATTTTGAAAAATAACTTAAAAAAATCTAATCTAATTTTTTCAAAAAATATTTTTTTATTTCCTACTAAAGATGTATCGGAAGTTGTCTAAGTTAGAACACTCGGAAATAAAACAACTTCTTACAGAAGCTAACATAGATGTTGCAAAGCATTACGCAACAAACAAAAAAGCACTCGCTGACTTCATTAAAGACTACAATGGTGCAATAAGTTATGATAGAATTCATGAGTTCATAAAGCCGCAACGCGGCGAGGACGAAGTCCATGCAAGAGCATTTCCTTTAAATGACGTTGCTATTGACTTATATCATAGACGTTCAGTACCTCATGAAGTAAGAAGAGAAATGTTTGACATAACAAATGCAAACGTTGGTGAAACAAGAAGAAGAGACGACACACTGAAACAACAGAGAAGAGAGATGTTTAAAGTGCTATAGAACAAGTTCGCAAAGCTAACGATGTCATTCGTTCCATTGACGACAAACCAAAAGAAGGTGAGAGATGGTTAAAGAAAGATGAAGAGAATAGGAAGAGAAATGTGAAGTCAGGCAATAGACTCATTGACTTTAACATCGAAGCTTTAGATGAACCAAACAGAGACTACTTACACAAACATTTCGGTAAGGTTTTCATGAGACTCTTAGAGAAAATTAAAATAAACTCACAACAGAGATGGATGGTATGTTATAAACTTGGTGGAAAGTATGAATGTTCTACGTTAAACCTCAATAATATTGGAACATTACTACATCAGCTCTTGAAGGAGAACTTTATATCAGAGATAGAAGCAAATGCTGCAGGTATTGTTGAAATGCACTATGACTTCTTCTTGACAAACATAAAGAATCTTACCGAAATAAAGATGTATGATTTAACAGAATATGAAGGCTTAACGATGTCAGATGTAAAGAAAGGCAAACCAAAAAAGAGACCATATAGAGATGAAAGCACACTGACAAATGACCAGAAAGCCATTTTGGAAGCTCTTAAGCAAACAGGAAACCCAGCACTTATAGAAAGCTTTTGGAAAGATAATGGTGAAAAGAAGTTTTATAAGAAGAGAAGCGGTCAGTTCTGGAAGTATCTTTGCACATTACCTATAAATCTTGAACGCTACCAAATCTTCAATGAACTGAACAAAAGAACTGCAACACTTATGACAGAAGACAATTGTTTCGTTTATGCTTGCATTCAGGCTGGAGTAAATGAAGAAACTATTGACCACATGAGAGAAGTCATTCGTGTTAGAGACTTTCCTCAAAGTAAAGTACAAGAAATTTCTGACGCAACAGGTATAGCATTTAATGTTACCATTGGTTATTTCAATGACTCTAGACATAATGAAATAAAGAGATATATACCAAAAGAATGTGAAACTGTTAGAACTATTGACTTACTTCTTGCTGAAGACCACTACATGCTAAACGAAAGATTACCTATGACAACATATTTCATTCGAAACTATATAGAAATCTTGAAGGAGTGTGGTGGAATGAACATTGAGAAACAGATGAAGATTTATACAAAGAGAGAGAACAAATATGTAGTTCGTTATGATAGAACAACACCGTTATGGGATGTTATGAAAACATTGTGGGAGTGCAAATATTTCGAACCTATTTCTTATGGAGAACTTTTCACATATACGACTGACTTATATAAACAGAACCTTGCACCATTTAAAGACTTGTCATATGCTCCAAAGTATTGTGTACAACTGAAGAAGAAAGCCGAGTCAAAAGAAGTAAATAAAAATAAGTGCAAGTTCATTCCTGAGCACGTTTTCTTTGCTGACTTTGAGTGTAGCACAGACGGCTTTCATAAAGCTTTTAACATCTGTTATGACAGTGAAGATGGTTCAGTGAGTGAAAGCATTTGGGGTCAGAACTGTGCAACAGAATTTTTGGAACGACTTCCTGACAAGAGTTTAATATATTTCCATAACCTCAGTTATGACATAAACTTCATCTTAAGACACATGACAGAAGTGAAAGGAACTCCCATCATTAAAGGTTCACGAACAATGCAAATAACTGGCTTATATAAAGGAAGGGCAATTATTATAAAAGACTCTTACAGTGTTATAAATAAGAAGCTTAAACTATTTCCTGCTATGTTTAACTTACAAACAGGACCGAAAGAAGTATTTCCATATAACTACTACAGCAGTGTTTTGTTAGCAAATGACAACAGAACTGGTGTCATTTCTGAAGCATGTAAGTTTATCCGGGATGCGGATACATTCATGAAAAACATAGATTTCATCAAAGGTTGCAGAATAGATGAAAACCACTTCGACTTAGAAAAGTATAGCACATTTTATTGCAAACAAGATGTAAGAATTTTAAGAGAAGGTTTTGTTAAGTTCCGCAATGACATATTGAAAGAATTTGATTTAAACGTTTATGACTACGTTAGTATTTGTTCAATTGCTAACAAATTATTTGAGAACAGAGTGTACTTCCCGAATGGAAATTTATATGACCTCTCAAATAAACCAAGAGAATTTATTTCACGCTGTATTCAAGGTGGAAGATGTATGCTGTCAGATAACATTAAACAAAAGAGTAAAGAGAAACTCATTGCTGATTTCGACGCTGTTTCATTATATCCATCAGCTATAGCAAGACTTTATACTTTAGAAGGTATTCCAAAGGTTATGAAGAAAGAAATGTTAAGCACAGAGTATCTCATGAGACATTTATTCGATGACGACCAAAAGGAACCCATTGGTGAAAAGTTTATGTCTGGCTTCTTTGTTCTCATTAAGATAACAGAGATTGGAATACATAGACACTTTCCTTTAATAGTTTGTGACCCTGAACTAAATCCAGAACTTAACGTTCCCAGAAGTTCAAACACTTGCTGTTTAATGTATGTTGACCATATAACATTACAAGACCTCATAAAATATCAAGGTGTCAAATGTGAAGTGTTGCAAGGATACTATTACGATGGAAACAGAGATATTAGAATAAGAGATGAAGTAAAGAAGTTGTTTGAGTTAAGGTTAAAGTATAAGAAAGAAGGAAATCCTTTGCAAGAAAATATAAAGCTCATTCTGAACAGTTTATGGCAAAACTATTCTATCTCCTATTGAGTCAAAAATAACCATAGTAAATGACAAAGATGCTAAAGATATGCCATCAGAAACTACAACCATATCATTAAATTGAAGTTTGGATGGTTCAGATAAAACTATTTCAAGCTAACGAAAAGCATTTGCAGACACTTTAACTTCTGTCCACTTGGTGTTAACATTGTCTATGTCGAAGAGAATAATGTGTGAAGTATTCTGTACTGCTGAAGATATGGGACTTCAAATATTTTACCAGGACTGTGATAGCATGCATATTTTCAATGAAGACATACCAAAGCTTGCAGCAGAGTTTAAGAAGAGATACGGTAGAAACTTATAGGAAAGAACCTTGGTCAATTTCATTCTGACTTCGCAGAAATAACACCTGGAAAACAAAGTTTAGCATACAAGTCAATATTTTGTGGAAAGAAGACCTACATAGACTTACTCACATAACGATTTAAATGAAGTGCATTTCACTGCACTGCAAAGGTGTCAAACAAGACGTCCTTGCTTTAACAGCAAATGAAATGTTTCCTGAAGCTATACAATGCTTTACAATGAAGATAAGAACATTCACATACCTGTTGGAATATATGACAAAGACTCTGAGTTCAGTTTAATGAAACTTTACAAAGCACTTTATGACGGTCAAGAGATTGGATTTGACTTATGTAAGTCTGCTACACCTGCATTTGAGGAAAAGTTTAACTTCTCAATAACGACTAAAACAAGCTTTATTCGTAAGTTGAAGTTCTGAGGTCATGAATGAGAAAAATAAGCCGCTTAGCGGCAAGGGCGAAGCCCATGAGGTCATTTACAATACTGCGATGGTAGAGTTTAAGAGTTGTGCTTCAATATAGAGACAGTCCTTATGGTCTGGAGGTAAGAACACTGGGCAGTTATGGTCATGAGTGGAGAACATGTCTATCCAAAACTCACGATTGAAGCCAGTTAATTTATAGTATTTAGGGTTAGGAAGTGGTGAAGTTCTTGTATGACCAATGAACTCATTTTCAACTCCCTTACTTAAGTTTGAATATAATATAGCTTGCTTTCTATCCCAAATGCCAGATGTTACAATCTTTGAAAATTCATTTTTCCTCGGAAGCATTGCATAATAATTGAAAACATTCTTGAAATCTTCATTGGGTTCAGAGATTTGAAATCTTATACGTAATGGATTTTCTTTCTTTTTAGCTACTTCATTGAATGGTGAATATATAACAAACTGACAGTCATGTGTTCCATCTTCATTTTCATTAAATTCATAATGAAAGTCTATAAGTTGTGGCTGACTACCTTCTTCTTTCAGTTGTGCAAGAAACTCACGTAAAGGCTGTAAAGTTTGTACTTCAATGTTGAACTTTTTCTCGAACATTTCATTAAATGAAATCATACATTGCAACAATGTTGTATCGTCTTTAAAGTATTTGTATATGTGAATGTTTTGGGCGCTTAAAGACTGTTCGTCATTTTCTATCTCGACTTGAAGTATAAAGTCAACCTTTCTGAAAGCACGTGTTATATACATATTTGTTATGCCAATGTACTTCTCTTCATTTATGTTCACAATCCAGTCTGTTGGTAAACGTTACTCTGTTCCCCTTTATTTTAACGTCAGGGTTTTCACTACTGAACGCAACAGATAAAGGTATTTGTCTATACATTTAATTCGGATAAAAATAAACCATTTACTCTTTCTTTGCTTCAGCTTCTTCTCTAGCTTTCTTCGCCAGTAGTCTTGGGTTCTTTTGTCTTCCAGCAGCTAATGCAGCAAGTTGTTTTTCACTAAGTTTTCTCTTTGGTCTCTCTGGCTTTTGTTCTTGTTTTTGTTCCTTCAGTTCGGATAAAATTTGCTCACGAATTTCTTTCTTCAATGCTTCAACATCTATGACCCCTTGGGTCTTGTCCGTAGGGCTTGTCTGAGTCATTTGACTGCAGATAAAAAACAAAATTAAAACTTTAACCGATGTAAAATGAGCTTGTCAAAATCAGAGCGAGAGTCTATTATATTAAATGACGCATGAGGAATACAACATCCTTTCTATTACGTAAGTCAGAGTAAAGATGGTAAAATATATGTAAGAAAAAGAAAGGTTCCATTAGCGAATGCAGAAAGCGACAACATTAAGGTGCATGGCACCGAGGGCGAAGCCCATATAAAACCTTCTGTTCAAACTGAGCCACCAATAGAACCAGAAGAAAAGAAGCCAGATGTACTTTCAATAACGAACCAAGAGCTTATTGCAAAGTTCGTGAATTTCATTGAAAACAAACCGAGTCAAAGAACCCTGACCCGCCAGTGAAAGAAGTTGAGACAAAAGAGAATGTACAGTTCATTGAAAATGTCAAGAAACAACTTCCACCACGAATGCCAAGAAGAAGAGTGAGAATAATGAAGTAAATAGATATTTTTATCTGAAGTAAATACATGCAGAACGAACAGCTAAACGAATTTACTCCAGCAGAGCATATTCATCAGATTCGCTCATATTTCGATATCATAGACAATGCAGTTCAAATTGGTGACACTAATAGAAAATATTCTGACGCAAAGATTCCATCACACCTGGAACTGCTAAAGATAACACATGGGTAACATTCAATCTCTCACCTCCTGGTGAAAATATGTTGGACCTTTACAATACATTCATTACGTATAAAATGGAAGGTCAATTTATTGTAGATAAAGAAATTGGTTCAGGTTCCAATAAAACAAACCCACCAGGATTTTGGATTGGTTTCGATGACGCTTTCTATGCAGTTGCTGGATATCAAATCCTTGCAAATGGTCATATCGTATATTCTGACAACGCAAGAGAAGAAGCATATATAACTTCAAACTCACAAACTACCGAACAAATAAAGAAAGTAGATGTTTTCTCAAAGACTCGACATGAAGATGTATGGAGTCATTCGGGAACATGCAGAACAGGACAAATTGTTAGTGGGCCGATTACAGCAGGAAAATCATTTGATTTTAAGCTTCGTTTAAGAATTCCTGTTAGAAGATTCCTTCCATTAGAAGCTATTCGATTTATTCCAGCTTTTGCAGGAAACATTCAGCTTAAAGTAAAGTTCAGTAGCGACGCCTTACAATGCACATCTATATCTGTAAATGATATCATTGCTTTCAATCCAACTCTTAAAGTTGTATTTGCTTCAGATTCAAATCCACCGACAAATAAATTTGTTCCATGGAATGAACCATTCACTATGATAACGAAGGCAGTAGAAGCTAGTGGAACAGTTACTATTACAACTGCAACCCAGCAACTATTTCGAACAAAGATGGATTTTAATGAATGTTTCATTCATCCAAAGTCATTCTCTTTAGACCCTAACATTTATACAGAACTTGTAGAACATTATACAAACGAGGCTTTATGTTTTCCTGTTAAAGTTATGGATTGGATTCCTATGGACGGTTCATTCTCAAAGAATACAGATAGTTCAAGTGCAACATTTACAGCAGCTTATACGCCTATTAATGTTAAAAGTATTTGGGCACTATTTAGAAAGAAAGACAACTATTATGTTAATTTTGAGAATCCTAAGTTTAAATATCTTCAGCTTTCCATGGGAGCTTATGGAAATATGCCTGCAGAACCTGAAAAATCATATGGACCTGTATTTTATGAAATGGTTGCGAACGCCTGCAATACAAACAATGATATGATAGGATTTAATGAAGATGTTATGAGGTCATTGGTGGATGATGGTAGTGTGGAACATAAATGGGATAGCTATGACAACACACATTTCTTATGTGGTTTTCCAACAGAAGTGGACTTTTGCTTCCAGCAAGGTCAAACTTCAACAGCTCCAATAACATACAAATTGTCTGTTAAAGGACCTATTGAACTAGCAACTGAAAATGTACTAAAGCCACTTATTGGATTTATGAGGGATTGTTGCTTTGCCATTCAGGTAAGACAGTCAGGCATCCCCATAATAAGATTAGATGACTATAACTTAGCCGCGGACGACAGTGAGGAATAAAGGATGAACGTTTATTTTAAAGCTTATAAATGAGTTCTTCATCAAGCTCTCGTGAACCTTCACCATCTGTGAAACAAACTTTACCAAACGATTATGGAGCACCTATTGAATATTTCTTACGAGCTGCACAATGGCAAAGAGCAGTCTCACCAAGGTTAGGTGTTCCACCAGCTCCTGTCAAAAATAGCATTTGGTCAAGTCCTTATATAAGATATGGTCTCCCACTAGGTTTGCTAGCTACAGCAGGAGCAGTTATGATGTTGAAAAGAAATAAAGCAAATGTTGTAAATAATACTGAAGTAGTTGAAGTTAAACAAACTCCAACACCTTCGCCAAAACCAACGTCAAAACCAATGCCTTCACAAACAACACCTTCAATGACTCATGAACCTATGGAAGTACAAACTCCTGTTCAAAAGTCAACTCCTAAACCGACTCCAACATTTAAACCAGAACCTACTTCTCAAATAAATCGTAAAACTCCTGCGTTTCCTTACTGAAAAAATAACGTTATTTTTATTTAATATTAAAATTTTTATTTGATTGAAATGACGACTAAAGTCACTGAAGCAATGAAACAAAAGTTTTTGGTAGAATACATTAAATCAGGAGCGGTTCCAGAAGGTTTTTACATTCATACTATGAAGGATGGTAGAGTTCAGTTTAGAAAGATAAAGCAACCATTAGATAAAGAAGGAATTTTGAGAAAGATTAAACTTCATGAGGACAACATTGCTGAACTTAAGAAGAAGCTAGAAGAGTTGGAGAAAGGAAGAGAGTTATAAAGCAATGAATTCAACAGGATAGAAATGAGGTTAGAAATCGGGTTAGATATACCCATCTACCCTAAATTTATTTTTGTGCTATGTTTTCATACGTGTGAGGGTGGTGATATCATTTATTTTTAAGTTTATTTTTTTAAAATTATTTTTTATTTTATTTTTATATAAATGACGAAAACTATTGAGATAACAAACTACAACGGTCATGAGTTCAAGAATTTGTTCTTCGTTCCTCGTGAAAATACATTCTATCAGATACGAGGGAGAAAGGGTAAAGTTAGTTTGAGCGTTTACGACAACAAACATAATGGGAGATATATAAAAGCAATAGATACAAACGGTAAGCGTGTTTCATTAGCTTTGTCAAAACTTACTAACATTTATTTTGACAGTGACTTTGACTCTGACGATTGGAGCGACAGCAGCGATACTGAAGAATATGAACTATTGTGTGAAGCACAGCAATGGGAAGAGTTGCAATACTTTTGTAAGTGAGAACGTTTATTTTGTTGTAAACAGAAATTCATCAAAAGTGACACCTCAGAAAAGCTAAAATATTGAATTTTTGGAACTTTTGATAGAGCACGTTTTTAAATATTAATTAAAGTAAATGTATATTTTGTAAAGATTCTTTTTAATAAAAAAATAAAATTTTGAAGAAGAACACAAAATCTTCTGAAAAATAATATCACATAAACTCATATTATTTTCTAATATATAACTATTTTATATAAAAATCAAATTCAATGATCTTAAAAGCGAAGGATAAACCTCAAAATTTACGAATATAATGAGTGGGAATATAATGCTTATCTATCATAAAACCATATGAAATATCAATTTTTGCTTTACGCCTAATTTTTGACGACAATTAGCAAAAAATGTTAAATGTTAACACTCAGTCTATTTGAATATGAAAAATAAAATTGACTTTGATTAAATGTTTTTATTTATCATGCAATTCTTCTTGCGACCAAAGATTTGAATAAAAGTTCAAAAAAAAGATAGCTTAAAAAATAATATACGGTAGTGTTTACTAATAGATGAATAGTATATAAATTCTATTAAAATGGATTTGATCCAAAAAAATATAAAACCAAAAATAATTGTTATAATTTAAATGAAGAAGTAATTTAAAACGATTTATTTATGATCAAATTTTATATATTAGAAAATAATATGAGTTTATGTGATATTATTTTTCAGAAGATTTCATTCTATATGCCTATGAAAAGTACTCTCAAAACTAACTTTTTCCTAATTATAATTAAATCTAGAATATTGTATTATGCTTAGTATTATTTCATTTTTCTCATTCAATTTAGAATTTACAAATGTCAAAAAATTGAGAGCTGTCACTTTTGATGAATTTCTGTTTATTACAAGAACGTTTATTTTTTACATTAGTGAAGTCGTTTGTGAAAACGTTAGTGAGGTGAAGTGGTTGGCGGCTTTATAAATATTTAAGGTTAAGTTGGTGCTTGTGTTTGTGTTGTAAAATATACGTTAACGGTTTTGTAAAGTGTCAAATTCACATATAATGGGTAAGGAGGCTCGCAGTGCCCCCGTACACATGATAGGTATATTAATTTTTATTATGTTCTTTCAAATTTTATATTGATAATAATCTTTTAATTTTATCATCGATTTGTTGTATTTGTGCTTACAAACTACTGCGACGCTCATCTTACTTTTTTCATGACTTTTAATATCCCATTCAAAAGTGGGATTCCGAAGATCTATTCTCAAAATCAAGATGCCCTTGCAATGATTCATTACCGGTTTGAACTCATCAAGAGTTTGCGAATTGTTATTTCATCAACGGAATCACTTAGCCGTATCATTACATCTCTTGCCGAACAAAATCCACAAGATTTACTTGATTTTTCAAACGAAGGTGGAATCTTTTTTGTTATCTATTCTCCATTTGAAAGAAAGGCTCTTGCTTATACAGACACAGCATTTCACATTGACAGCACATACAACCTCATTGAAAATAACTATCCATTGTATGTCATCACAAAGAAGTGTGAACATGACACAATATTTCCGCTTTTATATTTCATTGTTTATCCAGATACTGCTGATAATCTCCAAGTACTATTGGTCAGATATTTTCAGTGGTTGAACTATGAACCAAGAAGGTTTAGCTCAGATTGCAGTCGATATCGAAAATGGCTTTCCTTTAGCAAAACATGATTGGTGCGGAATACATGTTTTGATGGCCATATCCAAAAATCAAATTCAAGAAAAATTCAGCTCCAATGAAATTTTTTTGAATTTTATTTAATTATGGACTATCTAGTTTTCAGATACTCCGAGTATATAAGAATTTCCGAAAAAGTGACACCCAAAAAGTGACACTTTCAGTAGGGAGTAACACTTAAAAGTGACAATTTAAAATTCACAATAAATAAAAATAATAAATTTTTTAGTCTATTAAATTATTCTTTTCTTTGAAATCCTCTAAAAATTCTTCGAAATGTTCTAAAATATAATCTGGAGAATTATAACAAAATTCATTAATTTCTAACATATACGTATCTAACAATTCATTTGGAATTTCAAACGATCTTAAATATGTAATTGAATTTTGTATCTTCTCATTTATTTGAGAAAGTTTTTCTTCAGCATTTTCCAATAAAAATCTTAATGGATTCAAATTGGCTTCTTGATTCTGAACAAAATTTAATACCTGGTATAAACGTGATTGAACTTCTCTTTTCAATTTTGTTTTATAATCTGTCAATCGAGGCTCGCGAATTCTAATTGAAGGAATAAAACCTGTTTGAAGTAAATCGTTTTTAATACGATAAAAGTAATTGGGTGCAACTTCTTCTAAAAGATTTTTGACAAAAACATCAATTCTTTGATTTTTAACGCAGCCAAAATCGTGATATTTTATCTTTTTAAATAAAGATTCAGAAACGTTATTCACAACGGTTAATTCATTTGGTCTGGCAGCGGCTATCCACATCATAGCCAACAATTCCTTATACAAAATTCAAAAACTTGGGTGCAATCAGTTCTGATTGCACCCAAGTTTTTGAACTTTCTTGAGGGAATTAAAGGGTGAGAGATTTATAGTCTATCTATATATCTCCCACCCTCTAATTCCCTCCCTGACAGCGGGAAATTTTGTCTGAATGTTAAACTATTCAGACAAAGTTTCCCACTGTTTGCGAAGGAATTGTTGGCTATGATGTACTGATTCATGATCAGTACATCATAGCCAACAATTCCTTATATAAAGTTCAAAAACTTGGGTGCAATCAGAACTGATTGCACCCAAGTTTTTGAACTTTCTTGAGGGAATGGAAGAGTAAGAGGTATACATTATGAATATATACCTCTTACCCTTCCATTCCCTCTCTGACAGCGGAAAACTTTGTCTGAATGTTAAACTATTCAGACAAAGTTTCCCGCTGTCAGCGAAAGAATTGTTCCATCTGGTGCATAGAGTGTGAATCTATGCACCAAATGGAGCAAGTCCCTCGCGAAATTGCCAAAACTTGCGTCGCATTTCAAAGATTGCGACCCAAATTTTGGCGATTTCTAGTAGAGATGGAGTATTTTGAGTCACTGACCTATATGCAGTGGCTCAAAGGGCTCCATCTCTACTTTGAAGCAAGGAAACTTTCCTCGAAATTTTGATAATTTGAAGAAAGTTTTCAAGCAATTAACAAAGGATTACTCGCTATGAGGTAAAAATTCTAGATTTTCACCTCATAGCGAGAGCTTCCCTTTCATTGCTTGAAAACTTTCCCCAGCTTCAAAATTGGGGAAAGGGCTGTAAAGTCGACTCTGATACCAGCAGGTACCAGAGTATTTAAAAGAGAAGCCCTCGTACGAGTTTCTATGAAGACCTTCTCATTCAAGAAGATCTTAATAGAAAATCGTACGAGGGCATTGGAAACTCGCGTCTGGTACATGTTGGTACCAGAGTGTTTGAGATTTGAAGACTCTGGTACTAACATGTACCAGAATTTATGATGAATTTAAGATGGACCATTATAAAATGGTAGCGGTTTGTTTCAAAAAATTTTAGATGAGATTTGCATAGATATAGATTATATGATTTATACATATGAAAAATAATATATAAAAATATAATTTTGAGATAATTATGTAAATAATATTTTAAATATTTGAATTTGAGGTATAATTTTATAGTAAAATATATTAAAAGATATTATATAAATATTGTAAAATAATATAAGTAATAAAAATTGAGACCCCCTCCCTGTTTTTGATGTTTTGTCACTTTTTGAAACAATAAGAATTACCGAAAAAGTGACAAAACATCAAAAACAGGGAGGGGGTCTCAATTTTTATTACTTATATTATTTTACAATATTTATATAAATACTCTTTATAATATATTTTACTATAAAATTATACCTCAAATTCAAATATTTAAAATATTATTTACATAATTATCTCAAAATTATATTTTTATATATTATTTTTCATATGTATAAATCATATAATCTATATCTATGCAAATCTCATCTAAAATTTTTTGAAACAAACCGCTACCATTTTATAATGGTCCATCTTAAATTCATCATAAATTCTGGTACATGTTAGTACCAGAGTCTTCAAATCTCAAACACTCTGGTACCAACATGTACCAGACGCGAGTTTCCAATGCCCTCGTACGATTTTCTATTAAGATCTTCTTGAATGAGAAGGTCTTCATAGAAACTCGTACGAGGGCTTCTCTTTTAAATACTCTGGTACCTGCTGGTATCAGAGTCGACTTTACAGCCCTTTCCCCAATTTTGAAGCTGGGGAAAGTTTTCAAGCAATGAAAGGGAAGCTCTCGCTATGAGGTGAAAATCTAGAATTTTTACCTCATAGCGAGTAATCCTTTGTTAATTGCTTGAAAACTTTCTTCAAATTATCAAAATTTCGAGGAAAGTTTCCTTGCTTCAAAGTAGAGATGGAGCCCTTTGAGCCACTGCATATAGGTCAGTGACTCAAAATACTCCATCTCTACTAGAAATCGCCAAAATTTGGGTCGCAATCTTTGAAATGCGACGCAAGTTTTGGCAATTTCGCGAGGGACTTGCTCCATTTGGTGCATAGATTCACACTCTATGCACCAGATGGAACAATTCTTTCGCTGACAGCGGGAAACTTTGTCTGAATAGTTTAACATTCAGACAAAGTTTTCCGCTGTCAGAGAGGGAATGGAAGGGTAAGAGGTATATATTCATAATGTATACCTCTTACTCTTCCATTCCCTCAAGAAAAGTTCAAAAACTTGGGTGCAATCAGAACTGATTGCACCCAAGTTTTTGAACTTTATATAAGGAATTGTTGGCTATGATGTACTGATCATGAATCAGTACATCATAGCCAACAATTCCTTCGCAAACAGTGGGAAACTTTGTCTGAATAGTTTAACATTCAGACAAAGTTTCCCGCTGTCAGGGAGGGAATTAGAGGTGGGAGATATATAGATAGACTATAAATCTCTCACCCTTTAATTCCCTCAAGAAAGTTCAAAAACTTGGGTGCAATCAGAACTGATTGCACCCAAGTTTTTGAATTTTGTATAAGGAATTGTTGGCTATGATGTGGATAGCCGCTGCCAGACCAAATGAATTAACCGTTGTGAATAACGTTTCTGAATCTTTATTTAAAAAGATAAAATATCACGATTTTGGCTGCGTTAAAAATCAAAGAATTGATGTTTTTGTCAAAAATCTTTTAGAAGAAGTTGCACCCAATTACTTTTATCGTATTAAAAACGATTTACTTCAAACAGGTTTTATTCCTTCAATTAGAATTCGCGAGCCTCGATTGACAGATTATAAAACAAAATTGAAAAGAGAAGTTCAATCACGTTTATACCAGGTATTAAATTTTGTTCAGAATCAAGAAGCCAATTTGAATCCATTAAGATTTTTATTGGAAAATGCTGAAGAAAAACTTTCTCAAATAAATGAGAAGATACAAAATTCAATTACATATTTAAGATCGTTTGAAATTCCAAATGAATTGTTAGATACGTATATGTTAGAAATTAATGAATTTTGTTATAATTCTCCAGATTATATTTTAGAACATTTCGAAGAATTTTTAGAGGATTTCAAAGAAAAGAATAATTTAATAGACTAAAAAATTTATTATTTTTATTTATTGTGAATTTTAAATTGTCACTTTTAAGTGTTACTCCCTACTGAAAGTGTCACTTTTTCGGAAATTCTTATATACTCGAGTATTTATATAAATATTGTAAAATAATATAAGTAATAAAAATTGAGACCCCCTCCCTGTTTTTGATGTTTTGTCACTTTTTCGGTAATTCTTATTGTTTCTATCCAAAAAATCAAATTCAAGAAAAATTCAGCTCCAATGAAATTTTTTTGAATTTTATTTAATTATGGACTATCTAGTTTTCAGATACTCCGATCCAAAAGAGTCAGAAAAGGCATATAGTGACCTTATTGATGTTCTTTCAAAAGAACCTCTTGCGATTAACTATTTTAATCGCCAATGGAGGCCATATCTCCATTTGTGGATGGCGCAGTACCGTGGTGATGGAGATTCAACAAACAACATCTCGGAGAGCCATTTCAAGCAGCTGAAACATTCATTCTTTCTTGGAAAGAAGCATATGTGTGTTGATGATTTTTTCCTTAATATATTCACAAGTGTAATTCCAACATTTTTAATCAAAGTTCATGCTGCAAATAATGACAAAAGAAAACAAACAGTTAATCTTCTGCAAAAAGCTCAAGAAGATTCAAGATATGAAACAGAAATTATCAGAGACGAAGTCTTAAGGCAATTGAAGTTCGTTTGCGAAGTTGTTGAAGAAAGAGGCATTGAACCAGAGCTCATCTCAAGATAAGTTCCGTCTTTGGAAAAAGCAGTAATGAAAATCATTTCTGTACCAGAGCATTATACGAATGAAAATTAAGAATTATCACAAGCATGCATAGAAGCTATATTCAAAATTTGGGGGCAGTTGGCCTGTATCAAGGGTAGTCAGCATACCTCTTAAAATGTAAACCTCTGAGTATTGAATTGGGATTTGTAAACCTCACTACTCTAATTTTGATTGAGAGGGCAAGGCTCTGGACGCTTAATTTGAGGGCTTTTTTTCCTATGAGATTAAGAAAAGTTTTAAGACGAAGATTTTTACTATCTATATACAAGACAAATAATAATAATAAATAGTTTTTTTTGAAAAAAAAACAATATAAATATTCAATTAAATCCAATTGATTTTGGGTCGAAATTAAGGAATACATACTAGATTCCATGTAGTATCCTCTTTTCGAAATGAAATTTTGTAATTTGGAAAAAATACAAAATAAGATTTTGTTTTGGAAGGATTTTGAGCTTTGTTACTAGAAATTCAGATTTGTAGTTCCAATACAATGTGACCATACAAATAATGGAAACATCCAGCAGGAAATGATTTGAATTTGATGGCGAATTAAGAAATTCTGGGGCGGTGCTATGTGAGGTGAAATTTATCATACACCGATTGGACTTTTTGCTTTCCCGAAAACATAGAATTTATATTGGGGGCCAAATATATGTGCATATATCTATACTAATCAAGCCATATTTACTCATATAGTATTGAGGAATAATGTGTTTTATATAAGATATGAATTTCAAAAATTTTGTTTTATTTCATTTTGAATACAATGAAGTATCTATATATATACTCTATATTGTGTTTGTAAACTCATTTTGGTCACATATCCATTTTTTAATCTGCATCTTATTTGAGATTTCAAATTTTTATCGACAATCATATATGATCACATCGGCATTTGGAGATACTTATCTTGCATCTCCAAATATCCATGTGATCATTGTATTTAATTGTATATTGACCAAGAGATTCCGATGCAGAATATTCAAAGTAGATAGTTTTTCCATTCTGTACACATAGGTGCAGTGTGCCAGTGATAGACCCTGCACCAATATGTGCAGAATGGGAAAAGCTTGCACTTTTACCTTTCGATGCGAATGTTGCAAACACTTTTCCCATTCTGCACATATATATGCAGGGTCTATCACTGGCACCCTGCACCAATATGTGCAGAATGGGAAAAGCTTGCACTTTTACCTTTCGATGCGAATGTTGCAAACACTTTTCCCATTCTGCACATATATATGCAGGGTCTATCACTGGCACCCTGCACCAATATGTGCAGAATGGGAAAAGCTTGCACTTTTTGCTCGCGATGTAAATGTGTCAGACACAATTCCTGATTTGCTCATATATATGCAGGGTCTATCACTGGCACCCTGCACCAATATGTGCAGAATGGGAAAAGCTTGCACTTTTACCTTTCGATGCGAATGTTGCAAACACTTTTCCCATTCTGCACATATATATGCAGGGTCTATCACTGGCACCCTGCACCAATATGTGCAGAATGGGAAAAGCTTGCACTTTTTGCTCGCGATGTAAATGTGTCAGACACAATTCCTGATTTGCTCATATATTTGCAGGGTCTATCACTAGGACCCTGCACCTATATGAGCAAAACAGGAATTGCTTGCACTTTTTCACTTGAATGTGATTCATTGAATTTCAATTCGAGAAAGGGGTTTACAAATGCAGGGTATTGTTCCTTTACCCTGCATTTGTAAACTCCTTTCTTGTAAAACCTTCCTCCAAAAAAATATAAAGATCACATTCTTCTTAAAACTCTCAAAATCTCATTATTTCAATCTTATAATCATAAATAAACATACTCTTTCTATCTAATATTTCTCTATTCCTTAATTTTCTTATGAAATTTGTTATTTTTTATTTAATTTTTAAAATTTTCAATTTTTTTTGGATAATTTTATTCAATTTTATGATAATTTATTCTATTCTCATTATATAATAATATTGTTCATTTTTATTTTTTTAATTTTTCAATGCATACGATAATTTTTAATTCAATTTTTAAACGAATGTTTTGATGGATGAGCTTACTGAGCATAGGCTCATCCCATCAAAACATTCCCTTAAAAACTCTGGCCTTCATCGAGGCCAGAGTTTACAATTCATCAGCTCAGAGCCAAGTTCCTCGACGGTCTTCCTCATTAGGCCCGATCCGAGAGGAACTTGGCTCTTCATTAAAATCACAAGCTCTGGCCCAAGCAAAGGCCAGAGCCTGCAAATACAATCCTCAGGGCCGAGTTTTGCGATGATCGTCGATCATGTCGACGGTCTCGCAAGAACTCGGCCCTGAAAGACATACAAATACAGGCTCTGGCCCTAGCAAAGGCCAGGGCTTCGCTTACTGTCCTCAGGGCCGGCTTTCTCAAATGCCGTCCTGATCTAGGGCGGCAGGAGAGGAATCCGGCCCTGGGAACATCCAAATACGAAGCTCTGGCCCAAGCAAAGGCCAGAGCCTGCAAATACAATCCTCAGGGCCGATTTTGCGATGATCGTCGATCATTGACGATCTCCTCTCATTTCGGCCCTGAAAGAAACAAATACAGGCTCTGGCCCTAGCAAAGGCCAGGGCTTCGCTTACTGTCCTCAGGGCCGGCTTTCTCAAATGCCGTCCTGATCTAGGGCGGCAGGAGAGGAATCCGGCCCTGGGAACATCCAAATACGAAGCTCTGGCCCAAGCAAAGGCCAGAGCCTGCAAAATACTCAATGTTCAACAATTACAAATCTCATGTCACCCAGAAAGCTATGAAGGAAGCCCTTTCTCTAGGTTAGGACTTCCTTCATAGCTTTCTGGTACTGAGTGGAGTGGTTTTGGCTTCCATTGCCGCTCACTCCAGTAAGATCACGAGATTGTACAAAAGCCACGGCAAGTGCATTCCAACACCATAAATACACTTGCCGTGGAATACGGTTGCGAGTGCCTGCTGCTTCAACCGAGATTTGCAGCAGACACTCGCAATGATAACTAAAATTCATCATAAAGCTGGGAAATGGGCCTTTTCTCAAGGTCAAAGCCCATTTCTCAGCTTTATGATATTGAAACGAACATTTTGAGAGGTTATTACTGTTTTTCCCGGAATCATCTTGAGATTCCGGGAAAGTCATAGCAAGTGTAATCTATTAGCATAGATACACTTGCTATGACACATATATGCCAGCATCTGCTGCTTACCCCAAATAAGTAGCAGATGCTCGGCATCACATCTTGAGATCCTTATTATCTGCGTATTTTTCATTTTAATATATATAAATGTGTGTGTCTAACACAAGTCTATATGCGCCATGTAAAATATACACTAATACACACATATTGATCATAATTAATAAGATATCAAACTATAAAAACTGAGATATTACTATAAACTATATGTATTATTATTATATAGGTACCATACTATAATGTCATATGAATATTATTGAAATTAAACACACTTTATATAATTTTATAATGTGAATAACTTGGGTTATAATTTTTTTACGTAATTCCTACACGAAATGATCGGCATTACCCTAGTCTATCTGCGTGCAAAATACCAAGGAACAAATCAAATACTCACCATATCTTTTTTTAAAAAGGTCCAATCGGTGTATGGTGATTTTCACCTCACATGGCACAACCCCAGAAATTCTACTTGACCTTATAACACAAATGGAAAAGCATCCATTTTCTGCTAGTTTAGGGCTGCTTTTCGGCTTGTTAATTCATTTATCCAGCATATCACAAAATAATAAACGAGCATTTTTTGTTCAGAAAATTGAAATTGCGTTGTTTCATCAGAATTGATGCACAAACTAACTGTAGTATATTAAAAATCATTAAAATGTCTTGATTTTGAGTTTCAAAATATTTTTGATTAAAAATGGAATCGAAATTACAAATTTTTAATAAAAACAAGCCATCTATGATGCATACTGTTATAAATATATGAGAAAGGCATGACTAACAAAATTAGATGTTCACATTTATTCAACATTAAATTTGTTTGTTTTGAACTGGCAATATAAGAAAATCATATTGCATTTCATGCACGTTTTTTCTCTCAAAAAATTGAATTGCTATTCAACTGCGATTTTGAGATGACTATAGGATGAATCCCAGGAGCTAGAATTCTAGGGTTAGATGACACCCACTTAGTACTTTTATTTGTATATGTTTTAATGGAATTTGGTGAGGGGTAATGAAATTCGTATCTAATTATGAGAGGGCATCCACATTTTGCATGTTTTTCGTCTTTGATAACGGTCTATTGACCATGCTTTGAGACGGAAAAAAAATAATAAAAAAAAAATAAAGGTACGCTGTTGAGTCTGCATCGGTAGTGGTGCAAGAATTGATATGTATTAAACTGCTCGTCAAAAAGCGCAGGTCCGATCATATTTTTGAGTCAACTCATACAATTAATTCTATGAGTTTCTCTCAAATTGGTGTCAAAATCAGACCTGCGCTTTTTGAGACATTCAATTTTAACCTTTATTCCTAAATTAACAAATAAATAAGATATATCTAATAAGGGTTCTTTTACAATGCCAAATTCTGCAATTGTCGGCATTTTCAATCTAAATATGCGGGATCGCAATTTCAAATTTCAGCATTTATCTGCTGATTAGGGCGCACATCAGTGAGGGTGGACTGTGTGGGAAAGGATTTCCAGCCCAAGAAGGCTAACTCAAAGCTTTATGACCGCATAGGAAGGCTCCGACGCCTCCATTAAAATATGTAAACTTCTCAAAATTGAGAGACCTGCGCTTTTTGATTATCAGTTTAATCCTTTATTTTGAGAATTTGACAAAACATGATTCAGATTGTTTTGGCTGCACTTACGCCCCTATGACATGGCCTCCAATTCAGATGTTTAAGGTTAATATTCAATAACGCTTCACGCCATTGTCAAAAATTTGAATAAAAGTCAGATGGGCGTAAGTGCAGCCTTATTATAAAATAAAATAATATATATATATATATAAAAAGAAATAATAAATAAATTGAATTTAATTATTTGTTAGATTGAAAAAGTTTAAAATTTAATAGGATAGAATTGGGTTAATTGATGTATATTTTTAAGATATTGATGGGGGTTTTCGACAGAGACAACTTTCATATCGAATGTTGCCTCTGTCGAGATGTATGTGACAGGCAAAGTGCAATATTGATAGGTGATTGCACTTTGCCTGTCAAAAGTTCTTCGCATCTCTTGAGGTGTGAGGAAGTTTCTCGACAGAGGCAACTTTCATATCGAATGTTGCCTCTGTCGAGATGTATGTGACAGGCAAAGTGCAATCACCTATCAATATTGCACTTTGCCTGTCAAAAGTTCTTCGCATCTCTTGAGGTGTGAGGAAGTTTCTCGGCAGAGGCAACATTCGATATGAAAGTTGCCTCTGTCGAGATGTATGTGACAGGCAAAGTGCAATCACCTATCAATATTGCACTTTGCCTGTCAAAAGTTCTTCGCATCTCTTGAGGTGTGAGGAAGTTTCTCGGCAGAGGCAACATTCGATATGAAAGTTGCCTCTGTCGAGATGTATGTGACAGGCAAAGTGCAATATTGATAGGTGATTGCACTTTGCCTGTCAAAAGTTCTTCGCATCTCTTGAGGTGTGAGGAAGTTTCTCGACAGAGGCAACTTTCATATCGAATGTTGCCTCTGTCGAGATGTATGTGACAGGCAAAATGATGATAAAATTTATTTGTCTTTGTTGACCATACTATAACTTCCTGATTCTTTGCGGGTCGAAAATGTAAATTTATTAGAAATAGCTATTGTTCATTACGAAGTCTCTTATCGAAAGATTGACAAAGTTATAAGCATTGCCTTAAAGTACTCCTACAACTCTTTCTTGGTTCCCGGAAGACCTATGATTCTGTAAATAATCGAATAGGACAATGTTCTTCCGAAGCCTTTCATCAAGTGAGAGACTTCTGAAGAACCCCGCCCTAGTGTAATGTAGTTATGGTGCTTAGTCCACAAAGCGCGAGAGAGCATGTTTGTAATTCGTTTATGCTGAAGTTATCTGGATGTCTCTCAAATGAAGAAGGAAATCCAGAAAACTTCAGCATAAGTTAATGCAGATGTGGTTCTCTGGCTCTTTGTCGGCCAGAGAACGAATAAAGAGTTTATTGGGTGAGTAGGCTCGATGTATGCTTATAACTCAATACAAATATACGTTATTTTCATTTAATTTTATCGGCGCTTCGCTCCGATAGAATTAAGACAGTATATATAGAGGACAACACCCACACTTTTTACATTATGAATTTACAGTAAATTAGCATCCTATATTTAATTTTGATAGTTTTCGTTCAGAAATTTTAATCATATTTTAAGTAAACTGTAATAAACAGAAATTCATCAAAAGTGACAGCTCTCAATTTTTTGACATTTGTAAATTCTAAATTGAATGAGAAAAATGAAATAATACTAAGCATAATACAATATTCTAGATTTAATTATAATTAGGAAAAAGTTAGTTTTGAGAGTACTTTTCATAGGCATATAGAATGAAATCTTCTGAAAAATAATATCACATAAACTCATATTATTTTCTAATATATAACTATTTTATATAAAAATCAAATTCAATGATCTTAAAAGCGAAGGATAAACCTCAAAATTTACGAATATAATGAGTGGGAATATAATGCTTATCTATCATAAAACCATATGAAATATTAATTTTTGCTTTACGCCTAATTTTTGACGACAATTAGCAAAAAATGTTAAATGTTAACACTCAGTCCATTTGAATATGAAAAATAAAATTGACTTTGATTAAATGTTTTTATTTATCATGCAATTCTTCTTGCGACCAAAGATTTGAATAAAAGTTCAAAAAGTAAGATAGCTTAAAAAATAATATACGGTAGTGTTTACTAATAGATGAATAGTATATAAATTCTATTAAAATGGATTTGATCCAAAAAAATATATAAAATTTGATCATAAATAAAATCGTTTTAAATTACTTCTTCATTTAAATTATAACAATTATTTTTGGTTTTTTTTTTTTTGGATCAAATCCATTTTAATAGAATTTATATACTATTCATCTATTAGTAAACACTACCGTATATTATTTTTTAAGCTATCTTACTTTTTGAACTTTTATTCAAATCTTTGGTCGCAAGAAGAATTGCATGATAAATAAAAACATTTAATCAAAGTCAATTTTATTTTTCATATTCAAATGGACTGAGTGTTAACATTTAACATTTTTTGCTAATTGTCGTCAAAAATTAGGCGTAAAGCAAAAATTAATATTTCATATGGTTTTATGATAGATAAGCATTATATTCCCACTCATTATATTCGTAAATTTTGAGGTTTATCCTTCGCTTTTAAGATCATTGAATTTGATTTTTATATAAAATAGTTATATATTAGAAAATAATATGAGTTTATGTGATATTATTTTTCAGAAGATTTTGTGTTCTTCTTCAAAATTTTATTTTTTTATTAAAAAGAATCTTTACAAAATATACATTTACTTTAATTAATATTTAAAAACGTGCTCTATCAAAAGTTCCAAAAATTCAATATTTTAGCTTTTCTGAGGTGTCACTTTTGATGAATTTCTGTTTACAACAAAACATATATTAGTATTCTTCGTTATTTGGTTGGCGCAAAGCGCCAACTAAATAGTGAATAATTCAATTTTTTTAAAAAAATTATTTAATTTGGCCGAAGGTGGCGTGCTTGCCCGAAGGGCAAGCGAAGCCACCTGAGGTCTCAAATTATATTTGATCAAATATATATCTTCGCACTGCAGATCAATAAATCACATGATATGCTTGTTGATTTCTTATGAGAAAATAGTTTTTCGTCTTTATAATATCATGTGCTTTGTTGCACAATATATTTTTTATTTTCCTTATTAAAATAAAGGTAGGTCAACAAAAAATAAGTTATTTCAAAAGAAAAAAAATTCTCATGAACAACTTCAAGCCGATTTTTCTCAGTAATAAAACTCCAAACTTCTCTTAATTGTGGAGAGAAATTGAGGTTTTCTTCATGCATAGTAATTTTTTACTTTGTATTTACATTAATTTCAGAAACAGTGTTGACATATATGCAATTTAAAATCGATGTCATTTATACTTAATCAGAATATATCCAATCGTTCTATTCTTTCAAAATATAAAGCTCTACAATGGAAATTGTATAGCTTAAAATTTAATAATCTGCCCCGATACTTTGAACGATGAAAATCGTAAGCCACTGCAATAAGATTAATCCTCAATTGTTGTATATATTGATATCTTACTCTCATAAAAATCTGCAAGACCGTTTTCGCGAAAAAGTCATTTTACATGCGTTACTTAGTTAGGCAATTGTTCTTGCCTCAACCATAAAAATAATGCAAAATACTGAAAGTCTAGATATAATTAATAGGCTCTAAATATTGCTGCTGCGCTTAAAACAAGATTTAACAAATTTGTCGATATTCACTCAACAAATTGAAATTTCATCAATAAAGCAAAAACAAAATGAGTTACAAACGGGAACATGACGAATTTATCTACTAAAAACAAATTTATAACTAATATACAGCAAAAATTCTCCATTAATCCCCGAATTGCAACAAATAACTTGAAGATGTTGTTTTACGTTGCTTCCAAAAGCAAACTACATAAAGTTTTTGAAATAGAACCTTTTAAATACGCTCAAATAAAAATCTATTCTAATACCTTTTCTCTTTTTTTAAATAAATATATTCTCATTCATTCCCTAAAACAAACCATTATATGAATAACATGAAATATGTTATTAAAAATAAATTATAATAATAATCCAAAATATTCATATCAGATATGGGGAAAAAGACAAATTTTGGAACAAGCATCAAAAATAAATAACGTTTGTAATTCCAAAAATTTTTCATTTTGCAAATTTTCATGGAAAATTCGTATTTCTTCTCTCCATTTTCAAATTTTTGATTTTTTTTTGGAATTTTAAATGAAGAATTGAGAAACCTAATATAGATGGTTGTTATCTCATATTTGAATATGTTCGTTTTATTTCACAGTTTGGAATTTTCTCATATTTTATGGTGAAATTGAGTTTCTATCACAAGTTTAGATAGCATATTTAAGGACAGATTACATGAGTTTATATTTTCATCAATATGATATATTGAAATAGGAGACGCTCAATATTACAATGTCTTTCTTAGAATTCCAAATGTATTCAAATTTCCTGAAACTACAATTTCTGTAGTTACTAGCCACATATAGGAAGCAATACACAAATGTCTAGTAGATAGTATATCATTTTATCTCGCAAAATGAGTATCTTAGGAAAAATTCTAGATACTTTTTCAAAACATGCAACAACGCAAGATCTATTCTGTAAAACCGATGAACAGTACAAATATGTTTATTTGCAGGTCAAAGAATCGAATGTTAATTTTAATAATATTTCCTCGAAATCGCTCTTGCAGTTTTCTTCCTACATAGTCTAAATCCATTATCAAAATCAAGAAAGCATCGTTACGACTTTGTTGACCTACCTTTGGTTTGTGCAACAAAGCACATGATGTTATCTCATAAGAAATCAAAAATAACGTATATTTGTATTGAGTAGGCATACATCGAGCCTACTCACCCAATAAACTCTTTATTCGTTCTCTGGCCGACAAAGAGCCAGAGAACCACATCTGCATTAACTTATGCTGAAGTTTTCTGGATTTCCTTCTTCATTTGAGAGACATCCAGATAACTTCAGCATAAACGAATTACAAACATGCTCTCTCGCGCTTTGTGGACTAAGCACCATAACTACATTACACTAGGGCGGGGTTCTTCAGAAGTCTCTCACTTGATGAAAGGCTTCGGAAGAACATTGTGTCAATCGAGTAAATTTACATCCTTGATCATGTTTTAAGGAGTACTATGCAGCATTTCTGCAGTCTGAGTAAATCTGAGAGACTTGAGGTTGCAACGTGGATAGTCTGAGTAAATCTGAGAGACTTGAGGTTGCAACGTGGATAGTCTGAGTAAATCTGAGAGACCTGAGGTTTGATGAAGATGAGAACAGTCTCTCAATATAATCCAATAACAGATAGTGGCCTGCCGTAAAGACCATTTCTGTCAATAGCTGAGTACACCAATCTCACTCTCCACCAAAAAAATGAATAAACCGTTTTTTCGGTTGGCGGGAAATTTTGAAAGGAATATAAAAATAATTTGGCGGGGAATAAATGTTGGGTTTTAAACTAATAAGTAAAAAAAAAGAAAAAAAAAGAAAAAAAAAAGAAAAAAAAAAGAAAAAAAAGGTATTGGGGCTTCCAGGCGCGTTGCGCCCTCTAGCCCTGAAGATGTTTAGTATAAATGAAGTTTTTATTCGGAAAATTGTTAGTCTTCTGGGTCGAAAACATTATATAATGTATCACTTTTCACAAAATATATATGTTTTCATGTTTTGTCACTTTTCTGTCACTTTTCGGGTGAAAACATTTTTATTATTATATATAAATGAATTTTACAAAACCGCCGTTACCGTTCTTTGGAAATAAGAGTAGATGTAAAGATATTATATTGAGAGAACTTAAGAAACTACCGAATGGTCTAACATTTGTAGATTTGTTCGGTGGAAGTTTCTATATATCCCATTTGTGCCATACAATATTCCCAGACTCAAAGATTATATGCAATGACTTCGACAACTATATGAACCGTCTCAAACATATACCAGACACAAACAATATATTGAAAGAGTTAAAAGAAAAGATACCTATAGGTAAGATGGAACGTATACCATTAGATAACAAAAATATTGTGAGAGAGGTTTTGAAAAAAGCAGAATATATAGACTGGGATAGTATATCTGCTAGACTATTATATAGTGGTGCTATAAGAGTTCATGACATTGAGACACTTATGTCAAAAGTTTTATATCTTAACTATACAAATGTTTTCAAAGAGGACATAGAAAAATATATTGAGCGTATAGAGTTTGTGAGATGACATTGGACAGAGTTGTATGAAAAATATAAAGACAAGGAAAATGTTTTCTTTATAGTGGACCCGCCGTTCTATAACACATGGGATTTTCAATACCAAGTAGACTGGACTTTGAGAAGCCTTTTCTCCCTTTTAAAACAAGATAAGACGGTTATTTTACAAAACTGACAACACTTTGACCGAGTAGTTTTTTATTCTGAACAAAAAGTATCATATAAACATCTGTCAAAAATCGCTTTTTAACTTCACTTAAAATGCCACGTAAGCTACGTAAGAATATACGTAAGAGGAAGGGAGCATTGAAACATCCAATAGTAAAACTGACACCACAACAACAGTTGCAACAACAAATGATGAATGACTCCACTATGTTGCAACAAATGTCAAGCAACCCTATGCTTTTAAACCGAGTTATTGGTGCACAGAGTGGAGGTTTAAGAGCGGCACTTTTAGCGAAAATGGCAGGCTATGGTGGAGCTGCAGACGGAACAGCTTATAACCCTCAAAGTCAAATGAATTTGAGTTCACTCAAAAATCAAATAACAGATGTCAAAAAGTCAAACATAGACATACAGAAACAAATAAATGAAAACGAAAAGAAACTAGAATATGACAGACACACAAAGAAACTAAATGAGTTAAACGTAGAGAAAAAGAAGAAAGAAGAACAACTGAAAGAACTAAGTACAGAGGAATATGCGAAAAAAGTGTCAGAAAAAGCAGCAGAAGTAGCAAAAATGGAACAAGATGTTATAAATTTGAAAAACCATACTACTCAATATAAAGTACTGAAAGATGAAGAGATAAAACAAAAAGCCATGAAGACATATATGGATAGCGATGAGTATAAAAAAGAAGTTGAAGCAAATGTAAAGGCAGAAAAACTTTTACAGTTGCAAAACCAAACCGTACAGTATGAAAACTTAGCACAAGAAAGTAAAAATAACGACGCAGCCATGCAAAAGGCAATGAAAAGCGCAGAATATATAAAAGCTAATAATGACTGGTTAGATGCCCAAGCCAACGCCAAAGCAGCCCAACTTATAGGGTCAATAAGGACAAAAATACAAGCGGATGAAGACAGTTCAAATGAAGCTTTAATGAATGCTGACTTTAAGAATGCCTTCGAAGCTCTTCATAGTAAGGTGAAACAAGTGAACGATTTCTCATCTGGAAAGAAACTGAAGTCTGAAGGTTTCGACAAAGAGTTAAGAGAAGTAGCACAAAATATGACGAAAATAACAGATGCAGCAACGAGACAGGCAGTTCAAAGTGCCTATGACGCCGTTAGAGCAGCTGTTGTGGAAAGTCAAGAAAAAGAGTTACAACAGACCAAAACAGACCTAGTAAATGCTTTCTTAAAAACGAAAAGTCAGGTAGGACATTATGCTGCAGATGGAACTTATATACCAGCTGGTGGAACTTATATACCACCAAACCCTCCAAGAGAAGCACCTGCACCAGGACTACCTAAAACATTTACATCGTCACATGGACACAGACACAGGCATGCACCAAAACCAACACAACAACCAACACAACAACCAACAGTTCAAAATCCTGCACCACAACAGCAACCAACACCACAACCAACAGTTCAAAACCCTGCACCTGCACCACAACCAAAACCAACACAACAACCAACAGTTCAAAATCCAGCACCACAACAACAACCAACACAACCAGCACAACAACCAACAGTTCAAAACCCTGCACAACAACAACCACAAACAGAGCAAGGACATAAAAGAAGTAGAGAAAAAGGAAACCAAGAATTCTTAAAAATGCTTAAGGAAAATTATGGTTACCCAGATACTCTTGACTTTAGTGACAGATATAAAGAAGTTATTAGAAAGTTCAAGGAAGGAAATACTGACCCGAACCTATTTAGCTTTATGGCTCAGCATCATTTCGGATATAATCTCAAACCTGGAAAATACAAGCTCGCTAAGGGATATGATTTAATAGCATATCATCCAAATGACATGAATGAATTTACTCCGAGATATTTGATCTCAGAGCTAAATGATAATTCAACTCTCTTCATGAAACGCGTAAAAAATAGAGACGGAACGAAAGAAGAAAGGTTTATGAGTCCGGATGACTTAGATAGGGAACTTTTTAAAAACGGTCTCGGAATATATGAAATGCCAGCAGATGAGGTACAAGAAACTCCACAGGAAGAAGTTCAGATACAACCAGACATGGAAGAAATAGTTCAGCAACAACAGCTAGAAGAGCCTGAAGGAAACAAACAAGTCCCTCCTTTGGAAACTAACTTCACAGAACTAGATGAAGATTTGGAACAGCCGAAAAATCTTGACCCTCAACAAGTGTATGAGGAGAATATGGAATCTTTCCAAGAGTCTAAGAAAAATTCGGCTGACATAGTAGAAGAATATCGAAAAATGTTTACCGACATACAAAAGACTCCAACATCAGATGAAAATATTCAGCATAGAATGGAAGAACTGAAAGATAATGTACGCAAATACAATAATCCTTTTTACTTACGACCATATAACGTTCAATCTTTGGCTGAACTCGGTGAAAATAAAAGGTTAAATTTCAACAAAACATATAGAAATGAAACATTGTTTAAAGTTCATTCAGAACCTAACCAATATGGAAACAAACCTACTTTTGTTTCTGCAGACTATGGAACTACAATGAGATGGGGTCATAAAGCTAATCCGGATAGGTGGTTCATAAACTTACAACCTCAATTCCAAGAGTTGTAGACGCAATGGAAGTGAATGGTGAACCGATATAGCTGGTATTTTCAGCGCGCTTTAATGCCATTGAAAGATATGAAAGATGCAGATATTTTGGACCAGTAATGAATGAACATGGCTGATGGAAATATAACACCTGACGTTCTAGAACATTTATCTCAAAGAACTACACAGAACCATAGAGATGGTATATTTGGTGAAGAGTTTAGAAAGAGAGTTAGGGGAGAGAGAAGGAAGAGAACTATTGTACATGACCTTGCAAACGAAAGTTTGCAAAATGTCATAAAAACTTACTTTGCAGACAATGAACCGAGAGAAGGATGAATATTTAAGAAAACTCAAATGGACAGTACCAAATGAAATGTTAGTATTAAAAACATGTTCCATGACAAAATAAAACCAACTACAGAAATAAATGACGCAAGACTGAAACGTTGGGTAAAAGCTTTCCCATTCACAAAAGATATTATTGGTAACATGGAAAGAAAACCAGAATGGCTACAAAAACATATATTTGGAAACGAGCTTATTCCATATGGACAAGCTCTGTTTGAAGAGCTTGAACCGGAAACTCAGGAAAGAGTCATGCAAACAATAAACGAAGACTCAAATACAAACTATGACAAAAGTTAGTATACATATCTCGTGTACTGAGGCACTGCGCGCCTCCTTACCCATTATATGTGAATTTGACACTTTACGAAACTGTTAACGTATATTTTACAACACAAACGACAACACTAACTTAACCTTAAATATTTACAAAGCCGCCAACCACTTCACCTCACTAATGAAAAAATAAATGTTTTCACAAACGACTTCACTACTGTAAAAAATAAACGTTCTCACTTACAAAAGTATTGCAACTCTTCCCATTGCTGTGCTTCACACAATAGTTCATATTCTTCAGTATCGCTGCTGTCGCTCCAATCGTCAGAGTCAAAATCACTGTCAAAATAAATGTTAGTAAGTTTTGACAAAGCTAATGAAACACGCTTACCGTTTGTATCGTATGCTTGTATAAACTTTCCATTCTTCATTCCTTCATAAACGCTCAAACTAACTTTACCCTTTCTCCCTCGTATCTGATAGAATGTATTTTCACGAGGAACGAAGAACAAATTCTTGAACTCATGACCGTTGTAGTTTGTTATCTCAATAGTTTTCGTCATTTATATAAAAATAAAATAAAAAATAAACTTAAAAATTAATGATATCACCACCCTCACACGTATGAAAACATAGCACAAAAATAAATTTAGGTGAAGTGGTGAGATCTCACCTGTTTTTTCACCTGTTTTTTCACCCTGTTGAATTCATTGCTTTATAACTCTCTTCCTTGGTTTCTTTTTAGTTGCTTTCTTCACGTCTGTCTCCAACTTGACTGTCTTTCTTCTTCGTCCGTAATGATACCAGTTACTTCCACCAGTCAATGGGTCAAATGGTCGTTCATAAGGGTTTCCATACATTCCATAGGGACCATACGGAAGAACTACTGGTGGAGAAGAAACATTTTCTTTAGTTCCATCGACTCTATTTAAATGCATTGTTTCACCTTTCATCTGGTCATTAAAGTCTTTTGCGTGTTTTGCAAATTCATCGTCCTTTCCTAAAGCATTTTCTGACTCAGTCGCAACCAAATTGGATGCTTTATTTATGAGCCCTATTTTATTTAATCTTAACTTCTTTGCAACCCAGCCTCCAATCTTCCCTTTATTTGCATCTAATGTCTTTGAAACCCTTCCTCCACTCATTTTATTTACTGCGTCATAAGCTCCAAGTGCTTTTGCTCCAAATGCTAATGCTTTTGTTCCCATTGCGCCTAAAGCTGCCCAAGCTACCATTTACACCATATTAAAATCATCTCTCTTCAATATTATCTCATAAAAGTTCTCGTTACTGGAGAAAGTCAATGAAACATAAGCGTTCTCACGGGCTTCGCCCTCACCGCTTTGCGGTCTATCTAACTTCTTTCTTATATCATCTATACGCTTCAAAATGTCTGAACAATTGCTAACATCTTCTACAACAGTTATTTCATCATGAATGACCTTCAAGAACAAGCTCATTTAATATGCTATTAAAATCATCTCAATAATGAGTCCATCCTTTCCATCTTTAGGTAGCACAACATCTTTCATTGAAGAAGGTTCGACAAGTCTTATGTTAAACTTACTGACAAAGTTTGTTATACTATAATGCTTCGGCGGCGAATACATGTAGTTTGAAAGACATAATATAGATTCTTCAGCAAATTCACTTATACTGGATTTTATAACAATGTTCTCACGAGACCAAATACCACCAATTGACAATCTTGTAAGCAATCCTGCTGAACCTTCTACTGTAAACGTCGATGGTAACATTCCACGAAGGTCATCTATTGACATCTTTGAGTCACTGAATTTAAAATTTTCTTAAAGCAATCGTCATTATCTAACCATGCAATAGCTTTGAAGTTTTCATTCGAATATACATCTGCTTCATTAAATGTAAAACCTGACTTCTTTGCAGAGATGACTTTAAAATCTATTGCATTTGTTTCAAAATTATATGCTATGGTAACTTCTGAAGGTAATGGGTGTCCTTCTGCTATAAGTTGTTCTCTCACTACCGTTTGAAGCTTTGTGTTAAAAACTTTCATGTCATCTCCTGTGTCTAGGTTCACATACACAGCAACAGGAAAACTATCTTGCTTCTTTGTTTCATCATTATACCTCAAAACATTAAAGTTCTTCAATAATATTGTCCTTCCTGCTGGAATACTTCTAACTTGTCTGATTTCAATAGCTTTCTCACCTCCTACATACTCTACCCAATGTCTTGGATATTCATAAGTATACTGACTTTCTTGAATTTTGGTTGGTTTCATCATAACATGTTCATAGTATATCTTTATACTCTTGTCAGTTAGACTCGGTGCTATGTTCTGAATATTTCTGACTTGCATTTTTAATGGAGATAAAATGAAGCATTTAATACATGACGTAGATGAAGACATGAATGAAACTACAGACAAACTTAACTCTTCTCTCATTCTTCCTTTCAGTAAGGACTATGAGTTCTGTTCAAATGGTGTTTATTTCTATTGTGGAAAGATGGGTTCAGGTAAGACATTTAACCTCATTCGTCATATACTCATAACAGAGCGTTTAGGAAACGACTCTTACTATGACCAAATCATTATATCAGCAACTTCAGATTCAATGGACTCAACAGCGAAAACATTTATGTCAAAAGTTCAAGCCTCTGTCGTTAAAGTTCCAGACAGTGAACTCATTGAATTTCTTCAACGTTACATTCGACGTAAGAGGAAATATTATGCCATCGTTGAATTTATACAGTCAGGAATGCAAAAGACTTCTGAGGAGATGGAAAGAATTATTGACAAACACCACTTACGTCAATACTCAGGAGTTTACGATATGAAACGACTTACAAACTACATTCTGTCAAAACTTTCAAAATACCCCTTCAAAAAGTATCCTTCAAACACTCTGCTCGTTTGCGACGACTTCGCCGGAAAAGGTTTAGTTTCAAAGCCTGACTCACCATTAGCTAACATCATAACTAAAGTCAGACATTACCATTTAATTGTAGCAATACTTATGCAAACATGGAGGTTTTTAGCTTTAAACATAAAACGTCTCATAACTGACTTCGTTATCTTTCAAGGTTTCTCACGTTATGATATTGAACTCATTTGGAAACAGTCAGGTATAACATTACCTTTTGAAGAAATTTGGGAAGCATATAAGTCTCTCATCTCTCCTCGTTCATACCTTGAGATTCATATCATGACTAATACCATTAAAGTCAAAAATATTCCATGGGAACGACCAACATTGTTTTAAAGTTTAACCTTCAATTGACTGATGGTAAACAAATTCCATGCATCTCTGTCGCCATTTCTGTTAATATTTTTGCTGTCATTCATATCATCCACTTCCCCATCCGTTAGCTTTTGAGGATATGCGTTAGAATAGCTGTTCTTAAATGAAGGCTTTTCACCTTTGAAAGCATAAACTCTATAACTTTCTGCATACTTTATGTTTGAACCTCCTGAGCCATCATTGACATAAATTTTTATAGGTTTCCACCCTTTGTTCATATTCCTGCTTCTTCCCTTAGCTCTTTTGTTCAGTAGTTCTACATCTTTATACACAGCTCCTGTCTCAGTGAATTCAACAATATTTTCATTCGTTAGCTTTACATTCAAACCCTTGTCGAGTATATTGTTCATTTCATACATATAAAAGGTTTTTATTCTATATGAAATGAGAAGCAAATCCATCTTAGCTGGTGCCGTTAATGTTCCAATTGAACCAACATCAAATGTTGACTCACGAACGACAAACAATATTGTCATAAAGAACTATAGTTCAGAGTGTTTGAAAGAAAAAGAACCAGAGCTGAAATCCGTGAATTTAAACTCAGCTTCAAACGCTAACGCTACATCAGATGTTAAGTTAGAGTATCCACCACTGGACCAAATTCTTTCAAGAGAAGCCAACGACAACCCTTACACAAATGTTCAAACAAATCCTTCAGATAACGTAGACCATTACCTTCTTCAGTTATACCAAACAATTTTACTCAAAGACGATAAGAAGCTTTTGGTAAATCTTATAAGCAAGAACCAAATAATTCTAACAAAGGAGGACCTTGAAAATGTTATATCACGAATAACAGGGAAACAATGTGTCATTGACTATCTCGACCCTGAAATCGAATGCTGTGGTCAAACGCCACCATTCATGAAAATAGGTAACATCCGCATCATTGAAACACCAGGAACTACAGGAGTTGAGTTTAAGTATAAATATTCGAACGAGTATACAAAACTTTCAACAGAATATAAGCTTTGTTTGAAATATGTTTTAGTAAATTAAAGCAGTCAGGAGGGCTCTTTGAGCCCATCTTGGCGCTTTGCGCCGTCAGTCAAAAAAAATTTCAAGTTAGCAATTTGTAATATCTATCCAAAACTTCTTCAACAGTATCGAACTCATCTTCATAATGCAAACCTAATCTTATTGACTTGGTGCAGTTTTCACTAACACAATATTTTTCTGTTCTCTTGACTGACATAACTAACTCATTTGTTTCATCAAACAGCAACAACCAAAGTTCATGACCTAATACATAACATTCATACTTTATATTTTTAGCTCTGAGTTCTCTTGTAAGCCGTTGCATTTAATATTTTCTAAAAAGTCAACTTCAACAGTCATTCGCACTGGTGCCTTCAGTTCTACAGGCTCTCCTTGAAAGTCAACAAGTCTGAATTGCATGTCTTTCAAATTATGAGGACTAATGCGAACCCATTTACCTAAATGGGTTGCTATGACAGGAACGTTTGGAATGAACATTGAATTGACTACATAACAGAAGGATTTATATTCTACTGAACCTTTACTATTAACTCCTGAAATACCTGTGACATTAGCTATTTTTGACTCAATGTACAAACAGTTGCCATAATATACGTATGGAACAGATTTCATCTCAATCGTTTTGTCAACACTTTTCAAAGGAAATGTCATATGGTATGCTCCCAAAAGAAGTTGTACTCTATGACTCATTCTTGGTATCTTAAACTCTTTCGCATAACTGAACTTCAAAACTCCTGCAATAAGTTTAACATTCATTAAGTTTTCTTCGTTATCCTTGTTTATTGTAGTATTTATGAGAGCATTTAACACTCCAGCTAATGTTTCCATCTTATATTCTACATTATTGTGAAATCTTATTTCATGCTTCTTTCCATCTATTTCAAGCTCCATGAAATCTGTTTCATCTGTTATAACGAATGAAGCGATAGTATTGAAGTCAACCATTCTGAATGCAAGCGCCTCATTCTGTAGACCTAAGTTTGTTTGTAGTTTTACTGTCCCGTATTCGTTTGGGTCTGTACTTTGCAAATCGAACAACATTTTATTCTCATTAAAATATGAGTATAGCTGCATATGCGTATGAAGCTGACAGAGCTAAACGTTTATATTTTGGTCAATACTCTCTCACACTTACTGACAAATATATTGTTATCAGTGATGGAAATACCGAGAAATACATAACATGGAAGGACTATGAAAAGTTTGACCCCATTTTAACTCCATGCACTATGCCGTTTATAAAGGACGGTGAAATTATTGAAAAAGATAATACAACCGTATATAGGTCTGTTTATGAAGCATTAGAATATATGTTGAATCATAATCCCGAAAGATTTGATCCAAGCACTACGTCATGTACTATGCCGTTTATAAAGGACGGTGAAATCGTAAGAGTTCCGGATTCAACGGTTTACACAGCTGTTCAAAACAGTTTACAAAACATTTTAGCGAATATCTTTAATTCAGAAACTACAGAAATAAAATTACCATATATAACAGATGCTAAAGAAATTAAATCAAAAACGACAACATTATTTACGTCACTTAATGATTTAATGACTTATATCATTAATATTCCTGCACCAACTACAGCATTTGATCCAAACTCGACGGTTTGCAGTGTACCTTTCATAAATGACAGTTCATTAATTGCTTTAAGGGATTCAACAGTAAATGAATCATTAAAGGCGTCATTAATGAAAATCATTGATTTTAACTCATTCACGAATACATATAATTCATTCATTAATGTTTCATATGCTTCTAAAGAAGGTGAGCCAAAAACTATCGATAAAGCGGTGTATGAAATAAAAGCATCAAGACGAAATTGAATTCGTTAACTTTTGACGGTGATAGTTTCGTTAATGACATAACATCGGGGAATACAATTTTAACGAAAGAATACTTAAAATCTCATGTTAGTGAGTTCGTTGAAATTGAAAAAGAAGGTGGAATTAAGTTCGATCCACTGAATTTCATTTTCAGCTTAGCGAATGCGGGTGTTAGTTTCGCTGAATGGACAACTATACAGAGTGAAATAAATGCAATATGGACGTTTTTGGGGTCAAAAGCGGGAATGGGTGAGCTTGTAAATGCTGCAAGAACATTAGGTGAAACAGGAAATTTTGTAGATGGTTTTAAAAGACTTGTTTCAAATGTTTTAACAAACACAAAGAAATTATTTAGATATACCGTACATAACGGACGGATTTTCGAACAGATAGCAACAAACCCTCCGGTTATGGCTGCGTTGATGATGGTTAGAGATATAAAACCACATAACGACGGGAACGAAGAACATGAACAACAGGATACTGGTCGGGTTATTCGAGACATTAAAAACGTGTATCCTGAAGTTATTGATTTATTTAGAGGAGTTAATGATTCAATTTCAAAACATTCTATAACCCTCGATGAAGAGAATAAATTAACAGATTATATATTCGTCATTATTGCAGAATTAATGAAGAGAATAAATGAAAAAGGAATTGGTGATATCATTAATGTCAGCGATGTAATGATGAAAAGAAATTTTGACTCATTATTTACAAAACCGAAAACAGAATATAGTCTTTATGACGTAATTACCGAATTAATGAAAAAGATTAATGATAATAAGAGTTCTGGCGGAAGAGTTGAATTAGAAGTGAATGATGTTAATGAGAAATTAGCCGAAAAAGCAGACAAAAATGAGCTTTTAGCTCTGAGTGATAAAGTCAAGAACCACGTTCATTATGTAACTTTAGACGAACAGATTATAACGGACTACCATGGATATTTAACACAGGATGAACAAATAAGCACTGAAGATGTTAATGAAAGAAGATATAAATACATTCGTGCTAAAGGTTATGACATAAGCTGTACTGTACATTATGACACGGGTAAAGCGCTAGAAGCATTTAGTTATAACGATGAAATTTATGCCTCTACTTTCTCTGTTAAAGGTGTATTAGTTGAACCAAGATTTACATTGAGAGTTAAGGCAAAAATAACTTTTGAAGATGCTATTAAAAGTAAAGCTGACAAAGTTGAACTCGAAGCAATGAACAAAGTTTTGAAATCTCATAAACACAACATCTCCGATATAAATGAACTTCAAGCTACATTAGACAGTAAAGCCGACAAGAACCATACACATAAATCCTTCACTACTGTTAGAGCAGACGACATAATATTGAACTATACCCTTGGTTCAAGTGCACCTTTAGAGAATCCAAGTACAAGCGTAAAAGATACACTAAACTCCTTAAATAGTAAATGTATGAACATTGAAGGTCATGTCAGAAACTTTGAAACACATGAACTACCAGCAATGTTAGATAAAAAAGCAGATAAAGAACATACACATAAATCCTTCACTACTGTTAGAGCAGACGACATAATATTGAACTATGATTTGGGTTCAAGTGCACCTTTAGAGAATCCGAGTACAAGCGTAAAAGATACTCTTAACAATTTAGATAACAGTTGCAGGAATATCGAAGGTCATGCCAGAAACTTTGAAGCATATGAACTACCAGCAATGTTAGATAAGAAAGCAGACAAAACAGAGCTTCAAACATTAAAGACTGAAATACTTCAAACATTATATCCTGTTGGTTCTATTTATACGTCAATGAACTCAACAAATCCAGAAACAGTTTTAGGTTTTGGTACGTGGGAGCAGATTATAGACAAATTCTTATACTGTGCTAGATATTCAAAGCAAACAGGAGGTTCGAAGAAAATTAAAGAAGCAAACCTTCCACCGCACACTCATACAGGAACTACAAACACAACAGGTAATCATTCACATTCAATAACAAAAAGAGGTTATAGAAATCTTGCAGCAGGTTCGGATAGACAGGGAATGGATAGATATGATATTTCAAGCGACCCAGTAGATTCAAGCACAGGTATTTTCTGTGGAATCACAGGAAATCATTCACACACTTTCACAACAAATCCAACAGGCTCGGGTGCAGATTATATGCCACCATTTGTGACTGTATTCGCATGGTATAGAGTTCATTGAACGCGCTTGAGCCTAGAATAAAATCTTTAACTTTACATAAATGAGCTTGAAAGAAGTATTCGAACAACATCCATGGAGGTCATTTAAGAAGTTCAATGAAGCAGCAAAAAGTTGGGGATTTACTAACAGAGCTGAAGTGAAAAGGTTCTTTGACAAAAATGTTGTACATCAAACAAAAATAAACCCTTACGACTACTTTTTACCAATTTACTCCAACACTCCTGACGCATACCAATTTGACACTCTCATTCAAAGCAGAAAAGGAGGACATAAACCATTCCTCATCTTCATTAATGTTAACACTCGTAAAGCATATGCATATCCAATGAAAAATAAAGGAACTCGTGAAGTGTTAAGAGTTTTACAAAAGTTTGTAGCAGAACATAGCCCAAGTACTTTAACATCAGACCAAGACAGTGCATATCTCAGCAATGAAATCACAGATTTTCTCATTAAGCATAACATAACTCACTACACTACTGAAGACCATAACCATAACATACTCGGCATCATAAACCGCTTCATAAGAACGCTCAGAGATTTAAATCAAGAGCGAGACTTTACCGAAGAAACAATGAAACATTTTCTCGAAGTATATAATTCCTCAACACATTCTACAACAGGACATACACCAAATTCAATGACACAACAACAAGAAGAAAAGTATATACAAAAGAAACGAAGCCAAACACAAAATATCAGAAATTCAACACAATTTACCCTCATTCCTGGTACAAAAGTTCGTGTAGTTCTTGACGACAAACCGTTGACAAAGAAACGTTTAAGGTTAAGTCGAAATTATTATATCGTAGACTCTACGCAAGGTAATGGATATCTTATAAAAGCTGCTGACGACTCTATTGCGTTTTACCCTCGACATAAATTAGTCGAAAGTAGTAATGGCAAACTTGCTGAAACCATTGACGAAGCAAAGCGAGGAGTGGTTATTGAAATACTTGACTACAACATAAACGATGACACTTATAAAGTAAGATATGAAGGAGGCGTTGAAGATGTTATACCATCTAAGAACTTGAGAGAATCTAAACCAACACATCTGGGACCATTAGAGCGGGAGTACTGGAAAGACAAAAATATGCCAGAAAGAATAAGAAAATTCTTCTAAACTTTTTCGTTGGATGTAAATCAGACAAAAATATATTTTAGGTGAAGAGGTGAGATCTCACCTGTTTTCTCACCTGTTTTTTCACCCTCACCGCTTAGCGGCTCAGACCCTTTGGGTCTCGTGAATTTTCATGAATTTCCTTAAGACAGAAGAAATAAAGTTAGTTTTATTTTTATTTTTTTATTTTGTATAAAAGATATGATTTCAACAATCGGCACAACAACAATTCAAACAACTACAGCACCAAACTCGCTAGTCATGAATCCTACGTCAATGTTGGTAGAGATGAAAAGCTTTATTCCTTCTTCATATACTTTTGAGACAGAAATACAAAGAATTAAGCAAGAACTTTTAACAAGTAATTTAGACTGTAGTGCAAAAGATGAAACAAATGAACAGTATCTTTATGACATGCAGGACATTATTGACCATTTACCCAAATTGCCTGAAATTCAGCAGCAAAAACTAACTATTCATGAATTCGATGAAATAGAAGTGAAACCAACTGACTCAGTAGAAATAAAGAAGTTCATACGTAAAGTAAACTATGAGTTTCTAGGATATCATTGCAACCATAAAGTTATGAACAAAGATTGCAACATGGTATATAAGAACATCTCTGACATATATAAATCTGGGGAGTTTAAGACATACGACAACTTTGTTTCATTAGTTGCTGAATGTGTATGGCAGATAAGAGATAAAGACAGAAGAGGCAAAGTATGGAATGGACAAATAAAACCAACAACTTTTGAGTTAAAGAAAACCATTGACGCCTTAGTTGTTCTAGCAGGTCAAATTTCAATGTATAACGCAAAAATGAATCCGCAATGTTCAAAATGTAAAGCAGCAATGAGGAAATATAACTACTCCGTCAAAGAGATAAAACGTATGAGAAACGACTATGCTGACTTAAAGAAAGAAGTAGAGAAACCAGCAGAAGATAAAATGGACATGTTAGCATTTCTGAACAAAAACTATCCAACAGCTGACGATTTCCTTCTATCTGACGTCAAGAAGAAGTATAAAGAAACTTTCGGCATTGTTAAAACTTTTGACATACTGACAGAAGAAATAGAAGCTACGAAATTGTTTAGAATTTCAAATATACATCGTACAATTCATGTAAAACGCTTATAAAATAACTGGGGTGAAAAATTAGGTGAGAAAACTGGTGAAATCTCACCTCTTCACCTAAAATATATTTTTATTGAATTCAGCAACAAAATTCTGAGTAAAATAATTTTTAGGGCATGTGTCAAACCGTTGAGTTTTCACAAAATTTAAAAAATAACGTTTACCATGTAAAACACTTATAAAATAACTGGGGTGAAAAATTAGGTGAGAAAACAGGTGAAATCTCACCTCTTCACCTAAATATATTTTTATTGAATTCAGCAACAAAAATAATGAATTTCATTAGTTAGAAAAATAAAGTTAGTTTTATTTTTATTTATTTTTTTATTTTGTATGTAAGAACAGAAATGACAAACATTGAGTTTGAAACAGTTAGAAAGATAGACAATGACACCAAAGTGGTTAGAATAGGTGATTTAAACGTAAGATACTCAAAGAAATACAACAAATATTCTTTGTCAGACATTATATCTCCATCTGAAAAGAAAACAAACCATTGGGTTAGAAATGCTTCAACTCAGAAAATTTTGACAAGAAATCCTGAGCTTATGATATCGGTAAGATTCTATGGAACTACAGCATATCTCATTGACAAAAGTCTTATACCAATAGTTTTGTTATGGTTAGACCCAGTTGTTGGATATAACTTCATAACTTATGGTTCATTCGATACGGAACGTTGCAGTGAAGGCTTACTTTACATCGTTCAGAAACCGAAGGACTTCAATACAAAGAGATATAAGATAGGAAGAACATATAATATAACTCAAAGATATGACAGTACAGTCAATAGAGTCAAGGTTGTGTTCGTTAATGATATGAGAGCTGCAGAAACAGAACTACTTGAAAAGTTTGAGAAAAGGTATGGTGCTCCCATGAAAGGTAAAGAAACGTTTGAAGTAGATGAGATAGATAAAGCTATAAAATTATTTGACGAAGTTGCTGAAAAATACATGTAAAGCGTTTATTTTTGGTCTTTTGTGAAAGTCAGAAAATAAAGTTAGTTTTTTATAAAATATTTTTTTTATCCGGAATATAAAGACAGATATGTCAACAACAGAGAACACAACAACTGCTATCGTTCATGAAGCCATTAATGAAGAATATGAATACATACAGTATAACAAACAATTGAGACTCATTCGTTCGGTCAAAGACGATATGTACCAGATGCAAAGTATTTTGACGGCTTGTTTTGCTCCAGACACTAAGCTTCCTAAAGACTGGTTTAGGAACCAAAGCACCATTGAACTCTTAAGCGAAGCACAGCGAGACATACTTTTTTCTGAAAACAGTGAAGAACAGCGAGTAGGTAAAAAATCCCAGTCGCCAAAACTCTATGAAAACCGTGAAAAATTGCCAAACGGTTTGAGAGGATATTATGTTCATAGACTTCTCGTAAATAATGTGGCACAATGGGCTTCAGCTCGCTATTCATGGTATGTTTGTAAACTTCTTGACGAACTTCACAGACAAGAACGCGAAGATATGGAAAAGAAACTTCATGCAAAAGATGAAGTCATTGAATCCAAAGACAAAAGCATACAGAAAAGAATACCACGTTCAGTACCAAAAGGAAAGGAAAAGAGTTATAAGTATATGATATATACTGAAGAGTTGGAGAAAGAAGAAGATAAAGATATGGTTATGTTGCATTTAGTCAGAAGAAACAACAAGAGCTTTTATGACTTAGCTAAAATATATAAATCTGACAGAAACTGGTTCTATCGTGAAAACTTACCGATTTCAATGACACCGAATGAAGATGTGAAACAAATAGTTCAAGATACGTTACCTCAAACACACTATGACATCAAAGGTTGCACAATACTTACATTCAAAGAAGACTTAACATTACTGAAAGAAAAGATAACAGAATATTTCGACAACTTCAAAGAGGAAGAATGAAGTCACGACAACATTAACGAAGAAGTCACGACAACATTAACGAAGAGAGAATGAGGTGAAAAAACAGGTGAAATCTCACCTCTTCACCAAAAATATATTTTTGAATAACTGAAGGTGTCACCACATCACCATGTGTCACCAGGTTAATTAACTTCTCTTAAAATTACTGTCAAAATGACATGTTGTCATCACATTTTGACGAAGTGCGAATCTTCACTTCGTGTCATAATGCAAAAATAATGCTGAAAAATGAAATTTCTTCTTTCGTACCTGTTGTCAAAATGACATGTTGTCATCACATTTTGACGAAGTGCGAATCTTCACTTCGTGTCATAATGCAAAAATAATGCTGAAAAATGAAATTTCTTCTTTCGTACCTGTTGTCAAAATGACATGTTGTCATCACATTTTGACGAAGTGCGAATCTTCACTTCGTGTCATAATGCAAAAATAATGCTGAAAAATGAAATTTCTTCTTTCGTACCTGTTGTCAAAATGACATGTTGTCATCACATTTTGACGAAGTGCGAATCTTCACTTCGTGTCATAATGCAAAAATAATGCTGAAAAATGAAATTTCTTCTTTCGTACCTGTTGTCAAAATGACATGTTGTCATCACATTTTGACGAAGTGCGAATCTTCACTTCGTGTCATAATGCAAAAATAATGCTGAAAAATGAAATTTCTTCTTTCGTACCTGTTGTCAAAATGACATGTTGTCATCATTTTTAAAAGAAGTTAATTAACCTGGTGACACATGGTGACGTGGTGACACCATCAGTTATTCAAAAATATATTTTTGGTTAAATATCTTCAGGGTCTATTTCTTCAACCATTTCACTTCCTTCGTCAATGTCAATAGAAGCTTCTTCAACCTTTGGTAAGAATTTCTGTATAACATCTTTGTTCGTTATTGTCTTCAGAGATGAAGGATAATATTTCACAGATGTTTCACCTTTCTTATATTCTTTCTGTTCGGAAAGATTCATAGCAATACTGAAGAAGTCAATGTTGGAGTTCTTTATAACAGTATAATGAGTATCTTTGACATTCACGAAAAAACTCTTTTGTTTCAAAACTACTGCTAACTCTTGTGAAGTATAACGTTTGCGGTCAATGACGATAGCTAATGGTCTGACATACTGACCAAACTTAGATTCTTTCACAAACTTCTTGTTAAAGATAACATTGACGTTTGAAGCACCATTGAACTCATTCTTGATGGCAGTAGCGAGAGCATTGTATGAAAAGAACTTGCAATCTTGCATGTGTTTCATTAAAATAAAAATATTAAATTATTTTGAAAAATAACTTTAAAAAATCTAATCTAATTTTTTCAAAAAAATATTTTTTTATTTCCTACTAAAGATGTATCGGAAGTTGTCTAAGTTAGAACACTCGGAAATAAAACAACTTCTTACAGAAGCTAATATAGATGTTGCAAAACATTACGCGACAAACAAAAAATCACTCGCTGACATCCTCAATGACTACAATGGTGAAATAACTTATGATAGAATTCATGAGTTCATAAAGCCGCAACGCGGCGAGAACGAAGTCCATGCAAGAGCATTTCCTTTAAATGACGTTGCTATTGACTTATATCATAGACGTTCAGTACCTCATGAAGTAAGAAGAGAAATGTTTGACATAACAAATGCAAACGTTGGTCATACTCGTAAAGCTCTTTCGCATGATGTTCGTCAAGAGATGTTTGAACTTACGAACTCAAACGTTGGTGAAACACGAAAGAGAGACGACACACTGAAACAACAGAGAAGAGAGATGTTTAAAAGTGCTATAGAACAAGTTCGCAAAGCTAACGATGTCCTTCGTTCCATTGACGACAAACCAAAAGAAGGTGAGAGATGGTTAAAGAAAGATGAAGAGAATAGGAAGAGGAATGTGAAGTCAGGCAATAGACTCATTGACTTTAACATCGAAGCTTTAGATGAACCAAACAGAGACTACTTACACAAACATTTCGGTAAGGTTTTCATGAGACTCTTAGAGAAGATTAAAATAAACTCCCAACAAAGATGGATGGTATGTTATAAACTTGGTGGAAAGTATGAATGTTCTACGTTAAACCTCAATAATATTGGAACATTACTACATCAGCTCTTGAAGGAGAACTTTATATCAGAGATAGAAGCAAATGCGCAGGTATTGTTGAAATGCACTATGACTTCTTCTTGACAAACATAAAGAATCTTACTGAAATAAAGATGTATGATTTAACAGAATATGAAGGCTTAACGATGTCAGATGTTAAGAAAGGAAAGCCACAGAAGCGACCATATAGAGATGAAAGCACACTGACAGAAAGACAGAAAAGATTATTGAACAGACTTAAACAAACAGGAGATAAACAAGATATAGATGACTTCTGGAATGAAATCCTTGGTGAAAAGAAGTTTTATAAGAAGAGAAGCGGTCAGTTCTGGAAGTATCTTTGCACGTTACCTATAAATCTTGAACGCTACCAAATCTTCAATGAACTGAACAAAAGAACTGCAGCACTTATGACAGAGGACAATTGTTTCGTTTATGCTTGCATTCAGGCTGGAGTAAATGAAGAAACTATTGACCACATGAGAAGTCATTCGTGTTAGAGACTTTCCTCAAAGTAAAGTACAAGAAATTTCTGACGCAACAGGTATAGCATTTAATGTTACCATTGGTTACTTCAATGACTCAAGACATAATGAAATAAAGAGATACATACCAAAAAATGTGAAACTGTTCGAACTATTGACTTACTTCTTGTTGAAGACCACTACATGCTAAATGAAAGACTTCCAATGACAACATATTTCATTCGCAACTATATAGAAATCTTGAAGGAGTGTGGTGGAATGAACATTGAGAAACAGATGAAGATTTATACAAAGAGAGAAGATAAATATGTAGTTCGCATGGATAGAACTACACCGCTATGGGATGTTATGAAAACATTGTGGGAGTGCAAATATTTCGAACCTATTTCTTATGGAGAACTTTTCACATATACGACTGACTTATATAAACAGAACCTTGCACCATTTAAAGATTTGACATATGCTCCAAAGTATTGTGTACAACTGAAGAAGAAAGCCGAGTCAAAAGAAGTAAATAAAGCTAAATGTAAGTTCATTCCTGAGCACGTTATCTTTGCTGACTTTGAGTGTAGCACAGACGGCTTTCATAAAGCTTTTAACATCTGTTATGACAGTGAAGATGGTTCAGTGAGTGAAAGCATTTGGGGTCAGAACTGTGCAACAGAATTTTTGGAACGACTTCCTGACAAGAGTTTAATATATTTCCATAACCTCAGTTATGATATAAACTTCATCTTAAGACACATGACAGAAGTGAAAGGAACTCCCATCATTAAAGGTTCACGAACAATGCAAATAACTGGCTTATATAAAGGAAGGGCAATTATTATAAAAGACTCTTACAGTGTTATAAATAAGAAGCTTAAACTATTTCCTGCTATGTTTAACTTACAAACAGGACCGAAAGAAGTATTTCCATATAACTACTACAGCAGTGTTTTGTTAGCAAATGACAACAGAACTGGTGTCATTTCTGAAGCATGTAAGTTTATCCGGGATGCAGATACATTCATGAAAAACATAGATTCCATCAAAGGTTGCAGAATAGATGAGAACCACTTCGACTTAGAAAAATATAGCACGTTTTATTGCAAACAAGATGTAAGAATTTTAAGAGAAGGTTTTGTTAAGTTCCGCAATGACATATTGAAAGAATTTGATTTAAACGTTTATGACTACGTTAGTATTTGTTCAATTGCTAACAAATTATTTGAGAACAGAGTATACTTCCCGAATGGAAATCTTTATGACCTCTCAAATAAACCAAGAGAATTTATTTCGAGATGCATTCAAGGTGGAAGATGTATGCTGTCAGATAACATGAAACAAAAGAGTAAAGAGAAACTCATTGCTGATTTCGACGCTGTTTCATTATATCCATCCGCTATAGCAAGACTTTATACTTTAGAAGGTATTCCGAAAGTATTGAAGAAAGAAATGTTAAGCACAGAGTATCTCATGAGACATTTATTCGATGACGACCAAAAGGAACCCATTGGTGAAAAGTTTATGTCTGGCTTCTTTGTTCTCATTAAGATAACAGAGATTGGAATACATAGACACTTTTCCTTTAATAGTTTGTGACCCTGAACTAAATCCAGAACTTAACGTTCCCAGAAGTTCAAACACTTGCTGTCTCATGTATGTTGACCATATAACATTACAAGACCTCATAAAATATCAAGGTGTCAAATGTGAAGTGTTGCAAGGATACTATTACGATGGAAACAGAGATATTAGAATAAGAGATGAAGTAAAGAAGTTGTTTGAGTTAAGGTTAAAGTATAAGAAAGAAGGAAATCCTTTGCAAGAAAATATAAAGCTCATTCTGAACAGTATTTATGGCAAAACTATTCTATCTCCTATTGAGTCAAAAATAACCATAGTAAATGACAAAGATGCTATAAGATATGCCATCAGAAACTACAACCATATAGTGAAGTTCGAAGGTTTGGATGGTTCAGATAAAACTATTTTCAAGCTAACGAAAAGCATTTGCAGACACTTTAACTTCTGTCCACTTGGTGTTAACATTCTGTCTATGTCGAAGAGAATAATGTGTGAAGTATTCTGTACTGCTGAGGACTTAGGAATGGACATCTTTTATAGCGATACGGACAGTATGCATCTCTACAATGAAGATATCCCTCGTTTAGCTGAAGAGTTTGAGAAACGTTATGGAAGAGTTCTCATTGGTAAAAACCTTGGTCAATTTCATAGCGATTTTGCAGAAATCACACCTGGAAAACAAAGTTTAGCATACAAGTCAATATTTTGTGGAAAGAAGACTTACATAGACTTACTCACTAACGATTTAAATGAAGTTGCATTCCATGCACGTTGCAAAGGTGTCAAACAAGACGTCCTTGCTTTAACAGCTAATGAAATATTTCCTGAAGCTATACAATGCTATTACAATAAAGATAAAGGTTTAATGGTTCCGCAAGGAAAATTTGACAAAGACTCTGAGTTCAGTGTTATGAAACTTTACAAAGCACTTCATGATGGTCAAGAGATTGGATTTGACTTATGTAAGTCTTCTAGTCCTTGCTTTGCTGAAAAGTTTAACTTTTCTATTCAGACTAAGACTTCATTCATAAGAAAGCTTAAGTTCTGAGGTCATGAATGAGAAAAATAATAAGGTCATTTATTTTTGTCAGCAATGAGACCATTCATGATAAAAATAAGCCGCTAGCGGCAAGGGCGAAGCCCATGTGGTCATTTACAATACTGCGATGGTAGAGTTTAAGAGTTGTGCTTCAATGTAGAGACAGTCCTTATGGTCTGGAGGTAAGAACACTGGGCAGTTATGGTCATGAGTGGAGAACATGTCTATCCAAAACTCACGATTGAAGCCAGTTAATTTATAGTATTTAGGGTTAGGAAGTGGTGAAGTTCTTGTATGACCAATGAACTCATTTTCAACTCCCTTACTTAAGTTTGAATATAATATAGCTTGCTTTCTATCCCAAATGCCAGGTGTTACAATCTTTGAAAATTCATTTTTCCTCGGAAGCATTGCATTATAATTGAAAACATTCTTGAAGTCTTCATTGGGTTCAGAGATTTGAAACCTTATACGTAATGGATTTTCTTTCTCTTTAGCTACTTCATTGAATTGTGAATATATAACAAACTGACAGTCATGAGTTCCATCTTCATTTTCATTAAATTCATAATGAAAGTCTATAAGTTGTGGCTGACTACCTTCTTCTTTCAGTTGTGCAAGAAACTCACGTAAAGGCTGTAAAGTTTGTACTTCAATGTTAAACTTTTTCTCGAACATCTCATTAAATGAAATCATACATTGTAGCAATGTTGTATCGTCTTTAAAGTATTTGTATATGTGAATGTTTTGGGCACTTAAAGACTGTTCGTCATTTTCTATCTCGACTTGAAGTATAAGTCAACCTTTCTGAAAGCACGTGTTATATACATAGATGTTATGCCAATGTACTTCTCTTCATTTATGTTCACAATCCAGTCTGTTGGAAACTTAAACGTTACTCTGTTCCCCTTTATTTTGACGTCAGGGTTTTCACTACTGAACGCAACAGTTAAAGGTATTTGTCTATACATTTAATTCGGATAAAAATAAACCATTTACTCTTTCTTTGCTTCAGCTTCTTTAGCTTTTGCTTCAGCTTCTTCTCTAGCTTTCTTCGCCAGCAAACGTGGGTTCTTTTGTCTTCCAGCAGCTAATGCAGCAAGTTGTTTTTCACTAAGTTTTCTCTTTGGTCTCTCTGGCTTTTGTTCTTGTTTTTGTTCCTTCAGTTCGGATAAAATTTGCTCACGAATTTCTTTCTTCAATGCTTCAACATCTATGACCCCTTGGGTCTTGTCCGTAGGGCTTGTCTGAGTCATTTGACTGCAGATAAAAAACTAAATTAAAACTTAACCGGTGTAAAATGAGCTTGTCAAAATCAGAGCGAGAGTCTATTATATTAAATGACGCAAGAGGAATACAACATCCTTTCTATTACGTAAGTCAGAGTAAAGATGGTAAAATATACGTAAGAAAAAGAAAGGTTCCATTAGCGAATGCAGAGAGCGACAACATTTAAGGTGTATGGCAAGGGTGAAGTCCACGAAGTCCATATAAAACCTTCTATTCAAACTGAAAAGTCAATAGAACCAGAAGAAAAGAAGCCAGATGTTCTTTCAATAACGAACCAAGAGCTTATTGCAAAGTTCGTGAATTTCATTGAAAAGCAAACCGAGTCAAAGAACCCTGACCCACCAGTGAAAGAAGTTGAGACAAAAGAGAATCTACAGTTCATTGAAAATGTCAAGAAACAACTTCCACCACGAATGCCAAGAAGAAGAGTGAGAATAATGAAGTAAATAGATATTTTTATCTGAAGTAAATACATGCAGAACGAACAGTTAAACGAATTTACTCCAGCAGAGCATATTCATCAGATTCGCTCATATTTCGATATCATAGACAATGCAGTTCAAATTGGTGACACTAATAGAAAATATTCTGACGCAAAGATTCCATCACAACCTGGAACTGCTAAAGATAACACATGGGTAACATTCAATCTCTCACCTCCTGGTGAAAATATGTTGGACCTTTACAATACATTCATTACGTATAAAATGGAAGGTCAATTTATTGTAGATAAAGAAATTGGTTCAGGTTCCAATAAAACAAACCCACCAGGATTTTGGATTGGTTTCGATGACGCTTTCTATGCAGTTGCTGGATATCAAATCCTTGCAAATGGTCGTATCGTATATTCTCAAGACAACGCAAGAGAAGAAGCATATATAACTTCAAACTCACAAACTACCGAACAAATAAAGAAAGTAGATGTTTTTTCAAAGACTCGACATGAAGATGTATGGAGTCATTCGGGAACATGCAGAACAGGACAAATTGTTAGTGGGCCGATTACAGCAGGAAAATCATTTGATTTTAAGCTTCGTTTAAGAATTCCTGTTAGAAGATTCCTTCCATTAGAAGCTATTCGATTTATTCCAGCTTTTGCAGGAAACATTCAGCTTAAAGTAAAGTTCAGTAGCGACGCCTTACAATGCACATCTATATCTGTAAATGATATCATTGCTTTCAATCCAACTCTTAAAGTTGCATTTGCTTCAGATTCAAATTCACCGACAAATAAATTTGTTCCATGGAATGAACCATTCACTATGATAACGAAGTCAGTAGAAGCTAGTGGAACAGTTACTATTACAACTGTAACCCAGCAACTATTTCGAACAAAGATGGATTTTAATGAATGTTTCATTCATCCAAAGTCATTCTCTTTAGACCCTAACATTTATACAGAACTTGTAGAACATTATACAAACGAGGCTTTATGTTTTCCTGTTAAAGTTATGGATTGGATTCCTATGGATGGTTCATTCTCAAAGAATACAGATAGTTCAAGTGCAACATTTACAGCAGCTTATACGCCTATTAATGTTAAAAGTATTTGGGCACTATTTAGAAAGAAAGACAACTATTATGTTAATTTTGAGAACCCTAAGTTTAAATATCTTCAGCTTTCCATGGGACTTATGGAAATATGCCTGCAGAACCTGAAAAATCATATGGACCTGTATTTTATGAAATGGTTGCGAACGCTTGCAATACAAACAATGATATGATAGGATTTAATGAAGATGTTATGAGGTCATTGGTGGATGATGGTAGTGTGGAACATAAATGGGATAGCTATGACAACACACATTTCTTATGTGGTTTTCCAACAGAAGTGGACTTTTGCTTCCAGCAAGGTCAAACATCTACTGCTCCAATAACATACAAATTGTCTGTTAAAGGACCTATTGAACTAGCAACTGAAAATGTACCAAAGCCACTTATTGGATTTATGAGGGATTGTTGCTTTGCCATTCAGGTGCGTGCTAATGGCATCCCCATAATAAGATTAGATGACTATAACTTAGCTACGGACGACAGTGAGGAATAAAGGATGAACGTTTATTTTAAAGCTTATAAATGAGTTCTTCATCAAGCTCTCGTGAACCTTCACCATCTATGAAACAAACTTTACCAAACGATTATGGAGCACCTATTGAATATTTCTTACGAGCTGCACAATGGCAAAGAGCAGTCTCACCAAGGTTAGGTGTTCCACCAGCTCCTGTCAAAAATAGCATTTGGTCAAGTCCTTATATAAAATATGGTCTCCCACTAGGTTTGCTAGCTACAGCAGGAGCAGTTATGATGTTGAAAAGAAATAAAGCAAATGTTGTAAATAATACTGAAGTAGCTGAAGTTAAACAAACTCCAACACCTTCGCCAAAACCAACGCCTTCACAAACAACACCTTCAATGACTCCTGAACCTATGGAAGTACAAACTCCTGTTCAAAAGTCAACTCCTAAACCGACTCCAACATTTAAACCAGAACCTACTCCTCAAATAAATCGTAAAACTCCTGCGTTTCCTTACTGAAAAAAATAACGTTATTTTTATTTAATATTAAAATTTTTATTTGATTGAAATGACAAATAAAGTCACTGAAGCAATGAAACAAAAGTTTTTGGTAGAATACATTAAATCAGGAACTATTCCAGAAGGTTTTTACATTCATACTATGAAAGATGGTAGAGTTCAGTTTAGAAAGATAAAGCAACCATTAGATAAAGAAGGAATTTTGAGAAAGATTAAACTTCATGAGGACAACATTGCTGAACTTAAGAAGAAGTTAGAAGAGTTGGAGAAAGGAAGAGAGTTATAAAGCAATGAATTCAACAGGGTGAGAAAAGAGGTGAGAAAAGAGGTGAGATCTCACCACTTCACCTAAATTTATTTTTGTGCTATGTTTTCATACGTGTGAGGGTGGTGATATCATTAATTTTTAAGTTTATTTTTTATTTTATTTTTATATAAATGACGAAAACTATTGAGATAACAAACTACAACGGTCATGAGTTCAAGAATTTGTTCTTCGTTCCTCGTGAAAATACATTCTATCAGATACGAGGGAGAAAGGGTAAAGTTAGTTTGAGCGTTTATGAAGGAATGAAGAATGGAAAGTTTATACAAGCATACGATACAAACGGTAAGCGTGTTTCATTAGCTTTGTCAAAACTTACTAACATTTATTTTGACAGTGATTTTGACTCTGACGATTGGAGCGACAGCAGCGATACTGAAGAATATGAACTATTGTGTGAAGCACAGCAATGGGAAGAGTTGCAATACTTTTGTAAGTGAGAACGTTTATTTTTTACAGTAGTGAAGTCGTTTGTGAAAACATTTATTTTTTCATTAGTGAGGTGAAGTGGTTGGCGGCTTTGTAAATCTTTAAGGTTAAGTTAGTGTTGTCGTTTGTGTTGTAAAATATACGTTAACAGTTTCGTAAAGTGTCAAATTCACATATAATGGGTAAGGAGGCGCGCAGTGCCTCAGTACACGAGATATGTATACTAACTGACAAAATCTTTCTAGGATATAGGTTACCTGAGATGGGCGACCAGAGCCTAAAGGCAAAAAGGACATGGGAAATTTACAACATACTAGGTGAACATGAGGCAAAGATGCAACAACTTAAAGCAGAGGGCAAGTTACCAAAAGCGACACCAAAGAAGAAGAGAAGAGTAGAACAAAGTGAAAGTAGTGAAGAAGTAATTTCATCTAGTGAAAGTAGTGGCAATGAAGGAAAAAGAAGAGTTAAAGATTCAGTCAGGAAGAAAGTAAAGCTTGGTCCGAGTGGGTTTTATTATGACACATAAATCCAACTATTCTATATTTTTACCCATATGAAATGTACGCCGCTCAGAATATAACGCCAACAGTTTTGGATGCCATGAACGGAAATGTTTCCGAATGGTATAACGAATGCGACAATGCCATTAGAAGGTCAGAAATAGTTCCTGGAACTTACGAATATACAACTGCTGTTTCTTATGGAAACGTAGGTGAGTTTGGTGAAGGTTCTTCAACAACAGTAGATATTGCATGCGACAGGTTTCACATTATTTCTATTGACAACTCATTCTTATACGTGGAACAAGACATTGAAATAAAACCTTCTGCCAAGTTGTCTGACAAGAAAGGTTGCAATGGAATTTTCTATGTCGGATACCAATATGCTCCAGAAGTTTTCATGGGATATAAGATATATTCTAACTCTGACTTAGTTCAAACAGTAACATGGGCAAACTATGAATGGTTCGCTTTGAGAAACTCAGTACAACCACAAGCTAGAGAACAAACAGACCAGTATGCAAATATTGAGAAAATAAGAAGACTTGACCCTAACGTTCCAGGAGTTTATGTTAACCTTTCTGGTTCAGATGGAAATGCTGCCACTAAAGTAAAACTGAAACTTAGAGTTCCTTTATCATCTTTCCTCATCTTCAGGTTTTTAAGATACTTACCAAACTGGGCAGGAAAAATTTCTATCAAACTTACCCCAAGCAAAAATAACTTAGTCATTGCACCAACACAAGACCCATTCAGCATTACAGACGTAAAGGGAACAAATAAAACATCATTCGCCGAATTTTGCAAAGACAAAGTTGACTTAGACTTTGGTTTCTCAAACTTCAACAATGAAGTAAACTATTATTTCAATGCTGCTGGAGATGCTTGGGACCCAGTTAAGTTTACATGCGAAAAGTTTGAATGCAAGAGAATAGAAAGCAGACTTGCAGTCTATATGTTGGACCCAGATATTTCAAATGCTTTAGCTGCCAAATATATTGCAGTTCCACTTATGTTCCCTATACACCAAATATCTGTCAAAGACTTTGCAGGTGAAGTTGGAAACCAAAGTGCTGACCCAGGTGCAAGAACGGATATTGCTTTAACAACTGCAATGAAACATGCAGATACTATGTTTGTACTGTTCAGACGAACTATAAATGACTATTCTTGTTTCTACAACCCTGGTATTAAATATCATATAAACATAGATGGCAAATATTATCCAAGAGAAGAATATTCTACAGTTGAGGATATGAGGTCATACAACTTGACATTAGATGCTATGAACTTTAACAACAACTTCACAACAACTATTAACCCTGAAATGCAAAGTTCTATTATGCCATATGTGAAAGTATGGACTCATACAGGAGGTCAAAAAACTCAATATACAAATGGAGACCGTTCAAACTTTTGGCTTGGCATTCCATTTGCTGACTCAGAAGACTTTATGGGTGGTATTTCAACTGTTGGTACTGTACAAATACAATATACTGGTGACAGAGACGGTCCAGATGAATTGAGAGCAAAGAAGTTTACAAAACCAATAGCACTTTTCACGGAAGATGCTCTTTTGAAGATTCGTTCGATGAAACCTGCTGGGGCTCCTCAGATTGGCATAACGACAGCTTCCATCGAGCAGATTTGGCAGCAGGTCAGTAAGTTGTTCTTTGACACTTTTCTCACCATCGTAAATAGTTATGACACCTGTTTTGACATAATATTGTATTATAAACTTCCTTTAGTAATATCGGTCAGTTTTGAAGTTATATTTTGTCTGCTTCAAGAACTTTCACCATTTCAGTTATACCAACTTTCTTTGCTTTATGAAAATATTTAGGTTCAGCAAATATTGCTATTCTATAACATTTACCATTGTTTGTATAAAGAACTATTCTGTCAATGTATTTGTATTGTTTGTGAGTATAAACTTTGTTCTGCTTCAATTCAAAGAGATATCCGAATACGTCCATCTTTTTATTCTAAGTAAAATGTCATTTCCGAAAAATAGAAGCGTAAGTGTTTCAAAAGGTTTAATGGCGGTGGCAGATGTGAAGTTAAATTCACCAACTCAAACAAACAGTCAAAGTGTTATTGTCAATGTCAAAGACAGAGATGTTGAAATGGGGAAACCATACGAAGACGAAGATGGTATAACAATAGTTCCTGTAAAAGAACAACCAACATATCCTGAAGTTAACAGAGACTTAAGTTCTGTTGCAGATATTCGAAACGACTACCAACAACTGAAAGACAAACTTCAAACTCAGGAGAAGATTTGTCAAGCTTTAAGTATAATGTTAAACTTGGTCGAACACAACCCTGTAAAAGTGAACTCATATGTCATTGCACCTCATGAAGTTTTGAAAGAACTATTGAAACTTTTGACAGAGGCAGACGATATAAACATCAAAGAAATAGAACCCGACATTAGTTGCTGTGGTGTTGCATATAATGTCATTGACAAAGATATACGTTATGAAGGAGGTGAAACGTTGAACTTAAAATATAGTTTCCCAGACGTTATAAAAATATTTGACGACCACAACATTTCATTAAAATTTATTTGCTAAGTAAATGGCAGAAGACATAATGGTTTATACTATTACGACTAAAAACCCTGAGTCATATAATTCTATAACAACAAACTTACAAAGTCCTCAAGGACGATATTGTAAACTAACCTTAAACACAATGACGACTAAAGCCTGTTTTGCTCTTTTGACACCAGAAGACTTTATTGTTGTGAATGGTAAAAAATACTCCTTTGAAGATACTTATTCAGATATACCACCAACAGGTTTTGTTGACTTATTTAATACTTTAAGGACGGGTGTAACATGTGCTGCAACTAGAGCAGGTTTCATTATGTTTGGATGTCCGACTGAGTTTACTATAAACGATATGAGCTATAATACAAAACTTATATCTGGTTTTTACTACCAACAGTTTCCTATAACAGGAAAGGTGTCATACAAGGAATGTCTATTCCATTGACATTAAGCATACCAATCTTATATATTGTTTCAAACTTAGGTTCAAAGTGTTATTCGAATGTCGACAGAAACTATTATGACCAAAAGATACTTATGCGTATAAACAATACTTTCTCTGCTGGTTTGCCTATTGTTCATTCGAATGCAGAATTTTCAACCTTAGTGAACTCAAACACTTTGGCAAGTATAACGTTGACATTAGTTGACGCAAACTTTGTTCCTGTAAAACTTTTATGTCCTATGTATTTGTCAATGACGGCAGAAAGTTTCGAATTGGAAGATGCAACTGGTGAAAGTATTGTATTACAAGAACAACTTCAACAACAAATAGCTCAAGAACAACAAATGCAACAAATGGAACAACAAAGTCAAGAATAAAAAAATAATATTTTTTTTATTTTTATAAAAATGTACAGAATAGATGTTTCAGATTTTTATGACTTCCAAGCATTCAGAAATATGTGTCCATTTAGAGACTATAACAAAGCAGTCGAGAATTTGAAACGTTTAGTCATTTATGTCGACTCTGCCCCAGAATGTTATGTTATGAAAGAATGGGATGTAGTCTTTAACAAACCTAAAGCGACAATAGTTTCAGAACAAGAATGTAAACAGAAACTTAAGAAAATAAAAGTCGTACAAGTTGGCATGAAGATGTTAGATGCTTGGGATATCTTATTGTCAAAACTTGAAGATTTTTCAGTTCGAGGTATAAAGTTTTATACACCTTCTCCAAACTTCTATTCTATCTTCACTGGATATAAATATGAACAAGTAGAATGGAAAGAAAATATTATAGAAGCTTGGTTAGACCATGTCAAAGAAATTATATGCAATGGAAACGAAAAGGTTTATGAGTATATCTTATGTTGGTTTGCAAACATCTTACAACATCCAAGTGCTAAAAATGAAACTGCTCTCATTATAATTGGAAAACAAGGAACAGGTAAGAACACATTCTTTACAGATATTTTGTGCAAACTATTAGAAGGTTATTCGAACCCGAATATGACAAACTTAGAAAACATTTGTGGTAAATTTAACTCTTCAATTGAGAATATGAAACTTATAGTTTGCAATGAACTTCAAAGTATAGATACAACAAAAATTTTGAACTCAGATGCTTTGAAGAGTCTTATAACAGATAAAGTTGGAGTTGTTGAAAGAAAGTATAAAGACCAAAGAGTTTGTGAGAATGTTGCAAACTTCATTATGGTTTCAAACAATGCTGTTCCGATGAAGTTAGAAAGTTCCGACAGAAGATATGTAGTTGTCAGAACGTCAGATTCTCATATGCAAGATACTGAATATTTTGACGACTTAGCAGAATGTTTGACATCTGACTTTTACAACCACTTGTTCTCATATTTCATGACATTAGATATTTCTAAGTTCAATCCAAGACAAATTCCACATACCGAAGAGAGACAAACATTGTTAGAAGCAAACAAGAGTGTTTATGAACTGTTCATATATGAAACTGACTTTGTGTCATTAGATGAAAAGTCTTTATTTGATGAATATAAACAATATTGTCAAGAATATGGTTATATGGCAGCTTCTAAACGTACATTCTTGGCAAATGTCAAAAGTCTTTTAGATGTTCAGAATGGTGTATATACAAAGAAAAATTTTTCTGAGTAAATTTTAAAAAAAAATATTTTTTATTCTGAAGAAAAGATGGCAAAATTCATCTCAGTAAACAAGTATATGTCAGGACTTAAAGAAGAACTAGAACCATTCACATATTTGAATGTTTACTTCTACCATTTTGAAAAGTCTTCATTCAGCAAAGTTTGGAACATCGAACCAGTTAAGTTTGCTATTGTGACTAAAAATGGTGCGAAATTTGAAGACTTAGACATAGAAGGTTTGTTAACAGTCAAAGAAAGTTTTGACAGAAGGTTTTCAAACCTTAAAGAAGGCAAAGCATACAAACTTGTTATACCTTATGAACCAAAGAAGACAGACGACTATGAATATTATGAGTCTAAAGTTGTAGAAGTTCAAGGTAAATTGGGTAAAAAGATTTTAGAGTCTAAGCCGGTGTTTGCTCCTAAAGAGGAAGAGAACATTGACATTGACCCAGAAATGTTCTAAAAATAAAATTTTATTTTTACATGTCAAATTTCTTCTTCGGTGGAATTGGCTCTGGTTCTTTCTTCTCTTCTTCTACTTTCTTTTCTCTCTTCTTCTTTTCTGGTGGAGTTATGTCAAACTTCTCAGAACCATATTTATGTAAAAGTTCTTTGTCCTTTAATAGCTCATCTATTCTGTTTTCTATTTCATCTTCAAGAACAGCGCATGTGTCTTCTTTGCATTCTAAGAACTTTTGTTGGACTTCATCTTTCCAATCGGCGTCATCTCTGTCAACAAGTCTGTCATTGACAAATTTTAAAACTGCTCTGCTTAATGTTTTATGGTTCTTGTCATATTCCCAGAAACAGAACTTTAGAACAAATTCACCTTTCTTGTTTACACTATGTAAGATTTTATGGTCTACAGATGTTTTGCTGTCAAAAATTTTGTCTCGAATATAGATAGCGAAATCGCTAGACATTTTCTAAAAGATAAAAATTTTAATTTTTCTAAAAATATGTTAGAAAAAAAGTTTGCTGACATTGACAAAAATTTGAGAATGTTTTAAACAAGAACAAGAGGAAGTTGGAAAATGCTCAGATAAAACCCATACATGACAAGTTCTTATTTGCTCAGAATGGTATAACAGGTCTAATTGCACCACCTGGGTCGGGTAAGACTTTCACTTATCTTAAAATGGCTGCACAACAACAAGAACTAGATGAGAAGAACCCATTCTATGAGTTAGTTGTCATTTGTAGTACTTCGGGTCAATTTGACCAAACCGTCAATTCGTTCAAAGATATTATAAAGAAGTCTAAGTTAGTATGTATAAAGGATACTGAGTTGTTAGATTGGATAAAGAAGTACCAAAGAAGAGTTTTGAAATATAATGCTATAAATGAGTATATAAATTCTAAGTTTAAAGACCCAAATGAGGAAATGCAGAGAATATTAGAGAAGAAACACTTCAGAAACAAACAGAAAGAGATAGAATACATTTCGAAGAAATTGCAATCGTACGATTGGAAAACATACCCTCACAGATGTCTTCTTATCTTAGATGATTTCGCCTCTCATCCTTTGTTAAAGAATAGAGAACAAGACATGTGTCGAATTCTTAAGAAGCTCAGACACTTTAACATCTCAGTTGTCATTTGTGTACAGACAGCAAAGAGTTTAAGTAAGGATGTTAAAAGAATACTTACTGACATAATACTTTTCCCCGGATTGTCCGAAGACGATTTCATAGAACTTATGAAAGAGTCCATGGCAGGTAAGTTTGACAGATATGAATTATGGGAGAAGTACAAAGTCATACAAGACCCTCATACTTCTTTCAGAATTCATATCTATGCGAACAAAGTTCAAATTGTAAAAAGTCAAGCTTGAAAAATGTAAGTGTTTAGTCTTAGTAAGTCTGTTGTGGTGCTGGGGCTGTCGGTTCTTCTGGTTGGGATATGGGCTCGGTTGGTGGTACGTCGGACATTGTTCTGAAACAGTACAAGTATTGTTCTGAAACAGTACAAGTATTGTTCTGAAACATTACAAGTATTGTTCTGAATCAGTACAAGTATTGTTCTGAAACAGAAAATTTTTCTCACAAATTGAGAGCTTTTACGGGAAATTTGTTCTGAAAAAGTTCAAGTCTTGTTCTGAAAAAGTACAAGTATTGTTCTGAATCAGTACAAGTATTGTTCTGAAACAGTACAAGTATTGTTCTGAATCAGTACAAGTATTGTTCTGAAACAGTACAAGTATTGTTCTGAAACAGTACAAGACTAGTTCTGAAACAGTACAATGGACAACATCGAGCCATTAGATGAGGCAATTTACCTAATTGAGCTACCTGAGCCATCTGAAGTCAAGCGTAAAAATAAAGAGTGCATTTACTCTACTTGTTTGAAGTTGTCAAAATACTCTGTTATTTTTTCCTTTAACAATGGCAAATCTTCTTTGAAGGTAAGAATTGTACAACCTTTAATATCATAGTGTGTTTGAGGTAACGTATCTTGAACTATTTGTTTCACATCTTCATTTGGGGTCATTGAAATCGGTAAGTTTTCGCGATAGAACCAATTTCTGTCAGATTTGTAAATCTTAGCAAGGTCGTAAAAGCTTTTGTTGTTTCTTCTGACTAAATGCAACATAACCATGTCACTGTCTTCTTCTTTCTCCAACTCTTCAGTATAAATCATATACTTATAGTTCTTTTCCTTTCCTTTTGGTACCGAACGTGGTATTCTTTTCTGTATGCTTTTGTCTTTTGCTTCAATGACTTCATCTTTTGCTTGAAGTTTCTTTTCCATCTCTTCACGTTCTTGTCTATGAATTTCGTCAAGAAGTTTGTAAACATGCCATGCATAACGAGGCGAAGCCCACATTGCAACAGCATTTACAAGAAGTCTATGTACATAATATCCTCTCAAACCATTTGGCAATTTTTCACGATTTTCATAGAGTTTTGGCGAGTAAGATTTTTTACCTACTCGCTTTGCTTCGTCAATGGTTTCAGAAAAAAGTATGTCTCGCTGTGCTTCGCTTAAGAGTTCAATGGTGCTTTGGTTCCTAAACCAGTCTTTAGGAAGCTTAGTGTCTGGAGCAAAACATGCAGTCAAAATACTTTGCATTTGGTACATATCGTCTTTGACCGAACGAATGAGACGCAATTGTTTGTTAAACTGTATGTACTCGTATTCTTCATTTATAGCTTCATGGACTATAACTGTTGTTGTGTTCTCTGTTGTTGACATATCTGTCTTTATATTCCGGATAAAAAAATATTTTATAAAAAACTAACTTTATTTTTTCTATCTTAAGGAAATTCATGATTTTTGTGCTGAATTCAATAAAAATAATGTTTATGTTAGCATGTTAGATCTAACCCGATTTCTAACCACTTTTCTAACATGGTCTAAAACACACAAAACTCATGAATTCTCGTGAATTTCCTTAAGATAGAAAAAATATATTTTATGTTAGCATGTTAGATCTAACCCGATTTCTAACCACTTTTCTACCCCAGTTATTTTATAAGCGTTTCACATGGTAAACGTTATTTTTTAAATTTTGTGAAAACTCAACGGTTTGACACATGCCCTAAAAATTATTTTACTCAGAATTTTTGTTGCTGAATTCGGCAAAAATATATTTTAGGGTAGATGGTTAGATCTAACCCGTTTTCTCACCTAATTTTTCACCCCAGTTATTTTATAAGCGTTTCACATAGTAAACGTTATTTTTTAAATTTTGTGAAAACTCAACGGTTTGACACATGCCCTAAAAATTATTTTACTCAGAATTTTTGTTGCTGAATTCGGCAAAAATATATTTTAGGGTAGATGGTTAGATCTAACCCGTTTTCTACCCTTTTTTCTACCATAAAGTTTTATAAGCGTTTTACATGGTAAACATTGTGAATTCGTGAAATTCTAAACAATTTCGTAGCTTCTATTTCTTCTGTCAGTATGTCAAAAGTTTTCACAATATTGAATGTATCTTTATACTTCTTCTTGACATCAGATAATAGGAAATCGTCAGCAGTTGGATAGTTTTTGTTCAGAAATTCTAACATGTCCATTTTATTTTCTGCTGGTTTCTCTATCTCTTTCTTTAAGTCAGCATAGTCGTTTCGCATCCTTTCTATCTCTTTTACTGAATAGTTATATTTCCTAATTGCTGCTTTACATTTTGAACATTGTGGGTTCATTTTTGCGTTATACATTGAAATAAAACCAGCTAGAACAACTAAGGCGTCAATGGTTTTCTTTAACTCCGAATATGTAGGTCTGATTTGTTCGTTCCATACCTTATTTCTTTTATCTTTATCTCTTATCTGCCATACACATTCAGCAACTAATGAAACAAAGTTGTCGTAGGTCTTAAATTCTTCAGATTTATATATGTCAGAAACATTCTTATATACCATATCGCAGTCTTTGTCCATGACTTTATGGTTGCAATGAAATCCAAGGAACTCATAGTTAACTTTACGTATGAACTTCTTTATTTCTACTGAGTCAGTTGTTTTTACTTCTATTTCATCGAATTCAGGAATAGTGAGCTTTTGTTGTTGGATTTCAGGCAATTTAGGTAGATGTTCCACCAGGTCCTGCATGTCATAAAGATACTGTTCATTTGTTTCATCTTTCGCACTACAGTCTAAATTACTTGTTAAAAGTTCCTGCTTTATTCTTTGTATTTCTGTCTCAAAAGTATATGAAGAAGGAATGAAGCTTTTCATCTCAACTAACATAGATGTTGGATTCATAACTAAAGAGTTTGGTGAAGTTGTTGTTTGAATTGTTGTTGTGCCGATTGTTGACATTTCTGTTCTTTTATACAAAATAAAAAAATAAATAAAAATAAAACTAACTTTATTTTTTCTATCTTAAGGAAATTCATGAAAATTCATGAGGGTAGAAATCGGGTTAGATATCGGGTTAGATCTAACCATCTACCCTAAACATTATTTTTGCTGAATTCAGCAACAAAATGAACGAGGTCAGGATTTCTTGTCAAAATTTTCTGAGTAGAAGCAATTCTAACCACTTTGGTGTCATTGTCTATCTTTCTAACTGTTTCAAACTCAACCTTTAACATTACTGTTCTTACATACAAAATAAAAAAATATTTGATAAAAAACTAACGTTATTTTTCTATCATTAAGAGATTCCGTATGAAAATTCAAGAGGGTGAAAAAACAGGTGAAAAAAGCGGTGAAATCTCACCTCTTCACCTAAATTATATTTTTTGGTCCGGGAACAACTTTCTCAGTAAACCTTAACGTTTAACTTCACTTTTTTATGTTTTTGTGTGAAAGTGCCAAAAATAAATTGTTTTCATGAGTTTTCTACGATGTTAGAAATGAGGGTAGATATCGGGTTAGATCTAACCATCTACCCTAAACATTATTTTTCAATACTTTTTCAGCACTTTTCCGTAGTTATATATGAAAGACAATTCGAGATAAAAGTCATAGTACAATGGAATAATATATTGCACACCATTTGTTGTGAACCAAACTTGAAAGTCAGAGAAACTGTTACTAGGTGGTTCGTAGAATTTAGAAGCAAAGTCATAAAAGTCCTTACCAATACATAGAAAACTATTGTTGCTTGAACTGAAACTTGCATGACACATAACATTTTGAAGGTCAAACACGTTTCTATAAACCATCAAATCTGCTGGTGGAAGTATAAATTTAAATGGACCATCTGGTGGTAATGGTTCGTTCTGGTTTAGTAACCGAAGAAATTGTGCCCAAGAACGTTTGTCTACTTCCCAAAATAAAAACTCTGTACCTCTTGGAGGGTTAATTTCAATCTTTTGAAATGAAACGGCGGAGTTCATCTTGTCATATTCTAGTTTCAGATAGTATGTTCCATTTAGTAAAGAGTCGTATTTTTCTTGAAATTCCCAATAATATTTGTTCATTTGAGTTTGAAAGTCATTTAGAGTTTTTTCAAGACTTTCGTCTGAACGAATTGTAAAGATTTTTATTTCGTCAAATTTGTCTATTAGACCATCAGGACCTTTATACTGCCCATGAAAATATACTGCGAACATAAATGCGTTAGTTCTATTTGAAAACAAAACTCTTCTAAATCCTATTGCCTTTGCATCTGAAGGACTTTGAAGCCAACGAATTGGATAGTCAAACCTGTATGCTCGGGATGAAATTTCTTCATATGAAATAGTCCTACCAGCATTTGTATAGATATAGTCTAACGGTTTTGTATCTGCTACTTTTGTTCTTTGTTTTTCAACCTGAAGCATTTAATATATGTAAAAATATATTGTTTTAAAATGGTATGCCATAGTCTGTAATTTCAATTGTTTCATCTTCTAGTTCGTCGACAAATTCGAATACAATATCTCCAAATTTGCCTTTGTTCTTATTGTTTTCAGAACGAGTGACCCAACGTAAGTTTTCAAGTCTATTGTCGTTTCTTATATGGTTTATATGGTCTACAAAAGGTAAATTGTTAGGATCCAGTATAAAATGAGTTGCAATGACAACATGTTTAAGATAGTGTTTTCCACCCATCTTCATAATAGCATATCCGTCATTTCGCTTAAAACTCTTTTTGTCTTTTTGTTTCTGACTTCAAATGACTCACAACAGTGAATTTCATATTTCTCATCTAACAAATAAGTTTCCCAACGGTCTTCTCCAACAAACTCAGCGTACATTTCAAATAAAATAAAAAAAATGTCACTTTTTTTAAAATAAATTTTTTACTTCATGCAATGTTTTATTTCTGTGCCGTCTTCAAGTATGCCCCAATAATTACGCTTGGAGAGGACATGAACTTCGGAAAATACCTTATCTAGCTTAAAACAGCCCATCTTTTCACCGACCATACCCATTTCAATGAGTTTGTTGTATCCTTCTTCGTTCGTCATGAGTGCGTCAATGTTCTCATAGTAAACCTTGACTTTGGATTTGACTTCGGAGAAGAATTTGTTGTAGTTGTCAAGGACTGCCTTTGCGAACTGAGGGTAAGACCAATGTTCGACAATAGGTTTTAATGTGGTTACTAAGCCACTTTGACCTTGAGTGAATTCGTACTTCAAAACAAAAGGAGAAAACCTTTCAACAAAGTTGTCGACCTTCTCATAATGTTTACTCTTCATCTCTTGAGGTTTCTTAATGGAATATCCCCATGTCGAATTCATAAGCAATTTGAGTGTCATTGCAAGTTTGGGGTTTGAAGCTTTCCTAATATCATACAGTTGTTGTATGACTTTTCCAACTGTATAGTTCCTTCCCGGGAACTCACCATCTTCGTTTGGAATTCCAGTCGGAATATATTGGACAAACCTCATGTACGCAGCGTTAAGGTCGACATAGTATATCTTTTCATCTGAGTCGAACTTGTCGCAACCAATTGGTCCAGTTTGTGGAAATTCAAGTGAGTCTCTTATCTTCTGCGAAACTTCTCCTGTTATCTCATAAACATCGTCGAAGCAACCTGTTTCATATAAAACCTTCTGACATAACTCAGATGCTCTCCAATACAATTTGACGTCAATTGGATGTCTCAATGGAAGTTTGTTTATAGCATCTTGAAGTTCTTGCAACCTCATTGGAAGTTCTTCTGGTTCAGGTTGGTATCCGAACAAACCAACTCCTTGTGGAACTGTGTACTTCTTTTGTACTAGAACTTTGTCTGGAACAACTTTTGGTCTTGCTAACAGTGAAAAGTTTGTTTCGTCTTTTGGTACAAAAGTTTCTGTCAGCTTGTCATCTGGAATTGGTTCCAACAAACCTTTCTCGAAAAGAATGTTTACAGCTCTGACAATGTTGCACTTGCCTTTTCCGAACAATGGGTTTGAAAGACTTTCGTTCAACATGAAGTGGTTGTGGACAATTACAATCTTCAACCATGGCAAGTCTTTGTCAACAACATAGTCGTCATGTGAAGAACCTTTAGCTGTAGGTATGTTGACTCGGATATTGACATTTGCCAACGGTGCAATTTTTGCCAATTGACCTCTGAGAATGTACCTTGTCTTCACACATGACTCAAGATACTTCATCTTCTCATCTGTAACAAGACCAGAGTTCCTGAGACATGTAAGAATACAAGGTTCATTGACAATTGTTTCAATTGAATTGTAAATTCCATACCTTGTCAAGTCAATGTCAGACTTATTTATGAACGGGAAGTATCCAGCATGTTGTCTGACTGCTTGAGGGTTAGGTTGGTACCATTCGAACTTGACACTTGCAATTCCTTCAATTGCATTCAAAATGTCTGAGTCGGAGTCAACCATTTGTTCTCTCTTTGTAGTCTTGAAAGCGTCAAGAAGTTGTGCGGCTGTTTGTTCATTGCCATGTGCATAGTAAATGTGACCATCCAAATCTGTTATGGTCAATCTGAGATTGTGTCCTTTCTTATTTCCGTCTTGAATTGCAGCAAGTACACCCATGAAGCCTTCTTTGTTCTTTCCTTCGTCAAAGTTTACTGTAAAGGTTCGACCAGATGTAATTTGACTTCTAACTTCACGATACTTTTCATATGCATATCTTGTTCTTTCCATGGGAGCATGTGCGTCTTCACCTTTTCCTTTTTTCCTTCTCAAAGGATGCAATTGTTCGTCATGTTTCCAATAGAATCTGGCAAAGCCGTCCTGTCCTTCAACTTGAGGTTCACTAACATCGAAAGGCATGTCCATAAGACGTTCTTCTTCTAACCTCTCTAGTCTGTTTGGATAATTGGCACGTGCTGTTTCCAAATCCATTTCGTAGCGAAGACCAGACAATTTGTCATAGACTTTTATGGATCTTCCCTTCCTATATTTAAACTTCTTCGAAACTCTCCAACCATATCTTTGCAACTCTGCTTTTATTCTAGCAGACTTTCTATCCATTCTATATGGGGGCATTTTTATAAAAATAAAAAAATATATTTTTTTCTTTACTTAACATAACCGCCTGCTGCCATAAGTCTTTGACGCCAACCCATACCAGCTAATGAAGGTTGACTTGGTTTAGTTTGGAAACTAAACTTTGGTTTTGGTTTATCTTCAGTTTTTGGTTTTTCTTCTTCTATCGGTTTTTCGTCACTTTTCGGTTCCTCTGACTTTACTTCACTTGCAGGAACAGTTGTGTCGTCAACATCTTCATAAATATCATATGCCATTTGTTTTTGTTTTCCTTTCAACTTTTTGTGTTTGTTGTAAAGTTTAGAATATTTCGACTCTAAGTCAATGAGATGTTCTATAATGAACTTTTCAGTGAATATAAACTTTTCCATCTGTTGTCTCGAAAGCTCCTTCAGACTTCAATATTTTATTTGTGAGAGTCTGTTTCTTTTTTGAGATACTAGCCGTTCCATTTCTATGAAAATGACTTTATAGTGTAGAGTTTGTATTTCCAGACCTGGCACTTTCTATTATTGAATTTTCTCTTCATCTGTAAGTTCTTTGACAGGTTTTGACAATGGTTCTGAACTTTTTGTTTGTGGTGTCAAATCTACGGTTTCAACTTCTTCGGTCATTTCATCTCAGTAAAAAATTTTAGTTTGGTTTGTTTTCAACTGGTTGTTGAGGTTTTTGAAGTCGGTCTAAAACTTCCTGAGGTATAGGAAGAACTTTACAAACACGTGGTTTAAATGCTGGAAGCCGACAAATCCATCTTGAACTCATTTGTCTCAATGCTGCATTGTTCATTTCATCTCAATAAAAAGCTTTACATTCCCCACGTTTGAGGCGTTGAGGTTGGTTATTGTTTACCCATTGTTTGCATGGTTATATCCTCTGTTAAAGAATCTTTCACCTTGGTCCATATAATTTCCTGCTTGGTTATAGTATTCATTTGCTTTGTTATAATAATTTCCTGCTTGTCTTCCTACATTGTCCATCCATCCTTGAACTTTTCCTCTTGTTTCAGGATTTGGAATAAGATTTGTTGCATCTCGTGCTACATCCCAACCTTTCTGTACAGTTTGTATAATAGGTTGTGCTTTCTCTTTAAGTATACCTAATGTACTCAAAATCTTCCTTCCAACTCCAAATACACCTCTGGCTATTGTTCCCACTGCGGGTAAAAATATGGATGCAACTCCTGCTAATGCACCAAATAAACCCATTTCTTACAGGGTAAAAAATGACGAATCCAAACAAGGACCCCTATGTTTCTAAAGCGACAAAGAAAGCACTCATGATAAAAATCTTTAGTTCAACACCAAATGCTTGGTTTATGGATATCTTGGAAAACATTCCGAGAGTTAGAACAGATGGACCACCATACTGGTTAATATTTGTTGTCAAAACACAAGATACTGTGAAGCCATACCATTATGGTCCAAAAATATTTTAGATGTGAAAACTGCTTTGACAATATTCGTTGACAAATACCATCCAACAAAACTAACATCTGACTGTGAAAGTTCTTTCAAATCAGATGATGTAAAAAACTATCTGCGTTCAAAAAATGTAAACCAATATTTCATTGTCGACCAAAACCATTCTGCTCTTGGTGTCATTGACGGATGTATAAAAATGTTAAGAGACTTAAACCAACCACAAGGTGGTGAAGCAAATGAAATGTCATATGACGACAAATATAGACACTTCTCCATGGCAAAGATGAGACAAGTTTTAAATATTTACAATAACCGTAAACAAAAAGGTTTGGGAAACCACTCCCCCGAAGAAATGAAAAACAACCCTGACTTAGAGAAAGACTATATATTTAATAATTTAGTCAAAAAAGACAAACAAGAAAGAATGCCGGGCTTCAAACTTCAGAAAGGTGACAAAGTAAAAATAGAAATACCCAAACGCGACCCATATGAAAATACTATTGACTATGACAACAATGGGAACCCGACAGGTACTCACATTCGTGTTCGTAAAAATAGAAGAAAGTATACAAGAGAATATTATGAAGTTTTAGGCAAACATGGCAAAATGTACACACTGCAAGCAGAAGATAAAACTACTATTGTCAGACCTCGTTTCAAACTTGTCAAAGTTCAAGGTGGTATACTTTCAAAGACAGTTCCTAACAAATATAAGACAACTCCAGACGAATATGCTAAAGAAGTTGAAAATGACGACTAAGCAATTCTATACCATGCGTAAACTGTCATGTAAGGTGGCATGTATTCTTTACTTTGTCCCGTTGTTTGCGTATATCCTGAAACGTGATGTGTATGGTTTCCTCCTCCCTCAGTGTTACTCCAGTAACAATTTATAGCAAACTTAACGTCGTCTTTAACATCATATCCTTTACCTTTTGTCATTCCTGACCAACCCCAATATCTATGCCTATGCCAACCTTCTTGAGATGTACTTAAATTTATGTAATGACTGTGTGCAGGTAAATTTGCACTTGAAATCGTTTTACTTCCACCTGTTTCCTTTGAAGAGTTTGCACAATACAAAAACCTGTCGACTATTTGTTCCCATGCACCAACACCAAACATTACTTGAGGACCTCTTGCATCCATAGATGTATAAATAGAACCTACCGGGTTCATTAAATCAAACATATGAGATATTATAGGATTGTCCCTTTTGAACTTAAAATATAGTGCAACTATTTCTGGTTTCTTCTGGTTTGTGTCAGAATATTTTTTATAATATAATCTTATGTTTTCAGGGTATGTACAATCTTGACTATAATATTTATTTCTGTCATCTTCATAATAGTATACTATTCTCGTTTTTTCTATTGCATTATATCTTTTATATCTATAATATTCTAAATATAATGTTTGCTTTTTTGGGTCTACATGTGGTGTTTTGTCGTCATCTCCATAGTCATAATAATATGGTGCTGGAGCTGGGTCAGGCAATGTCATATCTGCCATTTCATAAACTCTTAAATATTTCTTTTGTTCGTCTCCATATAAGTTTAAGTAGCAGTTGTTGTCTAATGGAACTTTAACTTGTGTACCATCATTCTTTTTATAGCTTACATACATTTCATTGTTATTTTTCGGAATGAGTTTATGCCGTGTACCATTTTTTAAGGACTGTACCAACTGCCATCTAAAATATTTATTTTCTTCATTGACAGAAAAGTCACCAACAATAGTTTCAATATTTTTTGTTGTTCCTATCAAACTTTGGTATATTTCATTGACATATGTTTTATCTGCTTTCTTTTCAAGGCTAACGTTTAAGTCTGTTATTTCAGAAGATGTATGTGTATGTCCAACGTCACTTTTACTGTTTAAGGTTTCTTGTAAGTTTGTAATATTTGCAATGGTATGTGTATGAGTCTTATCTGCTTTTGTCTCTAATGTTTCCTTAAGACTTGGTATTTGGTTAATATAATGTATATGAGTCTTTTTAGAATATTCGTTTTCAGCTCTTGTCACTTCACTTGACATTTTATTGTCAACATATGTTTTGTCTGCTAGTTCAGGATGAGTATGTTCTTTTGTTGCATAAGCATTGTTAGCTCTTTCTTCTTCTTTTGCTATTGCATCGTCTACATATTCTTTGTCAGCTTTGTTGTCAACATCTGCTTTCAAAAGAAGTTCATTTATAGGTTTCTCGTTTAACGTTCCTTTTGTTGGATTTATACAGACAGTATGGTTCTTATTGTCTTGAAACAGAAACTCATCTGTCATTGGGTTTATTGTCAGTTTTAGGTTTCCTTCTTTCAATGACTCAGATATTTTAGCATAGTTTGAAAAGTTTGTTGTGTTCTTATTTAGAGCTTGCATAATGAGTTGTCGGTTGTGTTGTATTTCTCTCATAGACGCTGTTTCATTTGACATTTTTATTATAGATAAAATATGCTTCCAATAGAAAAAGAAAATTCTAGAGTTGCTACAACTAAACCATTAGATGAACTTTTTACTAATGTCGGTCAAAAGTTTGACTTAGATACTATAAAGCATGAAGGCTATCGTTTTGACTACCCATTAAGATGGTTAAGAGACCCATCCGTCACAAAAGCTATTGGCTTTCGAAGAATAAAATTTGTGTCTGTAGAAGATAAAAGTTTTCCATTTATTGTAAGGTTTCATATAGATTATATATCTGAAGGGAAACGAAAAATGTGGGAAGAAATTGAGCTAATACAAGTTGACCTTTCATCTTCTCTACAGACTGCGTTAAAAAATATAGAAGATAAAATAAATTCATGTTATGCAAAATATGCTGATGAATATGCAAATACCGATAGCACACTTTATGTGAGAATTGTATATGACAAACAAAATTCACAAGTGTCATTTCAAATCTACAAAAACAATCCAAATAAAGACGAACAAATATATACAGAATTCACTGCAATGTCATGGTATTATTTGCAAAGAATGTTAAATCAGAAAGTCGAACTTCCTTTAGCAAATATTTACAGTCGATATGCAAGAGATGAACCATATTTATTTAAAGATGTTTTCGACCAAGATGCTATTATTGTTCATGCTTCATTTTCTGGCGCCCAAAACTCTTTCTTATGCTTGGCAAATGACTTTTACGAAAAACCTACAAAGTTATACGAACCACCAAGTGGAAGTATTTCAGACTTTCAAGTATGGTTTACTACAGATGGAAGAAAAAGAATAATTCCATTATACCATGCGTTTTACTTAGAACTTAGTTTCATATACAACTACTATCGAACGGTAAAAATATAACTTTTTAATACGGTTGAGGTGTTGGATTTGGTTGCTAACTAGACTGTGGTGCAGGTTCAGGTTGTTGTATAACAGGGGCTTGTTCTTCTGGTTCAGGGTCTTTAGGTATAATACCAACGAACTGACCTACTCTTTTACCAATATTTTTGACTCCGTTCCAAATTCCTCTTCCGACAGATTTTATTCCATTCCATATACCTCTTCCAACATTTCGAAAGAAGTTTCCAATACTACTGAAGAAACCCATTTTACTACGTGTAAAAATCTAATGTCCGCCTAGTCTCTTACGTTTCCTGTTGAGTTCCATAGCATTCTTTAACTGGAGCTCATACATTCTGTTTCTCCTCTGGTAGAAAACATATTCTGGGTCAACTCCTGTGTTCGCGTCATCTGCATAAAGTTGTTTATATCCCACTTCAGGGTTTGTATAAAACTCTTTCCATCTCATATTTGCATACCATGGTGGCAAACCTAACGCAGCGTCATTTGACATGGCAGTTTGCATTTGTACATCTGTTGGCACTTGACCATAGTTTGCCAATGCAGTTTGTATTCTAACTTCATTTGGAATATTCTCTGGGTTTGGTTGTCCAGGTTGCTGTGCATTCGCTAAGTTCTGTGCGTCCATTTAATATTAGATAAAAATATCTCTTACGAGTACATATGCTGAACATTTGCAGGCATTGGTTCATCTTCATATTCTCTGTACTTTTCTGCCACGTCAAATAAATAAATGACACAATGGAAAAAACCTAAAACAAGCAGTCCTATTTCAAACCACATTTACTTACTAATAAAATTTCTTTATTGTGACACTTTCTCCGGTTTATAGGACCTCTCTCATATTCTATCTTGTCATATATAAACTCATAGTCATGTATGTCCTCTAACCATCTCATAACGGTTTCCAAACCACTTTTATCGGATGTAAAGTAAAAGCATGGATGGTTATGTATAACGTCTAAAGTTTCTAAAGAGTCTCTCAAAGTCCAGTCTACTTGGTATTGAAAATCCCATGTGTTATAGAACGGCGGGTCCACTATAAAGAAAACATTTTCCTTGTCTTTATATTTTTCATACAACTCTGTCCAATGTCATCTCACAAACTCTATACGCTCAATATATTTTTCTATGTCCTCTTTGAAAACATTTGTATAGTTAAGATATAAAACTTTTGACATAAGTGTTTCAATGTCATGAACTCTTATAGCACCACTATATAATAGTCTAGCAGATATACTATCCCAGTCTATATATTCTGCTTTTTTCAAAACCTCTCTCACAATATCTTTCTTATCTAATGGTATACGTTCCATCTTACCTATAGGTAACTTTTCTTTTAACTCTTTCAATATATTGTTTGTGTCTGGTATATGTTTGAGACGGTCCATATAGTTGTCGAAGTCATTGCATATAATCTTTGAGTCTGGGAATATTGTATGGCACAAATGGGATATATAGAAACTTCCACCGAACAAATCTACAAATGTTAGACCATTCGGTAGTTTCTTAAGTTCTCTCAATATAATATCTTTACATCTACTCTTATTTCCAAAGAACGGTAACGGCGGTTTTGTAAAATTCATTTATATATAATAATAAAAATGTTTTCACCCGAAAAGTGACAGAAAAGTGACAAAACATGAAAACATATATATTTTGTGAAAAGTGACACATTATATAATGTTTTCGACCCAGAAGAAGGCTTCTTCCCAGAAACAATGGAGGAGGAAGAAGAGGAGGAGGAAATACAAGACTCTATCCAAGAAGAGTCCTCCGAATTCACACCAGAAGACTAACAATTTTCCGAATAAAAACTTCATTTATACTAAACATCTTCGGGGCTAGAGGGCGCAACGCGCCTGGAAGCCCCACTACCTTTTTTTAAGTAATAACAACCAATATGTATATACTTTATATATTATGTTTTTTTTTTAGATAATTAAGCATTTTTGTGCAACTTGTCCACAAAAGTGAGCCACTGGTTTAGGGCATCAAAAGTGTCAATTCGCTCAGCGAAAGCTGAGCTAGCTTCGTTCTCGAAAAAATAGGGAAGAAGTGAAGGAGAGTGATACAGATGTTGACACATTCATATAATTTCAACAAATTTGATCAAATTGAAATTCAATGAAATTCAATTCACTTCATATCCTTCAGTCAGTACATTGACATCCTTCTACATCACAATGATAACTCGGGAATCAATAGTTCTACAACTAACTCAGAAAAAAAAAACAAGATTTTTACTTCCAGCTTGCAGCTTTTAAAAAGTTTCGATGATAAAAATCACTCTACTCTTGTTTATAGATATGTGATGATAGTAGGTAAACATATTCTTATCGATTTTAATAAAAATATTTTTACGAAAATCTGAACCAATTACAGAGTTATTCATAAAGTTTATGCTAACTGTAATTATTTCATCTTTGTTTTATATTTGAATAAACAATTTAATTTAAATTGCATAATATTTTTTGGTTGAAAGACAGGAAACTTAGTTGAGTTTGTATTATTTTTATCGTTTAATTCATCGTATCAGTGAGTGATCCAGATATTTAAGATATTTAGAAAAAAATTATTAATTTGATTAACAAATTTTAATCAAAATAGCAAAAATCTATTTGATAGCTGTAAACAAACAATAATTTTTATTTCAAGCAAAATCACTTATTTTCATCTAAACGTATAAAATTGTCAATTTTATGAAAATAAATTGAAAATCTCATGAAATGTAAAGGAGAGTAATATTTTTCAATTTTCTTTTTTCTTTGTCTCAAATATTTTCTGTTGGGAATTTTCTTGTTATCAAAAAATAATTTTAATATTTGTTTATTTTATTACATACAATAAAATTTTAAAAACTCTATTTCTTCTCAAGAAAATTTTTTTCCTTCATATGAAGAAACATTTTGTTCTCCATTTGATACTGAGTCTAAATCTCGATTTTTGAATTTTCTTCTTTCCAAATTTCTTTTTTCCAAATTAGAAGTTTAATTCAAATTTTCAATAGTTTATATATTTTCTCAAACCGTCTCAGATTTTCTCACTTTTTAGGGATTTTCTCTCAAAATATACAAAAATAGTAATATCAATACATGTGTCTAATATACTTTAAAACCATCGTGACAAAATTCAAAAACGAAGAGTTCTTCTCTCCAAATTTTTTTCAAAATCAAAAAAATGAGATAAAAAAGTACGTTTGGAAAATTCATTTTAGGAATTTTCTCACTTTTCTTCCAAATTGACATCCTTAGCAGAATCAGTGTATAAGAGAAATTTGTTATATATTCCAATTCCTTTGGATAATTTTCTTTGCAACTCGCCCAAAATTTTTTGTAATTTTATAGATTTCTTGAAATTTATTTAACATACATATATATGTGCAACACCTATACTATAACATTCTTTGAATTTGGTGTTCAATCCTAAAAATAACTTATAGATGGTTAGATTAATAACAATCATAGTATAAATACTTGCATATAACCTCTATGCGAGCGTTTTTGGCCGATTTAATTTAAGGTAGATATTTTAATTTCATGAAAACATAAGGTATTCAATCTCAGAATGTCTTCAATAATTATTTTTTTTAATATATCGTGAACTACATGCGCAGAATCATATTTCAAGATTATTTCTACTATAGCCACAAAATCTATTAGCTTTTTTAACATCTTATTTCCGATTTCAGATTTCGATGCAATTTTACAACAATTTCCTTGACTTTGAGTGACTTTTTGGAATACGTTAGCCAACCCTTTAGTATCATGAATAAAATTTAATATTTTTCATGTCCAGCTTCATTACATTTTCATCCCAAGCCGGCGTGAAAAGATATTCTTTTCAAAAATCGGATTTTTGCAATAAGTCAAAGGAATTTGGGAGATATCTTCTCCCTAATGCCATCTATAATTGCTTGAATCGACCTTCCACACAGTTTCTTTTCTTAGTAATGATATTACAATTCTTGTTTCCATATTCAATACATGTAAGCGTTACAATTATCTCATTATTGTTCTCCTTCTCCACATCAATAATAATCGATGTAATTCGTTATTATAAAAATAAACAATACAAGAAACGCATGACTGGAAGAAAGGTTTTAGTATTAGAAAACGATCAATGGATATCAAAATCATGGTCAGATCTCAATATTGGCGATATAATTAAATTACAAAACGGTGATTATGCGCCAGCTGATCTTATAATATTGAATACTGCTGATAATCAACAGTGTTCAATCGAATTATACTTAATTGATGGCTCTCCTCAGTGGCAGCCAAGAACTCCGATAAATTTTACAACAGATATCAAAGAAAATCCAAATTTTCTCCTGCATAGCATTCGAGTAGAGCATTACGAAGAACAATTTGTTCCTATTTCTGAATTTAATACGAAATACAATTTTTTTGCAAAATTGGATTTCAACAAAATAACATACGATGTAAATAATACAAATTTCGTCGAAAGATACTCTGCATTTTACCATAAAGGAGAAATCATTTGCGGTGTTGTTTTTACAGAATCAGATTGTTTATCCAATTATTCAATGCACACTCAATATAAAACATCTCGATTTGAGAAAGAACTCAACAAGCTAACAACATGGCAAATCTATTTTCTCATTTGTTTTGCATTTTTGATAACAATTTTTACAGATTTTTATCAATCTCAATTTGGTATCTTTTCTGCATCAGATCTACAAATATTTTTACTGTTTGCTGATCATTTTTCTTATTACATCATTCTTTTATCCCCTTTAATTTCGATACAAATTTTCACTGTTCTGGATCTCATAATTTTATTGAATTCTCAGATCATCCAGACACATTATGAACGAGCCTCCATATTCAGTATTGATTCTTTGAGTGAATCAACAAATATTAGTTCAATAATCACTTCAAAATCGATGATTTTAGAGCGAAAACCATGTTTGAAGAGGATATTTCTTAATAATACAATATACGGAACAGATATTACTGCTAAATTACTGTCAAGAAACATCGAAAACGATATTTTACAAAATAAACCACTGATGAAAGACTTTTACGACCAAAACCTTGTCATGAGTCAAGATAATGTTATGTTCTTCCATCATATATCACTTTGCCACTCCGCTTCCATTGTTGGAAGCAAAAACAATTTTAATTACATTTCTAGATTTCCAGATGACGAACAATTACTTAAACTTGCAGCTAATTCAGGTTATTTGCTTGTAGGAAGAACACCAAACGAAAGTAAAGTCCTTATAAATGACAAGACACATACTTTCAAGACTAAAAAAATATTTCACAGCTGTGTGAGACATCCAAGAATTTCCATTATAATTGAAGATGAAAACGGTAACTTGATTTTGCTTTCGAGAGGTGTTTATAAGGTTATGCTTAATACTGTGAAAAATATTGAACAGTATTCACATGTATACGATTCATTCCATGAAAACGGGCTTCATGTTGAAGTTTGTTCATATAAATTTTTGACACAGCGAGAATTAAATAATTTCGAACAAAAAATTGATTCACTTGGAGAAGGGAACAGTGAATTTGAGTTTGCATTTATCGAAGCATTAGAATCACAGAGTACTTTTATATCCATGCTTGGTTTCGAAGATGTTCCAAGAGATGGTTGTTTGTTATTCCTTTCTCGCTGCAAAAAAGCATTTAATCAAATTATTATTAGTTCTCAATCGAAAGGAACATCATTAATCATCACGGAAATATCATTGGGATTACTAGAAAAGCCTATTGTAGGAACAATAAAAGGCAATATTCCAGAAGATGTTGATATTTCCATCTCTTATATAATGGAGAATTCAAATTACGATGTTTTGATTATCACAGGAAATGCAATTGTGCATATCAAGTTTCAGAGATAATCATGAAGACGCCAAACATTATATTGCAAAGAGCAGGACCATTACAAGCAGCCAAATTTGTTGAATATCTTCAGATATTTACGAAACAACACGTTTTAGCTGTTGGTCATTCTATGTATGATTCATCTTTCATGAAACAATCAAATGTTTCTGTTTCAATTCCTGCAAGTGATTTGAAGCCATGTAATTTAGTTTGCGACATGTATGTTAATGATTTCGACCAATTGGCCGATATAATCTTTTATTACAAGAGTTCATTACGTGAAAGAATCAAAACAATGATTGAACAAATGACAATTCGAGATTTTTGTTTGAGTTTTTTACTTGTTGTTTTTTATTTGTTTAATTATGATTGTTTCACATGTAGAAATGTTTGCAAAGAAATATATCATTCAGGAAATAATAATTTAGTATTTCCTTTATTTGTTTTATTGACAATTACAAACTTGTTTACTGTTATACCTTTGTTGTTACGATCTATTTTTAATCAATTTTTGCCGAGAGAAGAAATAATTGACGAATTACCGAACTACAAAGAAGAATGCAAATTTCCAATAACTTTGAAATTCTTTACTTATATTTTGTTGTTGACTTTGAGTTTCTCTGTTATTCTTGTTTATTCCACTCATTATTACTTCAATTTATGTGAATATTCAAATTGCCCAAGATCTGTTTATTATTTTGAAATCATTTTTGTTCAGTTTTTCGGAATGATTTCCATTTTGATTCCAACAATAACTACTTTGAACATTCCATCTATTTTGATAGGAATGATGAATATCATTGGATTCATTTCAGTTTGTTTCCTTTTCTCCTCGAATAACTCTTTTGCATATTACTTTGGCGGATGCCAAAGTTTGTTTTCAGATCGAAAATCTTTTTGGTTCATTTCATCCTGGTCTTTGATTCTTTTCATTATACAATTCTTGAGAATAAAGATATTTGGCAACAAATCGTCTCGCCACAAAGATTCTTTCTTCTCTCATGATAATCATGAGCTTTTATAGCTCCGATTCATATATTTTATTATTTATTTTATTTAGAATATATTCATGAATAAAGTGTTTTTTTTAATTAAATTTTTTATAGTCCCATCTAATTAAATCTGTTGTATATATGCTGCATAATATGAACATATAAAGTATTAGAATCTGCCAAAAAAATTATCTACATAGATAAATTTACAGCTTCAACAAATGAAGTATTATAAACTTTATTAACAATATTTTTGATGTCTTCCAAATTCAATTCTTCTTTTTCATATTTTTTATATGGATTGTTATATTCTAAATTAATTGCTGAACAAAAATATGTTGAATAATGAGATATAAATAAATCTAACGACTTAATTGATTTAAATGTTGAATAACCTCTTACGGTTTGAGTGAAATTGTTTTCATTAAAGTAACAATTATCAACAATATTTGGTTTTGAAGAAAATAAATAGTTTCCTTTATTATCTATGAATGAACAATTTGAATATGTACATATAGAAAAGTAATAACAATTAATTATAACACTATCACTTCCCTTACATACATTGCTTAAATAATTACATTTTGTAATAGTAACTGTTCTAGCAAAATGCGCTATTCCACAATATTCTGAAGATGTAGTATTTGATGCTGTTGCAAATTTCACAATTATTGTACCTTCTGTTTCTGTAATGCCATATGCAGCAACTCTAGGAATTTTGTGATAAGATGTATTCATATTACTTATTTGGATAAATCCATATTCATGACAAAGAGAAGCATAGCGTCCATTGCATTTTGAAACCGAACATTCAAATGCGTAATTTTTATTGTTACTATTTTCAACTGATTGAATGTAATATGCGCATCCCCAATTATAATCTAGAATAGTTGATGAAAGTGATATACAAATATGAATCAAGACACATTCAGATTCTTTGATATAAATTGATCCACCACTTTGCGTGGAGCTGTTATTGTAAAATGTACATGTTTCGAGTAATACTTTACTCTTCGAATCAAGGGAAATTGCTGTATTTCGATAATGGAAAGAAAATATTGCATGATGAATGTAATAATTGCCAGTTCCTGATATAGTTTCGTTATTGCTTTTACTATTAGGCTCAATTAAAGGGTAATATTCTGAAAAACTTCGTTGAAATTGCATAAAGCTTTGTGGAGTGGTTTGATTTGTTCAATACGCAGATCTGGACATTGATTCATGCGAATAATACCGAAATTACGGCTAAATATAGCTTTGCGAGTTCAGGCCTTCTCAATTTTGAGAGGGATGATGAAATTTGGTAAATAATTTACAAATAAAACAATTATTTAATATAAAAATACAATTATTCTTCATCATTTTTGTCTTCTTCTTCATTTGATTCTTTTGAATACTGATCGAAAAGAGCTTTCATTTCAGAACTAGGCATATGATGGTGGACATTACTTACATAGCCATTTTCAAACAAAATTCTGGCCACATTCACTGCATTAACTTTGATGCAACTTTCCATTGCAGTTTCCATGTCTTTTTGACTGCTTTCTTTGATAAAGAGCTTTGCAAGTTCAATATCATCTCCAAATGCTGCAATATGAATAAGATTTCCCTTGAAACCACTATCTTTCAAAATTTTAATTGATTCAAAGCTTCTGCACATTGATGCTGATAACATTGGATCATTCCATAGAGATCGGAAGAACTTCTTGTTGTTCTCTACGTAATATCTAAGTAATAAAGAATATCCGATGGAAGCAGCGAGAGTTACATCGTAATCGTACTTAACAAATCTTGTACTGGCTCTTAACGGTTCAGTTATGTAGAAATAAACTGCTCTTGTGTTGAAACCGTAGAGAGCTGCATCAATTGTCGCTTTTAGATCAGGAGTATTCATTAATAACCAGTCAGCAATGCCATTCTTATGATATTGGATCGCATTTGTTAGTAAAATGTTCCCAGAACCAATTTCTCGTATACAAATATGTATAATTTCGTAATTTCCGCCGATTATTGCATATCCGGCAGTATCATGACTAATACCTGATGTACTGAGTTTCAAATACTTGAAACATTGGACGGAACCATATAAACAAGCAAAGCCAATCAAAGAAACTTCGAAATTTATGTTGAAATGGCAATCATTAAGTTTCAATCGCTGGTTGAAGTCGAAATTAGGAAGAGAGGATACTTGAACAAGCTTATCTATGTCATCATGAAAAATTATTGATTGTAATGTATCATCTTCGTAGAATTTAAGAAGTTGGTCCTCAGATAATCCTTTTGTTGTATCAGATCCGAAGTATTTTGCATATAAATCTGTAAAATATGAGCAGCTTTGGAATTGTTGAAGAGAATAACCATTATGTAAATAAACAAAGCGAGCTAATGCAATATTGAGATGAACTAATGTATAGGTAATTGGATATTTTCCGATCTTTTCCATCATTTGTACGTATAATAAACCAAAATATCGTAATCTTGTGGGATACATAACGCAAAAGTTTATAACTGTTAAGTAGCATTGTTCATATTCATTATCGTTAAAGTTTTCTTTAATAAATTTAACTATTTCTGGAATTTGTTCTTCATCTCCATCAAGAATGAGAGTTTCCATTTCGTCGTATATAACAAAGCTATCTGGAATTGGTAAGTCTTGAAATAGTTTTTGGCCAGATGGAACTTCCATAAAAATTATGTCACTTTTCAGCCTTGTGCCTATTGCAATACAATTAAATTCTATTAACAGAATGAAATTTTAAATATAAAACTAGTAATTTGTTTGATAATTGATTGGCTTCCAATTTGGATTGATTTTGAAGGTTTTTTATCTAACAATTGATACAAAAATGTAAGATAATTTTATCTATGAGAGAATTCATGATATTCTAACAAATTTAATTTTGAAATTTAAAATGAACTAATTTTTATATGCACGCTTTTACTAAAATGCCGTTCGTATGAAAATAAACATCAGAATTAGTTTAAATGATATTGCTAATGTCTATTTTTTTGAAATAACAAATTTATTTTCTTTTCAGAAAGCCATTTCAACAGTATAGCTTTCAAAATCTTTGAAATCATCTGGACTCGTTACAGAATTTTCAGGAACTGGCTGCGGTAAGCTGATTTTTGCAGATTTGCAATTTTGTCTTTTATTCTTCTTCTTTGATATAACAGTCCATCGATTTTTAATATTAACATTAGTTCTTCCTGGCAAAAATTCTGCAATTTTGCACCAATGTGGACCAAATTCCTGAACTTTTTTCTCAAGTATTTCGTCCTCTTCTGTTGACCATGGTTTCATGCTGATACCTGTTTTCAAATAATGTCTATATCTTTCTATAACTTGTCTTGGTGATCTTCCTTGTAAATTTGCCGCAATTATTTTCCAATTGCTTATATGAAGGCAATTCACAAAGTACAAGATGGTTTTATCCTCATTGGCATTAAATTTATTCTTAATTTGCCTGTTTGAAACATCTACAAATTGATCAAACATGGAATTGATCTGGAACTTGAGAAAAAATGACTTTCAATTCAATTTGCTTGATTTTTTGAATGAATATTAACAAAAAATCGAAAAGATCAAGAGAAATATTATTCTAACAACATAGTTGTTTTTATTTTAGCATATTTTAGAGATTTTTGTGAGCTGCCCGACATTTGAATTGATAGCATGAAATTGTATTGGATATAGAAATTTCAAATCTAATAAATTGTAGTGAAAATGCAATTTTAAAGATATATTGTATAATTTTTATAACTTTTGAGAGTGGATTTTTTGAGAGCACCAGAATCGGTTATTGATTTTTTGATAGCAGTTAGAATGAGGTTTTTGAACAACAAAATGCTTTTTCTGAGTGAAAGATATGGTTCTAATCGTGTCTCTGAAGCAATACTAATATTGTTTTTGCTATAAAAATAAAATAACTGTTGAACTTCCGATATTTGAATTTGTTCTCAAAATATCGAATAAATTTCAAGATATTTTAATTACAGATTATGAAACAAATAATAATACATAAAAATTATGATTTTAATTGAATTTTAAGCAAGTGGGAGATGCATTTAAATACAAAACACTTATCGAATTTTCTTGATTTTTTTCTTCTTCATAAAAGTGGTCTTAAGAATTGAGAACCCCATATAAAAATCAATTCAATTTTTCCAATTTCAAAAATTGAGTGGAATTTATACATTAATATTACTTATAAGCGAAAATGAATATGTTACAAAAAACAGATTCAAAAATTGAATATAATTCAAATTTGTCGTTCTCAAAATATTATACAATTAAATTTCTTTTAGATCTTTGAGTGTTTTAGAATAATAAGAATATATTACGATATTGAACAACTTATCATATCATTTTTGACAATAACAGCGGTTATCATAACATTTTTTTCACATCTAAGCACACTTAGTTATTGATAGTGAATAAGGAAATATTTAAATTTTCAATAATTATTCATTATTTGATCACTTACCATTTTAATGAGTTAATTTCTTTACACACATGTGAAATATGCATCTATTACACCAAAAATATATATACTTTGCTTGGCATCTATGAATACGGAATATTTTAATTTCAGAGTATATATCTACATGTCATTTTGTTTAATATGCTATGAGATATTTTATATTATAAGATTACCCTCTTATAGACACCAAAAAAGATAAATATTCTTTGTCATTTTGAAATCGTGTGGATGCTTTACGAATATTTTATTAATTTTGTTGTAAACAGAAATTCATCAAAAGTGACACCTCAGAAAAGTTAAAATATTGAATTTTTGGAACTTTTGATAGAGCACGTTTTTAAATATTAATTAAAGTAAATGTATATTTTGTAAAGATTCTTTTTAATAAAAAAATAAAATTTTGAAGAAGAACACAAAATCTTCTGAAAAATAATATCACATAAACTCATATTATTTTCTAATAGATAACTATTTTATATAAAAATCAAATTCAATGATCTTAAAAGCGAAGGATAAACCTCAAAATTTACGAATATAATGAGTGGGAATATAATGTTTATCTATCATAAAACCATATGAAATATCAATTTTTGCTTTACGCCTAATTTTTGACGACAATTAGCAAAAAATGTTAAATGTTAACACTCAGTCCATTTGAATATGAAAAATAAAATTGACTTTGATTAAATGTTTTTATTTATCATGCAATTCTTCTTGCGACCAAAGATTTGAATAAAAGTTCAAAAAATAAGATAGCTTAAAAAATAATATACGGTAGTGTTTACTAATAGATGAATAGTATATAAATTCTATTAAAATGGATTTGATCCAAAAAAATATATAAAATTTGATCATAAATAAAATCGTTTTAAATTACTTCTTCATTTAAATTATAACAATTATTTTTGATTTTATTTATCATCCACATTCAAATTTGAATCTTATCACAAAAGAAGGACCACTTTTATGACTACTGCCAAATCTATAAGCAGAGAATGGCTATTTGAAGCTAAAAGAAGAATAGAAGAAGGTGAATCTTACAAAAGTGTGGGAAAGGAAGTTGAATTGGAAAATGGTAAAATTAAATTGAATGTTGCCGAAAATACAATAAGAAGAGCATTTCAACTTTAAGAAATCGAATTACCAAAAGTTAGTCGCGGCAGAAAACCAAATCCACCAACATTTGAGCAAAAACAATTAATTAATTCTTGTGTTTCACAATATAAAGGAGGAATTTCAAAAACTTATTTATTGATTAAAAGGTTTCAAAATATTGCTCAAAATCCCGATTGTGAGAAAGAAAAAGAAGAAATTGCAAAAGAATTTGAAAATATAGAAGATTTGACAAAAGATCAAATTTTTGACAATTTACAAAAAATAAAGCATCATCAAGTGGAAAAATTTATGATGGAATCAGGTTTATCTTCAAAAAGAGATTACAAACCAGCAGATCCACCTACCAAATATCGTGCCATATCAAAGAATTTGATATGGCACTGCGATATTCATTACCTTCACGGTAATGTTTCTTTTCCATTTTTTGCCATATTGGATGATATGACACGTAAAGTTCTCAAAACTAAATTATTGAAAAACAAGTCTTCCAACTCAACAGCGAAGGTTTTAAGAAAACTTTTAGAGGAGTTTATTCCTTACTGCATCTGGACCGATAACGGCGGTGAAAACCGCGGTGAATTCGGCCAGGTTATGCAGGAAAACGGAATAGTTTGGAAGCACACCTTGCCGTATATGCCAAGACAGAACGGCAAGGTGGAGCGCCTGTGGCCAAGCTTAGAAAAGTTTTTGCCAGACGAGTTGGATGATATTCAACAAATCAAGGACTCAGTTCAGCAGTTCATTGAAAAATACAACAATACACCACATTTATCTCTCGATATTAATCCAAAAACGAATAGTAATTACACTCCTAACGAATTATTCGAAGTTTCAAAATTTTGGTATGAGCCAGAAATGCAAAAATGGGAGTTATATATCAAAGACGAATGGGTCTTAGCAAAATTTGAATAATTACATCATTTTAAATGACTAGTAAACAATTTTATTTATGATCAAATTTTATATATTTTTTTGGATCAAATCCATTTTAATAGAATTTATATACTATTCATCTATTAGTAAACACTACCGTATATTATTTTTTAAGCTATCTTATTTTTTGAACTTTTATTCAAATCTTTGGTCGCAAGAAGAATTGCATGATAAATAAAAACATTTAATCAAAGTCAATTTTATTTTTCATATTCAAATGGACTGAGTGTTAACATTTAACATTTTTTGCTAATTGTCGTCAAAAATTAGGCGTAAAGCAAAAATTGATATTTCATATGGTTTTATGATAGATAAACATTATATTCCCACTCATTATATTCGTAAATTTTGAGGTTTATCCTTCGCTTTTAAGATCATTGAATTTGATTTTTATATAAAATAGTTATCTATTAGAAAATAATATGAGTTTATGTGATATTATTTTTCAGAAGATTTCATTCTATATGCCTATGAAAAGTACTCTCAAAACTAACTTTTTCCTAATTATAATTAAATCTAGAATATTGTATTATGTTTAGTATTATTTCATTTTTCTCATTCAATTTAGAATTTACAAATGTCAAAAAATTGAGAGCTGTCACTTTTGATGAATTTCTGTTTATTACAATTTAAGACATAAATTAATCAAACTGATACATTAGCATTCTATATATTTCAAAAATCTGATTCTTTCAAAGGCGTCTGTTTTCGAAATGGAAGTCTTGGAGTCTTTTGTTTCGAATGTATCATTATCGGATGTTTTTGAAGTTAGAATTGGTAATGAACCTCCTTTCAAAGCGAAATGTGCTATTAAATTTGTATTTTTGTTCATATATGCTAAAGAATCAACAAAAATTATCTTCATTCCAGATTATAGTCCAGCTATAAGCTTTGGGTCGAAGAAATCCGGGCAGATTCTGATGCTTACACCTATATATGATGAAATTAATTCATTAATTTTTCTAGAGAGCGAAGTATCTACAAGCATTGACGCGTTTTTCAATTTATCAGCTGGAGCAATTCTTGCACTTGATAAATTTTATCAACTATTTACAGATTTTATTCAAATAAAACATCATTTAATCGGTTTTATTCCACCAAAGATCGAAAGACCAATACACTTAGTATTAGAAAAGGATCAAATACTATTTGATGATAATGAAATTGTTATTTACACCTATCAAATTACTAAAAGACTTCAATTCCATATATTAGACAATATAAACGATGAATTTTCTAGGATAAAACTCATTAACTACAATGAAGATAACATTCGACTACAATTATTCTCAGAAAAAGACGTTCTAGTTTTATTTCTTGCTTTTTTAGTAAATAAATACATAGCTACAGAAGAAATAAATAATCAAATCACAAAACTTAACTCATCGCTATCGGTTGATGGACTAAATGAGACTCAACAAGAAGAAAATGAAAATAAAATCGGATCTTTAGAAACAAAAGTCAAAATAAACACGAAAAAGGATGTAAAAGAGCAAATACAAGAAGAAATAGTTCAAATTACAGATAATAATCTAATAGATAACTCTTCAGAGAAAAATGACAAATTAATTCAAGATTTGAAATCGAAATTGACAAATTACAAGCGAAAAGTTTATACAAATCAAGACAAAGAACCTGTATTAGAGAAAATCTCTCCAATTCAAGAAGAAAAACAAAAAATTTTTATCCCAGAAAATTCGAATTTCATCAAATCACAAGAAAATCTTATTGATCTATGCAATAACAGGTTGAAATATCCATACGCCAACCTTTCTCATTACTTTCAAACCCAAAAAAGTATCCAATCTTGTTTATTCCTGATTTATCATACAATCCAAATGATCCACATAATTTTCTTAATGCTTATAAGTTAGCAGATCCAGTAACTTCTTTCAGAATGTTAGTAGGAATGCTAATTAACAATTTTACCGGAAAATCTTTGGCAGAAACATACGGCTTGCATACTAAATTCAAGAATATAAATGAAGAGGCATGTACTGTTGTTTCTAATATGGGAGGCCAACTTCCTTCTTTTATTCTTGATAATCCAAGTATAAAAAGCTTTTATAGAAGATCATCTATGATCCATGATGATAATTTACTTCGTTCCTTGCCATACAAAGAAGTTTCAATCATAGAAAAATGTAATCCTCTGTATAATTTCTCTTATAATCCAATTTCTGAATTTAGAGAAGTAATATTTGATGCATTACATTGTTTAAGAACAAAGAGACTTAAATCGATTGATTTCTTCAAAGATTTTGCAAGAATTTGGTTAGATCTTCTTGAAAATCACGTGAAATCATCAGCAGAAGCGTTTTTACTAGAAATTTCAAACGAAATTAGAACAGGTGAGAAATGGTCGATATTTCCTTCCCAAAACATGACTTTTTCCGATAAATGGAATCTTTTTTTGATAAATTCGATTTCGGATGATGAAATTGAGTCGAATTTACTCAATATATTGAAACACCCTGATACAATTAAGAAGCACTATTATGGTTGTGCGCAGATGAGAAATGAAGCCGTAATCAAAGAAATTATTGTTTTTACTCATATTTTCCAACAATTTCATCTCAAAATATCAAAAGAAGATATTATCAAAGAAGACATACAAGAAAAATCAATAACTGATATGTATTTATATTATTGTTAGTAAAGTTTTATGCGTAATAGAAAAATTTCCAACTTTTTTATTGCATTTTGAGAAAAATGACTGTTATCATGAGCTTATTACATCAAATATATGGACTATTGTATGCTACCCTATGTAATTATCTTCAAATTTAGAAAAACCTTGCTAGATTTCTGTAATCTATGAGGAATTAATATACAAAAATTGCAATATTATAAACTATGCAAAATTTCTATGTCAAATTGTTACAATGCAATTTAGTGTATTTGATATTTGAAGATGAAATAATATTTTGTTATATGAAAGATTGTGTTTATATATGAATTATATATCAGTTGATATCATATAAACATTAATAAGACTATACTCATCCTTTAAAAAGATTATAACGAAAAAAATATTTCTCTATTTTGATTAAATGCATATTAAAGAGAAATACGAAGCCATTTTACTTAATTTAGATCTTTAGGAGAATATAATCATTATAATTGGGCAGCCAATTATCATGTGCAACGTGTAAATACTGAATGTAGTAACAAGAGGTAAAGGTAGACAATATTAGTATTTAATTATCAATTCAAATATAAATAGATAGATAAGAGGAGGAAGAAAATTGCGCCGGAAGCAACAAAGAAGAATTTTCTCCTATTTAACTTTTTAGGTGATACTGATTTCTTCGAACCTAATGCTGTACGTTCCTTAATTGATGGGCTAACTGCGCGTGGTTCCTTTGGAGTCTCAAACTGGGAAACGTTCTTCTTCTTATTTGCGATAACAGGTGAAACAGATCTTGGACTTAACTGTTGTGCTGGTGAAGATTCTCTGCTTCCATGATTCTCTATTTTTGGAGAATTGGGGTAATTTGTGTTGTGATAATTTTCTAAAGCTTTAATTAACGTTTTTTTAGTTGGCTTACCATCAACATTGATGCTGTATCTTGTGCAGGCATCCTTTAAATCTGCAATTGCCATGCCATTGAGATTATGCCAGTCAATGCTTGAATCGCTCATTTTAAATTTTATCTCATTTTATGAGGGCGTATCCTTCAGAAAATAAAAAATCGGAGAAAATTAGAAATTCTATTAGTATACTGCATGAAAATATAAATAACATCATCAAATTGATATATTAAACCGCAAACCCAAAATGATTTTGGCGCCAAAATTTGTTTTAGTGCGAATATATGACAATCATGTTTGACATATGTTGCAAAGGCATTTTGCTCTCCAAATTTGGATTTCACTGTATATTTAATTCATTTTTATGTAAATATTGTAAATAATGAAATTTGTAATGGAAGATATTAATATTCCCATTGAAAACGACATTTTCACTGCCAAATCTTCCCAGAAAGTAATAGCTTCAACACAATATTTTGAATTTATGAAATATTACTCAAATCAGATATTGATATTCAATTAATTGTGTTATATTTCAGTTTGTGACCTTAAATACCATAAAGAATAATTCAAAAAAGAGGTTTTTTGATGAGAATTCAACGCATTGTTTTGAAAATATGAAATATTACTCAAATTAGATATTGATATGCAAAGCTATGTATCAATATTCAGTTGGTGCCTCTCCGTGTCATAAAAAACAATTCAAAAAAGATATTTTTGTTATGATTTCTATAAAACATTCATAATTGATATATAAGAATCCAATAAATATGCTCCCTGTTAGCTATATATTCCATATTATCATATGATTTGTATAAAAACAATATCATGAAATAAATTTATAACGAAAGCAGTATAAACTTGACAAAAATGAGTGAAATGCAAATTAAGATTTACGGAGAGATCGGAAAAGGGCGCCCCTCTCCGAATTTTGCCCAGACAGTTGTTTACAAGGCCCGTAAAAATAATACTGTCGAGTTTGTTGCAGCAAAAACTGTTGATGCAGTGAGATTAGAAGAAATTTCAAACGCAGTGCATATTCAGCACAATCTACATCACGAAAATATCGTGCAATTTTATAACTGGTATCAAGTAGAAAACAGTATCTTCTTAGTTCTCGAGTATTGCCCTGGAGGATCTTTATCTGACATTTTAGAGCGAGATGTCCGTCTTCCTGAAAGCGTTATACGTATTTTTGCAAGTGATGTTGCAGCAGCTTTACTTTATTTGCATAAAAATGGAGTTTATTTCACGAATTTTGATACGAGAAATTTCATTCTCGATGAAAATGGCATTGTTAAGCTATCTGACTTTTGCCGTGCCGTTATTGACGGAAATTACTGCAATCTTACTGACATAGATCCAGAATATCTCGAAGTTTTACCAGTAGAAATTATTGATTTTAGTTCGAAACCTAATATCGCTACAGACTTATACGCATTTGGTTGCTTACTATACAAACTTGCCTGTGGACAGACTCCTTTTGCAGGAGAAGCACAAGAAGAGTTAGAATATAAAATTAGAAACACAAGTGTTGAATATATTCCTTATTGCTCGCCAGAACTCAACGATTTAATTAAAAGACTTACAGATAAGAAGGCTATAAATAGGCCAACATGGTCAGAATTAATAGCTCATCCATTTTGGAAGAATATCTTCGCTTCTCGTGACGATTACGAGGACTTTTCGAATTTCCCAACCATGGACTTCTCGATTCCTGCTTATGAATCATCAGAAATCACGGAAAATGAGGAAGATATTTTAGATATCGAGCCGAAAGAGAATTTGGCAAATTCAATTACATTCAGAGCATCCAGTGTTTTCTCTTCTATCTCAGAAAAAGTCGATACAATCCGAAATCTTCTTTTACGTTGTAATCAACTCAAACAACAGTCTGTTGTCATGAACCAAGCCGTTGAAGCCATAAATCTTCCTAGTGTCAACGCCTCCCAAATGCCAGTAACTCTAGAAGCCATCAAAACTGGAAATCAAGAGACAATTGACACAATTGTTAAACAATTATCATCAAAGGACGTAGTTAAGCGACAAAGTCCACTGATAACATTCTTAATAACAGGTGCAAAGAACCCTGATGTAGCTACTGGCCTCTCAACGAATGGATTTTTGTCATCAATTTTGAATTTGGCGGTGAAGTCGAAGCACGTTTCAATTGCAGCTGCTCATTGTATCCTATTCGGTACAATAATACAGTCCGCAACTAAAATAGACTTCGAAAACCAAGTAAATAATGAGATAATCTACGGAGCCCTTGAAAAACTGTCAAATTCACCTAAGGACAAAGTCAAAAGGAAAGCCATATCAGCAATTTCAGCTCTTTTAACGTTTTGTGCCAACAACGGATACCAAATTCCACAAAAACTCATAGACGCGATATTTAACTCGCTTAAACCCTCAAGTGATGATGTATGTCGCCATTACGCACTAAAAGCTGTTGCAAATGTATGTTTATCATTACATCCAGAAATATTAGATTTAAATCTTCTTGAAAATGCATTAACAAAGCTTGACGTAACAGCACAACCGAACAATGCTATGGTAGAAAGTCTTTCACTCGCAGTTTGTGCATTTTTCAAGGACAGAAAACCTCAATCTTCTTCAAACGAGTATTTGCAGCGATTAACGAAGACATTGATAGTCAAACTTGGTGCAACGACAGCATCACTTGGTATGGTTATTGCTTGTGAGTGCGATATCCTTAATTCATCAAAAGAAGAATTAACAATTGCGTTTAACAAGTCCGTTGGCGAAGTTAAGTGGCGATCTATGATTGCATTGTGTTTGTTGTATCGAAACAGTATGCCAAACTTCATGTCCATCTCAGAACGCGTATTTTCACACGCAGATAAGTTGCAATACGACGAACCTCAAGTTTACGAGGCATTTATTCGATGGTACTGTGATTATTGTGATGAAATACTTGATGCTTCGTCAAAGGGACAGTACTTGAACTTAAGAATCATCGTAGATTCACTCAAACAGAAAAACAACGCCATGAGAATCTATCGTCCTAAATTTGATCGAAAATTGAGAGACATTCTTAAAAACGAACAATTCATATTAGGTGGCAGTGAATTAATCTTAGAAATATTCTTACAATCATTTATTTTAGGATTATCCGATTCCACAACAATTGTCAATGATTTACTTTTAAATACATTACAAAGTCCAATCAAAGATGTCCGGTATGATTCATTACGAATCTTGACTATGGCTACAAGTGATTTAAATGTTGATTCCACCGAAACAAATGTTATTTTCAACCAACTTTCAAAACACATTGAATTTCTTTTGAATGATGATTTAGTTATTTGTGAATGCTGCTTTAAAGTATTAGATAATTTGTTGTTAATTGATGAATGCCAAGTTGTTGGATTACTTTCAACGAAGAACACTATTATCCAAAGTCTTTTCTCTAAGATCGGAACAATCAACACTTCTATAAAGATCTGTGAACCATTGTTGTCATCTATTTCATTTGAAAACATTATTTCATTGAATCTTATTCCACAAATCATGAAATCTATTGATCAAAGTGATTTCATCAAAGATAGTATTGATTTGTTGTATACATTCCTTCTTATTGTTGAAGATTACATTGAAGCAAACAAAAACAATCAAAAGGAAATCAAGAAAACTATCAAAAGTGTTAACTCTCTTTCAACAATGGCTCCGAAATGCGCTAGTTTAGTTTTAAAATATCCTAAATCCGCTGATTGTTTGAAGATGTTAATTAACATTTTCACTCCATTACCAGGCCAGACCGATGTTGTTATTGAATCCGCATTTCAACCATTTGCAACAGCATTGATGAATGGTCATTGTAAACCCGAATGCGCGAACTCACTTAAATTAGTTATTGAACAACTTAAGAAATCAGCATTCAACTGTAACTCTATGAAACTTAAACTTAAATGTTCATCTAAACTTATGTCAGCTCTTCGCACAGCAGCACAGAATGGTGTTGGTGAACTTCGTAAGACTACAGAAGGTGCATTGAATGTAATTCGAAGTTAAAAATCTAATTATATGTTTTTTTGTAAAAATAATTCTTTTATCAAATTTATACTTTCATTTCTTTTATATATGCAGTAAGATTTATAAAATTAAAGATCACTTAAATCAATTAGCTTATTCTTGAAAATAACATCTTGTTATAAAGCCACTCATGCAAAGCTTTTGGTTTGTATCTAACAAAGTAAATAAATGGATCAATATCTAACAGTTTTCTACTATTTCTATTGGTTATATAAAAAGTGATATATCCATTTTGTCATTGAAAATATAATGAGAATCGGATAACTTCCCCCTGGGGGACAAAACAATATCCTTAAATATATGTCAGAATCTCAATTGAATTCAATACTTACTTGAAAATCAAAATTCAATGCACTTTTGTGTTGCCAAATTTTGACATAAAATTTTATTTGTTTATAATTTTCAAGAAACTTTTAAGTTGTTAGGGTTTTAAGCTTATTCTATATAATAAATTAGCAGCCACTATTCTATTTTATGAATTAGCGAATGCTTATGCACTTCAAAAGAGTTTTTCTGATTATTACGGCTCAATTGAGCATTATAATAAAACAGAGAACGAAACCATATCAGAACATAAAGGGAATTATTACATTCATCATGCAATATTTTCTTTCCATTATAATCAAACAGCAATTTACATTCATTATGACGGCAAAGTATTACTCGAAACATGCACATTTTGCAATAACAGCTCCACAGATCATGGTGGATCATTCTATATCCTTCACCCTGATCGTATCTTAGTTCATATTTGTTTATTACTTTCAGAAAATAAAAATCCAAATAAAAATGGATGTGGATATTACATTTGTTCAGTTCAAACTACTTACAAGAAAAGTTATGCTTTTGAATGTTCAGTTTCAGAATGCAGTGGATACTGGGCTTCTCTTAAACATGCTTTTGGAGATATCCAAGTAAGTAATATTAATACATCTTATCACAAAATTACTTGTTATGCTGCATATGCCATTACCAATCCAACAGGAACAGGAATTATTAAATTCACAACAGTATCAAATACATCATCTACATTTTTTGCTGGAATGTTAAATCATAGATGTAATAATACAAAATGTAATTATTTAAACAATGAATATACAGGAAGTGATAATGGAATAATTTATAGTTATAAAAATTCAACTACATTTTCACATTGTTCATTCATAGGAAATAAAGGAAACTATTTATTTTCTCCAAAACCAATTATTATTGATAATTGTTACTTTATTAATAACACTGTCACTCAAACTGTAAGAAATGATCCAATTAGCTATGATTCAATTGAACAATTAGATTCATTTATATCTCATTATTCAACATATTATTGTCCAGCAATAAAACATAATCATAAAACTCAATCAAATAGTGGAGAGTTTATTTCATTTAAGATTCTTCGATTTAGAAATCGAAGGCGTTGATTCCTTTCATTTGTAATGTATGTTCGAATTTATCAGCAAGGACTTCGCAATTGGCTGTGTGAGATATTGACATCACTCTGTCAACATCTTCGTATTTAGTTGAATATATGCATGCAATTGATTATCCGAGAGAGAAACCAACAATGAATATTTGTTGTGGATTCAATGTCTTCTTAAAGTTTTTTACAATGAAATTTAAATCATCTGTTCTTACAGCATCATATAAACGCTTTTTAATGATCTTAGATCGAATATCAATTCCTTTTTGTCGAAGATTACATTGAAGAAAACAAAAACAATCATAAGGAAATCAAGAAAACTATCAAAAGTTAACACTTTTGTGGTGCCATTTTCTGTCATAAAAATTTTATAATAACACAAATTAAAAGTAATTCTAAGCACATGAAATTTGATTTTTTACCATTTTCTGGTTAAAATCAGGACATTTCAAAACTTTATCTGGACAATCATCTGATTACATTGAATGTAAATAGAATTTTTTTTTATTCAGATTTAGAAGAAAGAATAGATTCGAAGTAGTCGATGGCGACATCTTCAACATATGAATTTTGTCCATTGAGTCCTGTACAAATGAAACATGGCCACCTTCTGGAGTGGAAATATATGCAACGTTTTCTGATTCACGGATGAGTTGTTCTGGAACTAATTTTTGTGTTGTGAATGGATCATCTTCTGCATTGAAGATAAGTAATGGAATCTTCGCGTTTTTGATTTTCTTTTCGTCAAGAGTTACAGCGCGATAATAATCTTCTGCATGAGGAAGTCCGAGTTCTTTCGATGTCCACGCTTCATCAAGTTCTCGCAATGTTTTCGCTGACATACATGCTTTTCTTTGTTCTTCTGGAATAAAACTATTCTTAGACAATGTCTTTTTGATCGCTTTAAGCATAAGAGGGATGTAAAACTTCATTTGCAGTGGTCCTTCGAGTTTATCTGCAAGAAGTTCGCAATTGACTGGGTGAGAGATCGACATAACTCCATCAACATCGTCGTATTGAGACGAGTATATGCATGCGATTGATGATCCTAGAGAGAAACCAACAATAAATATATGTTTTGGATTCAATGCCTTCTTAAAGTGTTGAACAAGGAAATTTAAGTCATCTGTTCTTACTGCATCGTATAAACGCTTTGTAGTGATCTTAGATCCATTGGCACCTCTACATGTAGCAACAACAACATTCCAGCCGTGTTTCATTCCTTTGATACACATATTATTCGTGCAAGGTTCGCGTGTTCCGCCACCAAGAGTGTGGCAGACAATAAGAAGTGGTATTTCAGGTGAGATATCACGTTTAAACCAGTCAAGAACAACATTTCCGCCGTCAGGAAATGAAACTTCTTCTCTTGATGGCTTAAATGTAGATTTTTTCCTAAATTGGATACCCCAGACTGTAGAGAAGTGTCCATTGATAAGCCATGGAGTTGGTTTGAATGGTTTCGTGATCGACTTCATTCTTGCAAGAATCGGCGCCATATTTCCGTTCTCATTAACAACGACCTTTGGCTTGTAGCTGAGTGTGAGCCTATAAATGGCGAATAATACTAATAAGATAAGGAGAAAAACAAATAGACCAAAAATCATTTGAAAAAAAACTGCCAAATGATCGCAAGGCAATTGTATTCAAATTAATCTTATTAAAATTGCTGTACTATGTATATTGGTTCAAATTAATTGAACGAATATTTTTTGAGAGTTGGAAACAGTTTTTTTAAATTTTGATTGATTTTTCACTAATCAGCATAGAAATTGAACATTGTTAGCTCTTTGTGGCAATCATTAGACAAAACTATCTGTATGTCATGACTAAAAGAATAAATTTAAGGATAAATTCAGAATGAAAATTAAAAAATAAGTAATAAGTTATAAATATGGGATTAAGTATGTGATTTGCAGGTTTCATATAGTACGTAAACCATACAATATTCGATATAACGCATTAAAATCAGAAAAATGTCAACATTTATTCATCTTTTAATAGATTATGACATATTGAAATGTGCAAAAAAGAACCCAACGATTTGTGCACCAATATCATAATGGAATGATTCGAAATTAATAAAAAAGTAAAATAATGAAAGTTAATTTCCAAAGATAAGGATGCCAACACAGTGCATTTGATCGGTTAGAGAGATTTAGTTTGATAGATTGATTCGAATCCTTCTTAATTCAAAGAAAAACCTAAAAAAGGAAAAATAATCTTGCGATAAGGTGGCCAAGTATGCGATTTCTAGTGAAAACTACACAGTTGCATACCATCGATCAGTATTTTCATTAGATGATTGAATCTGCCTCTACTTTTTATTAAATTTTGTTTATGGAGTAAAATTTTTGAAAGAAAAGTGTAAAAAACGAACAATTGGGTATTCTTCAGAAAACTAAAGAAAAATAAAAAATCTTCTTGAATAAAAAATGGGTTGTGGGAGTTCTGTTCTGCTCCCACACGGCGGAAGATCACAGCTCAGAACTCCAATCAAAGCTCTTTAAGTCAGCAAGTTGACGAAAGTGATTTGATTTCTCTAATTCCTCATTTTTTTGAATTTATCACTAATGGGTGCAAAAAAATTGCCGCACCGAGGAACATGATGCCATCAGTATGCCTAGGGAAGAACTCTTTTCCCATTGTTACTTCAGTATTAAAGCTAGATATGAATACACCTTTCGAAATTAAGTTACCAGTCATTTCAGCGAGTTTATATGGTCAAGGGCGTGTGCTTTTATTTTCACAGATCAATTTAGTATCAAATAAAGCACTTCGATATGAAGATACTTTTAAATTATTATCTAACGCAACAAAATGGATCACAAATGGCTCAGTAGCCATGACACCCTTTTATGCATTGCAATTCGATAAAAATGGCTCAAAAATAGTGACAGAAGCATTCAAAGAACTCGGATTTTTTACAGATTCGGGTGGATTTCTCACAAGTTACAAGAATTTCAAAGCTCTTCTTATTCCAAGTACCATAGAATTTAACGATCAATCAGAATTCGACAATGTACTTAATTTTGTAAACGAAGGAGGCGGATTAATAATATTTTATGTTAATAATGACCTAAATTCACTTACATCGTCAATAAATCAGCTTCTTTATAAATTTAATCTCGCATTTACTTACGGAATCATGAATGACGAAGAAGATTTCATGGATTCGATTTTTGTCTACAATGTCTTCACTTATGTTCGCGAATGCAATCTCCTTTCACAGATAGCGACCTACAAACTCACAATCGAGAACGACAACCCAGATCCTGTGGCTTTAGACGAAATTATAACAAATTTACGTTATTTCATCATGGTTTGCGACAACAACTTCAAGGATGAGCTTATAGATTTATTGAACACATCCTGGGAATTCCTGAAGCGAACTGGCTACAACGAAAACGGATTAATTTGTACGAAGCCTTGCCATCCATTAATTGCCATTCTTTTGACAGATTTATACACTAAAGTACCTCCTGAGAACGTTGTCGCTATTCCGGAGTACAAGGATTTCCCAGGAGCGACAGGAAACGTTGAATTATCTAATTTCGAAGAACATTTGGAACTAGGACCAGAAATGTGGGTTAGTACGGGCTTGTATCTACCTGCAGGCGTGATCGGAGAGATAGAAATCTCAGAACCAATGCCAGATGTACATATTCATATCGGATGCCACCACGAATCGTTAGTTCCGAAATCTCCGCCGTGGAAACGATGGCCGTTAACAGTTTGTGTCTTCCCGTTAACAGAAAAGGTCACAAAAGTTGTTTCGCCGTTCGGAGGAATAGTTTACGTCGCCATGAACATAGAAACGGACGAACCCGTCAGAATAACCGTAAAATTTTCCAATTTCTGTAGACATCCGGTCGCTCAGTTCGATGACTCTTCTGTTTGGGAAATGACGAAAAATTTCGAAGTTCCGTGTGGCGAAATCGTCGCAGAGAACTTGATAATAACTCTCTCTTCCCAGAAAATGCGAGAAATTGGCAATTTCTCCAAAATTTTCGATATTTTCAACAAAATTATTTCAAGATTGTCCGAAAACTTAAGTTATCCGATCACTAGGCCCTACAGATTCGTCTTTGATATAGAACTACCAGATGACGAGCCTAGTTATGGATATCCTTTAGTTTTTCTCGAAGATGATATCGATTTAATCATAAATCACTTCGATGTCCCTTCTATGAAGCTGTTCAACGCTGTTTCATTGCTAGGAATCGTTTCTATACGCGAGGATTGCTTCGATAAAACGATGGAGACCGCAATTTCTAATGTTATTGCTTCAACGGTTTTTAAGACCATATGGAAGGACTTTGACCCATATAAACTCGATGGATTCAATCCTCCGCAGCTTTTCAAGGAACTTTGGGATATAAATTTGTATTCAAGTCCAAATGTTATCAAAAACACTTTGAAAGAGTTCCAGAACCCAGAATTTATTGCTCCTGAAGTTCCTGATGATATGTGGATTATTTTTGTCCGAGAAATGTGTAAAATTGCCAAAATTAATTACACAACAATGCTGCAACAGATCAGACCTATTCCACTTAACATGTGTACATCTGTGCAATGTTTTCCTGACTTCCAAATTCCAAAATCTCCAAATTATTTTTTTAATTTTTTGTATGTAATGTATTTATTTTATAATTTTGATTTTCACAAGGATCAAAGATGTATTATATCATTTTTGATTCTTGCTTTTTATTACCATGTAAAATTTTAATTCTATCATTAATTTTTACTTTTTTTAGATGTAACAATGAGAAACCAAACAATATAGAGATGTAATATTAAAGATTTTGTTTTGGAAAAGAAATTTTATGATCTATTAAATATTTCGCAAAAGATATGTTGTCCAATTGTTCAATTAATACTGACAAAAGACTGAAATTGTGAGAAAAAGTAGTCTAAGATGTTTAAACATCATGCAGTCATAATATGCATTTCTGAGAATAAATTATTCTCATCCAGAACCAAACATAGTTAAAACTTACATTAGATCATGATATAGATATTGTTATTGCAATATCACTTTATGATTTTATGAATAATTTATTTTTGCCAATGTAAAACAAAATTTTGTCAGAATTCTTTTCTTTCGGATTTGAAATTTCAAATCAATGAAACGCAGTGAATATTATAGTAAAGTAAGGATTCGCTGGTTAATTTCATTGATGCTTCTAGGAATAATGTTTATAAACTTCTTTCAAACAGAACCAGAATGCTCAAATCTCTATTTCCGACGTTCAAATATCACATTTATCGAAGGTGTTGAATATTTAAATGTTTCAGGTTCTAAGATTGATATTCCCAACGATTACATTATACACAAAGAGAAAGTTATTGAATATGTTCCTCACGATCCAAATCCTCTAATTATTGACTCTCTTACTGAACAATATTATCTTTCAAACCATATGAATCTGACTACTCTTGAAGAAATCATCCATTTCGATGAAAAATTGGACGGAACTTGGTATTGTTTGAAAGATTTATACGCAAATGTTTACGGAAGTTACACAGATGGTTATTCAGTGCTCGTTCCTTCGCAGTGGAATTTCAGAGGCACTCAGATGGATCTCTATGCCCATGGAAGCGGTAACGTATCCGACCATTATGATTCAGTCATTGCTTTAGGCAATTTCGTTGTCACTTATTACGGGCATTGGTTTTTTGATGTCCTCGCCCCTCTCATGATGTTCCCTGATGAAGTTATAGCCACATCTTCGATTATTTTGGGAAATACGAAACCGTACGTCTACGAGACCCTCTATGCCCTCGGAATGAAAGACAGTCAATTTATAACCATAGATCAGGGAGATTGGATCTTTGCTCACAAATTATACGTCGTGGCAGATCCAGGGCCACATGTAACACATATGGGAGCAGCGTTGACGAAATTATCATCAAAACTGCTTAAAGCATTCAATATCAAGGAAAAAGTTCCAACGAAATACGTTCTGACAAATAGGAAATCTTCCTATCGTAGAACTATTCCAAATTTAGCCGAAATATACTACAACATAAAGAAAACATATCCGCAATACGACTGGATCATTATTCCAGATAATTTCCCAACTGTCAAAGAAACTGCTCGAGTTTGGTCAGATATCAAAGTCCTCTTTACGCCTACAGGATCTAACCTCGTTAGAATCTTGTTTATGATGCCAGGAGCTGTAATTTGTGACGTACAAGCAAATTACAACGATTACGCAATGGAAGCAATCGCCATTTGCAGGCATATCAAGATTCTCGTGTTTGCTGTCCCTTATACCGATCATTTCACTGAAAAACTCGACGTAAGTGTCGAAGAATCGATGAGAATGATGAAAGTTGTTATGTACTGCGCTGAACACGGAGACTGGCCTGAAAAGTCCGCGGAATACCAATATTAAATAAAATGTATGAATTTGTTAGAGTAATGAAGTTCAAAATTTGACTTTTTTTATTAATTACAATGCGTTTTTTATTTTTGACGTAATGTTCTCAAAAATTGTGAGAATTGAGATATTTACACGCGAAAATTATTAAATCTAAAATAATGAATTGTCTAAACAATAGTATAACGAATTTGTTCAAAATATTTGATAAAAATTAATTTTTTATGATTTTTTTGTTCCAAAATATGAAATTTCGAAAATATCTCATATTTTCCATCACTTAAAATCAAAATTACTATGGTGGTTATCGAATAAAATACAAACATTTACATAAAATAACAAAATAACAATATAAAAAAAGAAAATTATTTCACAGGAGTATCAGCAAAGCTAGGAATAACTAAATGAACACGAGCAGTGGTTTTTTGAGTCTGTGAATCAGTGACTCCATGAAGTTTAAGTTTAGACTGAACTTGTCTATCTTTAATTTGTTTTAATTTTGTTCTGGTTCTTGGAGTCAATGTAGCAGATGCCTCAGCAATGGAAGCAACATTTTTCGCTCTGATCTGTTCTGCAGTCAATCCTGTTCCTGCGTTTTTTATGTCTGATTGAAGTTTTGAAATTCTGGAATTAATAGGATAAAGCATATCTTGGTGTCTTTTCTCTATCTTAGTTTTGGCGTAATCCAGTCTATGATCAACTTCCGCAAGTTTTTTACGATATTCAATTTCAATTTTGTCTCTTTCTTTTTGACAGGCTTCTTGAGCTCTCTGCTGCGCTTTCTTTGTCTCTTCAGCTTCTAAATGATCAGCAACACTTTTCAAATTTGTTGCTTGTTTCCATTCTTTATTTCGAATTAAAGCTTTTTCTCGATCGCGAAGCTGTGTAAGTTGGTACGATGGTCTAGAAAACGAAACTAATGCATTATCACTTTCCCATTTTTTAATAAATGATTCAACCTTTTGTTGATACGTTTGATTTACTTGCGCAGACATCTTTTCCTTTTCTTCATTCAGTTTTCGCTTTTGCATTTTGAATTGTTCGTTGATTTGCCATAGTTGATCCTCTAATTGTTGAATTTGCTGATAATATTCTTCTTGTTCTGTTTTTCTTGATGAATCATCAACACTATTACGGCATGCATCTATGAATTCATGGAATAGATTGTAATATTTTTCTGCTTCTTTGTATCTTCCTTCACTCATTGCATCAATTTGGCATCTTTTTACGTATTGTGCAACTTTCTGTCTTTCAAATAGAGGCGGTAATGTTTTATTTTCTGTAAAATCTGCAATCTGCTGACGACATCTTGGAGAATTCATTCCACTAAGTGTAAATGAACTCTTTGATTCTTGAATAACTTGTGTATCGGCATCTTCATTAAATGGTATGCCTTCTGGCTTATCCGGTTCATCATCTCCTATTACGATTTTCTCATCTTCAGGTAAAAGTTCTTCTGACATAGAAAATAAATGTACGTTGTGTCAAAAAAAATTTTTTTTATTAGCACGCAAAAAATTTCAAGAAGATTTCTCAAATGAATTGCTTGAGACAAATGAAAAATAATTGCCATACAAACTATTACTTTTTTCGAAATCCAAATCAAAATGTCATTTGTTTTTGCTATTTGATTAATAATTTATAATCAAATTGAGTTACTTCTAGGAATAATGAAGTTTTAATATATCGAATTCGGAATTTTTAGCCAAAATCACATGGAGATTTTCTCAAAAGTCTGCTCTGATGGCTGCTCACACTCCACCAACTTACCCTAGTAAAATATGATATCTATTTATATGTACAAATTCATTTTTAACTAAAAACTGTAGATACTATTTCAAAATCTGAAGAGACATATCAAAAATGATACATTTTTGTATAAAATACTGTTTTTAGTTTCAATAAATGCAAATAAATCATTTAAATTATGAATTCTAAGCGAAATTCGTGAAAAAATATGGTTTTGAGATTTTATAAGTATATCAGGATGATAATTATATTAATAACAAACAAACATTTTTACTAATTTCCATTGAGCAATAATTCCTCGATCATATGAATTAAAAAGTGCGCTCTTTCTATCATCAACGGCGTTCCTGAGTCGATTACTCTATCAATTTCATCCTTCATGTCTTCCGAAGCCATTGCTTCAGCGAATTCCCGAGAAGGATCTATTTCTGGAATTGTGTACATCAGCTTAGTCAACGCGTCCAAGACACGTAGTACTATTAATCCGACACCACAAACAAGCATGGATTGTAGTAAATCAACGACTTCCGCTGTAATAAAAATTTCCATATTATGTATCGGCGTAAAAATAATGAGAGTCGCGATGAAGAATGATATTTCCCTTTTGAGTTCGTAATCGCTATCCTCGCTCGAAGAAATAGTCTGTAGAATGAAATTGCTGTCAAAAACTGGAACCAAAAGTTGAGGAACACTTTCGATCAGGTTTGATAGAACCCAGAAGACATCTGATGTATATTCCGTCGAAATGTATCGGAAAAGTAAATCAATCAAATTTGCGTCAAGAAGTTGCTTAATATTGGAAACAGAGCTCACAGACATATTCCCTATGAGCGGTAAAGCAGCGGAAGCAAGCTCTTGATGCTCTAAAAGTTGGACAATATTTGGCGCAATTTGCATTTCGTAAATAATGAAGCCCAGACTGGGCTTTTTGTTAGTAATGGAGACGATTGTTTGCAGAACTGACTTCATTGCAACTAAATCTTGGATGTTAAGAAGTTCAACAACTTCATAAATCGCGGATTTAAGGATTGAGCTTTCAATCGGTTCTGGATTAGCAAATATTCTGTCAATTGCATCACATGACAGTTGAACCAATTGAATATCGCTCTGGGATGTCGCAATTCTGATCAAATCTGTCAAAATTCCTGTACAAAGAATGGAATCTCGAGCATAGGATGATATCTCTGAAATGGAATCAATGCATGTAATCGTCGCAACTAGTAAATCTTGATTCTCTGTTTGCATATAATTTAAGAAAGTGAACGCTAAGCCGTCATCAATCAATTTTTCTTGATTGACACCGGATTTCGGATATATCAAGGTTATTGTCTTTATTATTTCGATAATTGTCGCGTCTGAAGTTGTATTCATTAACGCTTCGTTTAATGGCTCAGAAAGGTCTTCGGAAGTGATCAAACCGTAAGTCAAAGGTGGTGTTGCAGTAAAAACTTGTTGTATATTGGACAAAAATTCAATAATTTTGAAATCATTTCCTGATCTTAAGATATCTGCAGCATAAACAACGTCTAGATATGGAAAATTCGCAGTATCGAAAAGCTTAGGGCGACTTGAGCTTGGTTGTGGGGCTTTTCCAAAGACGCCTGCTATAGTAGGTCGTGCTGTCCTTCTTAATGTCAGAGTTCGAGCCGATCTTTCGCGAGCTAATTGATCATGGTAATGTGAAAGGTCTGCTCCTGAGCGGCGGAGGGAATATAATGTGTCAGTATCCTGAAAATTATACTTGAAAGTATTCATTGATATTCTTGTGAAAATTTAATTTATATTGTATCAAAAAGTGGTATCGTCCTCATCATAAAGGGTTTTCATAGATTTACAAAAAACAATCATCAAAATTTTCGCGTATTCAATTTATTCGCTAACTATTATTGCATATTTTAAATTGGAATCGATATCTCACAGCTTTGAATCTCAGTTTTTTCATCAATCAAACATTGATTATCGAAGAATTTTTGTAGAAATCGAAATTTGAAAAAAGACAAGACATTATAATTCATCATATAAACCAGAAATCAGTTTAATTAACATGTAATTATACGAAATATATCTATTATGGTTTAAAAACAAGATATAACATCAAATATTTTTATTCAACTTTGTAAACAGCGCTTCCCAATGCTTCAATTTGGATCTGATAAGAACCATTATTACCATTGATGATCTTTCCTGTGACTAGATCTGTCAATTTAGATCCGCCGACGTTATATGTCACTGTTCTTGAATCCAAGCCAAGGTTTACGACCATAACGACTTTATTCTTTGTCTGATCATCGTATTTGCAGTTGAACATTACACCGCCATCGTAGCTAATGCCACTTGTACCGCGCCACATTGCAGGGTTTTCTGCGCGAGCGAACATTAACTTGGAAGTATAATCGTGCAAGCTCTGCTGATCAGAGTTGAATCCTGTGATTTGGCCATTAGTTCTTGCAACGTTATCTGAATAAGTATTTGAACCGCAGGATGGGTTAGAACCTGTCCAGCATTCAGCCAAATCACCGATTTCATCACCGTAGTAGATTGTGATTGGTCCTGTGTATGATGCAAGTAAAGCCATAGCGATTTTATGTCTCTTCCAGTAATCTTGGCTGGATTTGCCATAACCGTATTTGTTTTTAATGAGGTTACCAAAGCGCCAGACATCGTGGTTTGAAATGAACAAGTTTGGATAAACTTGGCCGTAATATCCCTTTTCAGAGTTTGTCTTGAATATATTTCCAAGTTCTTGAACATATGATGAAGCACCAGATTCTTCCATGGCAACTGTTCTAACTAATGAGTAACGTGATGGGAAGTCAAATGCTGATCTGATGCCATCTCCACTGTATGTCTGTTGTTGGATTTCACTGGCTGATCTCCAGTTCTCACCAACGATGTAACCTAATGTTCCCCATTTCTCTCCACGTTGTTTTCTGGCATTGCAAGCTTCTTCAACAGCTTGTCTGATTTCTTTAAGGTAGTTATAGTTGTTCTGGTACATTTGATAGCATTGGTCTAAACGCCAGCCATCAATTCCGTAGTTTTCAATCCAATATTTTGCAACTTCTTTGTAAAAGTCAAGAGAACCTGGATATGAAACTGGATTATTACCTCCTTGTGGCCATTTTCCTGATGGAGATGCTGTAGTAACGCCACCATGGTGTCCAAAAACGCCATCAAGGAAAACATACATTCCTTTCTTATGGCATTTATCAACTAATTCCCTAAATGTTGCATCATCACCAAACTTTGGATCGATCTTAAAGTAGTTTGTGCAAAAATAGCCAGTTGATTGGAGTAATGCGCCGCCTTGGCCATTTGATGAATCGAAAATTGGTGTCATCCAAAGGGCATTAACACCAAGTCCCTTAATGTAATCGAGTGCATTGATAATTCCTCGAAGATCTCCCCTGTGATCTGATGGACCATATCCTGTACCGTAGCCAAGGTTTGGATCGCCATCTTGGAATGATGAAACCATTACTTGGTATATCCTAATGTTGTTGAAGTCTTCGCAAAGTGCGAACTTAGCACTAAGAAGGAAAGCAAGCATAATATAAAAATGAATTCTCTACCGGATTTCATCCTTCTCAATTTTGACCAAGTATTTCATTGAAAAAAAAATATTATATTAAAATAATTCATTTAATAATGGTGTTGTTTTTTAATATTGTAAGAATTGAAAATTTTCAATGCAAAAGTGACAAAATCTTTTTATCATTACTAATCTTCATTTTAAGCATATATTTGGGATTGCTCCAATATAAGTGATCATGTCGTTATCAACATGTGTGTTTTTACAAAGCATTTTCCTTGGATATATACTAGAATCAAAATCTCGAGCACAAAAGTGACATTGAATACTAGTAAGTATAGAATTTCCATGTAAACTATTCATTTCTATCGTTTTTTGTAGTCCACATTTCCTCACTCTCGATTTTACTCATAAAAATATTAAAAAATCACTATACAATATATAAAATATATATTTATATGGTTAAAACAATGTTATTTTTGCGAGATTTCATCTGAAATTAAATTTAAGGATTTTTTGAATTTTGAACTAAAATTTGTGTTCGGCAATTATTGAATAATCGATTGGAATATGAAAGAAATACTTTAAAATTGAATAGAATGTGCCGATAGAATTTTTCTCACAATTTTAAAAAGTTGCTCTAATTCTATTTTTGATTGAGTTTTTGTAATTATTATATATCAAGTGATAAGCTAAAAATAAAATTTTTGTTGCATTACTATTATTGCAACAATTTGTAAATTACGTGTAACCCATGTATTACAATAATAAACACTGAGATTACATATTGTAAGTATTCCCTTTGAACTAGATTTTTCTTTGAATTTAAATCCGGATAGTCTATTTCATGTTGGTTCGTGAGAAGATATATAATTTGCAATGTGAATAAGATATACATGATTCTGTGTAAATAAGTAATTATGCTTTGGGAAACTGCTCGGCATTGAATGAGATCTAATGTTATTAGTTTTTGAGATATGTTGAAATATGTAATATTTAGCTTCAATATCATTTATTATAGTGTGTCTTTGCTGTTTTTTTGATATTAGATATCAATGACTCTTCTGGAAACGAAAAAATCATATAAATCATTAAATTCTAAACGTAAGCGGAACTCATTCAATTTATGATTAGAATCAAATTTTGTTTGGAATTGAGATATTGGATATATTATAAAAGAATACATAATATTTTAAGTAAAAATTTGAAAAATATGAGCCTATTGGCGTAATCTTCTGATCTTCCTGGAAGAAGCGCCCAGACCAGTCAGAAGCGCTCCTTCCAGGGCCAGAAAGACTAGAAGGGGGCCCTGACCTTGAGAAAGGACCCCCTTCAAGGTCTTTCTGGGACAATTCGGTTCGCATTGCGAGTGTCTGCTGCTTCTTTTGACTAAAGCAGCAGACACTCGCAATTATATGTCGCGGCAAGTGCATCTGTAGTGTCGGAATGCACTTGCCGCGAACTTCGCGCAATCTTCTGATCTTCCTGGAAGAAGCGCCCAGACCAGTCAGAAGCGCTCCTTCCAGGGCCAGAAAGACTAGAAGGGGGCCCTGACCTTGAGAAAGGACCCCCTTCAAGGTCTTTCTCAAAGGAAAATTCAGAAAACTTCACAATTTTTGAATGTCACTTTTTCTGTATATAGAAATGGTATCATTTGTGTCTCTATTCATGTTCCTAGACTCTTTATCTCTTTAATCATTTTTCAAAACTTGATAATCAAGTTTAAAAATTCATTATTACTAATATAATACTCCCTATTTTTATTCAAAGATAATTTATTACTCAACAAATACTATCCAATCATGTTGAAAACTCTTTTTCTCTCTATTCATGTTGGAATACTCTTTATTATTGAACAAATACCTCCCAATCATGTTGAAGGACACTTTGATCAAAGACTATATATTTTTTTAAACTTATTCAAATACACTGTAGTACTTAATAAATAACTTATAAATGTTTTATCAAAGTTTTTTTATTAGTGTACAGAGATTTTAGAAAGAGTATCAAAGACACTTTTATTCTCTAATCATTATCAAAGACTTTTTTATTCTCTAATCATTACCAAAGAGACTTTTATTCTCTAATCATTATCAAAGACTTTTTTATTCTCTAATCATTATCAAAGACTTTTTTATTCTCTAATCATTACCAAAGAGACTTTTATTCTCTAATCATTATCAAAGACTTTTTTATTCTTTAATCATTATCAAAGACACTTTTATTCTCTAATCATTATCAAAGACTTTTTTATTCTTTAATCATTATCAAAGACACTTTTATTCTCTCATCATTATCAAAGACACTTTTATTGTCTAATCATTATGTATGAATGACATATTGATGAAATTTTGTATTCTGGTATCAAATAAAATGAGTTGACAACAATATCAATATGAAATTGAAATACCTTGAATTGCCTAGGAGCAATGGTTATATAAAATTAAAACATAGTGAGGAAAGTTTGTATACTCATGAAGTCATCATGTTCTATTCATGATAACCAAAAATCATATATTTTCATATCAGTATATTCAAAATTAACATAATAAAAAGAACAATTAATAAGTTTTTTAAATTATTGTATCATCATTTCTGAGATGGGAGCGAGCAAGGCAAATACGATAAACTCGTTATTTCTAAAAACTACGAATTTTAAAAATATTCAATTGATATCATTTTAATTGTGCAATTTTAAATATATCCCTCATGGAATAATCTTAAATTTTTCTCATTTTTTCAAAATGAATAATGACATTAGGATTATTGCAAAGCTAGGCGAAGGCTCATTTGCCGAAGTTTACAAGGTTAAGAACCCAAAGACTCAGCAGGTCTTTGCTATAAAGCGCCTCAAAAAGAGATATCGTACAATCGAAGAAGTAAATAAATTACCCGAAGTTCAATATCTTAAAGCTCTTCAAGGTCATCCGAACATTATTAAACTATATGAAGTTATTTACAACAGCCAAGATGGATATGTCGCTTTACTTTTCGAATTAATGGATGTAAATTTATATGAATTTGTTAGAGACAACCAAAAGCCATGTGATGAAAAGACAACTCTTCTTTTGATATATCAACTTCTTAAAGCCTTAGATTATATGCATGAAAAAAATCTTTTCCATCGTGATGTCAAACCAGAGAACTGCATGGTAAACAAAGCAACATTAGAACTAAAGCTCTGCGACTTCGGCTCTACACGTGCAGTATCAAATTCTGGACCATATACAGAATATGTCAGCACAAGATGGTATCGTGCTCCAGAATGCATTTTAACAAGTGGCTCATATGGCAGAGAAGTTGATATTTGGGCCGTAGGCTGTATGCTTTATGAATTATTGACAACAAGACCTCTTTTCCCAGGCAAGCACGAAATTGATCAAATTTCACGTATTCACAATATTGTAGGTACTCCATCTATTGCATTACTTAATCAATTCCGTAAAAATCCAAACACTCAAATCTCATTTTCATTTCCACAAAGAACTCCTCAAGACCTACATAAGATAATTCCAATGGCCTCCCCAGAAACAGTCGATCTTATGGGAAAGATGTTGATTTATAACCCAGCAGACAGAATTACAGCTCATGATGCTTTATTGCATCCAGCTTTCGAGCAATTGCGTGCAGCAGAAGTCAAATGGCAGGCAGCTGGATGCCGTGTCCCGTTTGCAGTCTTCTACGAGCAAATGAAAAATGCTCCGATTCCAAAAGCTCAACCTATCGGGCCTTACATACTCGATACAGGTGTTTCTAAGTCTAATGATGCTGGTCCGATGGTTATTAAGAATCAAACATTACTTCCTCCGCTTCCAAAACAACAAAATCACCATCACCCTATTGTTATACAGCCAATGCATCAATCATACCCTGCTAAGCCTGCTGGAAAATTTAATTCTTACGAGGCAAGAAAAAGAGCCGCTCAAAGAATTAAAGAATATAACCAGAAGAAGCTTTTGAATCAGCACAAGGAGAAGAAACTACCACTTCCAACATTCCAATTTGGTGCTCCGAATGTTTATAATAGCACTTCTTTCCAAAATCCAAAGCCTGAGTTGATTCAGCCTCGGCTTCCGAAAATTCAACCGTATTTCCACTAATTTTTATGATTCCATGAAATTTTTGTTTGAAACTTTATTAAGTTGTTTTGTGTTTGTTTGATTTAAATTTTTTATTTTATTCGAACTTTTTTTAACAACGGTTTCATCCATTTATTATCAGTAGAGGTAGTAACATTCTTGAGTGTTAAATTTTCTCTCTATGAAATGTCAATAAAAAAAATCATAACTTATCATCATGTAAATAAAAGCATAAATCAAACAAAATTCTTATCTATGTACCGAGTAATTTTATTGTAATATGAATTCATTTCAAATTCAACAAAATAACATTGAGTTCAAGAATAACTCAATTAAAAGCATCAAAATACATATTAATATAATTTTATGTAATAAATATAACTATATCATTGGTAAAAAATCATATATGCCATTGAATTTCGGATAAAAGATTGTTGATTATAAGAAATCAACATGAACCACAATTATGATAATGCGTCATTTCTGAGGTAGGCTTCATTTAATGTTACGCTAAAGAAAAAGCCACCTGTATATTTTTTATGAATTTGAAAAAAAATTAAAAGTCATATTTTGATGGATAATAAAAATACATACAATAGTTTATATATGAAAAACATCATTAGATGTGTCTGATATTGAGTAAGATAAATCAATCCAACTTTCGAAAGAAAAATCATCGTTATCATCACCTTCAACATCAACACCATTTACAATATCTTTAACCAACTTAGCTGATCTAACCGCATTGAAAACTGAAAGTGAAATTCCAGCAATTGCAATGATTGTTGCCGAAGAGATCGAGATTACCACGACTTCTTTTGGTGGTGGTGTCTTAACATAATTTGTCTGTATTGGCGGATGTGAATCGAAAATCTGTGGTATATCGTTACCTCTTATTAAAACGTTTGGTGGATCGTCATATTCTCCATCCCACGTGGCATCCGGTGTTGGCGAATATGTGTCAGGCGATTTTTGGGGATTATTTGGTGTTTCTGGAATTGGAGTCTCTGGATTAGGAGTTGCTGGAGTATGTGTTGCTGGAGTTGGTGTAGCTGGAGTTGGAGTTGCTGGAGTTGGAGTGGCTGGTGTTGGAGTGGCTGGAGTTGGAGTTGCTGGAGTTGGTGTAGCCGGTGTTGGAGTAGCCGGTGTTGGGGTTGCTGGAGTTGGAGTAGCTGGAGTGGGAGTTGCTGGAGTTGGAGTGGCGGGTGTTGGAGTTGCTGGAGAAGGAGTTGGAACTTCGGTAGGAGTATTTTCTGGTTCTGGTGGAGTAGGATTGATATTGGTTGAGCCAAATCCTTCGTATCGTCCACCACCTTGTACATTGGTAATTGTAACACGAAGTTCATCACCCGATGCGCATTGAAATTTTAGTATGATCGGTTTTGCATCAACTGTTAGTGTGTATGCTTGATTTTGACTAATAGTCGTTGGATCTTGATCGTCAAATCCTTCAAGAGCAGTGAAATCTGCCCAATCTGAAATTGAACTAGTAAAAGAAATAGTGGCCTTTCTTTGGAGGAAAAAAACGCATAGGGTATCACTATTTGGAGTGTAACCTGCTTTGGTCATAGAATCGGTGAGATCAAACGTACCTTCCTTATTTGTTACAAAAGATCATGCGCGACAATAGGTCATTGCGTAGCCTGCACGAGCTGAAATTGTTTTTGAAGTAGATGGCTTTACCAGGACGTATAAAGATTGAACGGGTGTTGGTGTTACAAAAATCCTATCTAAATCTTGAGAAGTACCTGTGGTAAGATCTGAAGAATCCCAACTCGAAGGTGCTGATGAAGGATTAATAGCGTATTTTATCTGATCTGTCCGTGTTAAATCATAGACTGTTAAATATGAATAAGAATATGTCTTCCCCTGAATAGAAAACATGCAAGGATTACTTTCTGAGCATGAGGCCTGTATAATTGCATCTTGTTGTCGCATAGGGGCATTAACTAAGCTTGAAATAGGACGAAAAAGTAAGAAAAGCATTTACTGAATTGAAAATCTTAAGAAAAAATTGTTGCCCTTTTTATTGATAAACCAAAATTGGAAATATTTGTCTGGTAGATTATTCTTAGTTATGTTTGTAACATAAAAGTAAAAAGCCTGCGCGAACTTTTGAAAGAAATTGAGAGGCATTCAATAAAATGAATCCATTACCGATACTTATTTTATCTAAACATTTTAAGACTATTTATAGCGAATTGATATAAACATTTTATATTTTGAATGAGTAACTGTATTTTTCAATATAATTTCTGTTGGATTATAAAAGAACTTGATGGATAACTTTAAAGCGAAAAAATAATATGTCTGATTGGTTCTAATAATACAATAGAAAAGACTTTTAATGAAAATAAACAGAAATTTTGAGTTCAGATCGGTTATAAACAAAATTGAATTGCTTTGAGGAACGACAAACACGACTTACTTTTTGGGTGATTATGATTTTAATAGATAGTCGAATTCAATTAGATAATGGGTTCTTTATATCAAAAATTCAAATATTTGTCCGAGGAAATGTCCGATTATTTCGAAATGTAGCGCAAAATAAATATTTTGGATTCCAAATTCAAATACAAGATTAACACACTTTAATATTTTCATTTTGAACTCGTAATTTAAATTTTGAATATTAATTTTAATTTTGATATCAATTCATAATATTGAACTTCAGATTCTTAACTCAAACAGATGAAATTTATCAAAAAGCAAAATAAATAAATTATAATAATATTAAAACTAACTCTAAAAATTATTTGATTCAAAGGAGTATATAGTATTATGCTATGGATTCTAGGTGTAAAAAAAGAAAAAAAATTATTAATATTGTTGACACATACAAGAATCAACAACGAGATCGTAAAGCCTTTACTCGTTGGAGACACGATATGGACGAAGCTCATATGTATCTTTTCCAGAAGCAATTACATGGAAACGGCTGCGGATGTCCTTCTTTGCAAGGAACTTGCGAGCGTAATAGCGGACAGCGCGCTTAGAATACTTAACAGAAGCGTTGACGACAATCTTGTTGGCGCCAGCGTCAGCTTCGATTGTGACCTTGTTTGCGAGGTTCTTTCTAAGGTTGTCGACCTTCATGTGGGACTGAAGGTATTCAACAAACTCTTGAAGCTGGAAGAACTTATCAGCAACAGGGGCAGAGCAATCGACGTAGAAAACAGAAGAAGCCATAGAAGAAAGTGTCGGGCCAAGACGATAAAAAATTGAAAGTGATGTGACTAATTTATTAAATTATTTGAAGAAATATACGGTGTGCTTTATGCTCATTATATCTTATCAGTAAATGTCCACTTAATGAAACAATTACTCTATTTTTTGCTTTATCATGATGATTGCAACTCATGGCAAATGTAATATGTGGGCTATTTCCATTAATAGCCTTTATAGTTGTTTCATGATTGAAGCATTTTGTGTATGAATCACATTCTATTTCCTCACATAATTACTATGATAGATCAGAGAGCAAATTCAACGTTAAATAAAACTAAGTTTTCTTTCATCAAATATGTTAGAAATCATATGAGACTTGCTGGAAAATTTGCCAACAATTTAAATTGTCATTTTTAATTCTAAATTTTTTTGATGTTTTTATTATGACAAATGTAAATGTAAAAGAAATGACCGAACAAGAAAGAAAAGACTTTTATTTCTGGCAAGGTAGAATTGTTTTTCTTTCTGGATTTCCACTTAAATACTCAGCATCAGATATTCTATTGATTGCAAGTCAATTTGGCCGCTGTTTTAGAGTAGATTTAGTAAAAGATGATAACAAAAATCTTAGAGGATTCGGTTTTATAGAATATGAGACAAAAGAAGCGGCTCAAAATGCATGCGAGCAACTTGACACAGCAACCCTGTCCAATAGGCAACTTCGATGCGAAATTGCAGATTTTCCACCAAATGATTTAATTGATATATATAAAAGATCTGCAATTTTACGTGAAAAAATTGATCTGGGTTTAATCAAAAACTTTCATAAATCAAAGCACTCAAAATCAAAATACTCTGATAGCTCATCTTATAGCTATGATTATTCTGATTATAGCGATTATTCATCCAGCGAAGAATCTTATTATTCGGATTATAGTGCCAGTAGTGAATCAAGTTATAGCTACGACTATTCCCCATCGTATTATTCCTCAAGGAACAGTCTAAAGTCAGAATATTCATCAGATGAAATTGAAAACCAAGAAAAATCAGAGAAATCAGACCCAAGCGAAACAGAAGACGATAAATCAAAGACACAAAACTCAAATACATCTCAGCACAATCAAGTTGAAAGCTCCACTTCAAAAATACCAAAGAATAATAAAAAAGGCAGCAGAAATCATTCAAGAAATTATTCTGATAATAATGATTCGACTAATTACAGCCAAAGTTATTCTTATTACTCAGATTATTCTTGTTATACCTATTCAAGTGAAACCAATTGACCATATTAATGAAGTAATGATGCGGTCCTATGTGCTTGCTCTAAATAAGGAAATACTGTTATAATTTCCTCTAAATATAATTTTTTGTTTGTTTATTTAATATTTAAATACTATATATATTTATCAAAGAAATGTTTGATTTCAGAAACATGGTTATGAGTTTGTAGAAAAAAAAAATCTCTGGATTAATCTTGTCAATTAGTCATTCATGGGAGGAATAGTTAATAACTCTTTCTGTGAACCTAAGCTATATGCTTGAATAATGCTACAAATTTTGAAATTTCAGATTGAATGAACTAATAAAAAGTTAAAAATCGAAATCGTAGTGAATAATATTATTGGCTGTACAAGAGTTTCATCATTGAAGAATATATGATTTGAATTAAACCAAAATTGCTAAACAATAAAATTTCAAATTGAAAAATTTATAGCATGATTATATTAAATCGATTAATTATCTAAAATGATTTGATTTTATTGATTTACTTTTTGAAAAAATGCACTAAAACTTCGAAATTTTCTCCAAAAATATTTTAAAAATAAAAAAATGAAATTCAATTTCAACTAAGTTTGCCAGCTGTGATCCCTAAATAAAAAACTCTTTTACTAAATCATATAGATTGTGATTTTTATTTTGCTTTTCCATGATTTTTATGATTATGATCACAATTTTCACAAGTATTCAATTTATCAGAACTATTCAAAAATTGATAATGGGCAGGTAAGACTATTATAATATATATGATATATCCATAGAATTTATTGATGTGGTTTTAAAAACCGTATTTTCTCACAATTTTGAAGGCAGAGATGATTTGTCGTTGATAATCGATGATCCAGCATTATATTTATATATAGAATATATATTACACAAAATTACGATCTGAAGGATGTTAGGAAAACGGTTTTAACTTCATTTTTTAAATGTTTGCTTTCTTGCTTTCTGGCGCTACAAGCAACGTCCTCAAGCATGAGGAGAAGGCCTTCCTTGCCTACATGCGTGAGACAGGCAACTTCTTCACAGGCGATGAGTACCATTTCCGCCTTGGCATCTACCTTGCCAACAAGCGTCTTGTTCAGGAACACAACGCTGCTAACAAGGGCTTCAAGCTTGGACTCAACAAGCTCGCTCACCTTACACAGTCCGAATACAGATCTCTTCTTGGTGCTAAGAGACTCGGACAGAAGTCTGGCAACTTCTTCAAGTGCGATGCTCCAGCCAACGACGCTGTCGACTGGCGTGACAAGGGCATTGTCAACAAGATCAAGGATCAGGGTCAGTGCGGCTCCTGCTGGGCTTTCTCTGCCATCCAGGCCTCCGAATCCCGCTATGCTCAGGCTAACAAGCAGCTCCTCGATCTCGCCGAACAGAACATCGTTGATTGCGTTACATCCTGCTATGGCTGCAACGGTGGCTGGCCATCCAAGGCTATCGACTACGTTGTCAAGCACCAGGCTGGCAAGTTCATGCTCACAGCTGACTACCCATACACAGCTCGCGATGGCACATGCAAGTTCCATGCTTCCAAGTCTGTCGGTTTAACAAAGGGCTACGATGAGGTTAAGGACACAGAGGCTGAACTCGCTAAGGCTGCTTCCAAGGGTGTTGTCTCCGTCTGCATCGATGCTTCCCACTACTCCTTCCAGCTTTACACATCTGGCATCTATGATGAACCATCCTGCTCTGCCTGGAACCTCGATCACGCTGTCGGCCTTGTTGGCTACGGCACAGAGGGCTCAAAGAACTACTGGATCGTCCGCAACTCCTGGGGCACATCTTGGGGTGAGCAGGGCTACATCCGCATGATCAAGGACAAGTCCAACCAGTGCGGCATTGCTTCTGAAGCTATCCTTCCAAAGGCTCTCTAAATTGCGATAAAAATTGTACGATGAAGTACTTTGATATAAAATAGTTTTGGGAAACGCGATTTAATTCCTTGATTTTTTTAACTTTTTTTCATAATTTTTATTAATTTCAATGTAATTACAATGAAATCTCAATTAATCATATCAACATTTTATGTTTTTCAATCAATACGTCCTATTCTAGTTGCTTGTAAGTAATTACTTAAACATTTCTACCAAATTGATAAATTATAAAGTTATTTGATGATGAACTCAGAGTAAATTAGAAAAGTCTTGGATGATAAATGATATATATCATTAGATTTCTTTGATTTTGACTTAGAAAAATGAAATTAGATTTTATACTTAAGCACTGATTAGTATTTATTTTATTTAACCCTGGATGCTAATAGCGCAAGTTGGGCAGCGAGTGTAGCAAAGGCCACAGCGGAAGCACTTCGCGCCGTCGCACTTGGCAATGCCGTCTTCAAGCTGGAGGGCTTCGTAAAGGCAGGATGTAACGCATGTTCCGCATCCGACGCACTTCTCAGCGGCGATCTTTGGTGGGTTGTGCTGCTGGAGTGGTTCGTGCTTAAGGCCGAGGCCGATAACCTCGTGGATGTCCTTGTAGCCGTGCTCTGTAAGCCACTGGCTCATTTCCTGAGCGATACTGCCATAAACATCACGGCCTTCAACAATGGCAGCTGTGCAGATACCAAGAGCCTGAGCACCAGCCATGAGGAACTCAATAGCATCGCGGCCGTTGGAGATACCGCCAACACCGACGACTGGGAGATCGACTTCCTTGCAGACATCATAGACAACACGAAGAGCAAGTGGCTTGATAGCTGGGCCAGAAACCCAACCGTATTTGGATGTTGAGCCCATGAATGGAGCACCCTTGCGCTCGATATCGAGGGCAAGTGTTGGGCCGAAGGAGTTGACGCAAACAAGACCTGTTGCACCAGCAGCCTTGGCAGCCTTAGCGGCGATTGGGGCATCACGGAATGGGGAAAGCTTAACGTAGACTGGCTTGCCACCAGAGCCGTGGATTGCGGCCTTGATAGCATCCTGCATTGGCTTTGGATCATCACCAATGTAGTGTGTTGACAATTCGAGACCATCGCAGAATGGGGCAACTTTTGGAGCCATCTTAGCGATTTCTTCAGCTGTATAGCCCATAGAGCAGATCATTGGAATCTTGGCCTGGTTGCAAACTTCACGGATCTTTGGATATTCGTGTTCAAGCCACTGTTCTGGTGTCAACTCTGTCCATAACTCTGTGTTGAGGAAGTACTTATGGTCCTTGGACTCGTACATGTTTGGCTGTGGAACTTTGGCAGCAGCAACAGAGATTGTCTTTGTGACCATAACACCGCATCCACCTTTGATGCAATCAATGCAAGCTTTGGCATCGCGGACTGGTGGGCCTGGAGCTGGCATGAGTGGGTTCTTGACCTCATATCCTGCGAACTTTGTCTTAAGAGACATTATTCGAAACTAATCAGTTCACTTTCTTGACAGTTTTAGGTTCAGAAATTTCAGAAATTCATCGTTTTCATATCCCTCAAAATTGAATATACAAAAACAATTAAAACTGACGATTTGAGATGTTGTGGGTAAATCAATATTTTCACGATTTTCTGATATTTTCTTATCAGTTTATTAAAATTAACATGATGATTTGAAATCGTCAGTTTTGGATTTCTCATTGAAGTTATCGTATTTCAATTGAACTCCTCGTCCGGAAACATATTACTCAAAATAGAGTTCCAAAATAAACCATTTTAAATTACGAGAATTTATTATTCTTCTGAAATTTTTGAAAAGTTGATTTAAAATCAATCAAAATATCGTTAATTCATCAACAACATATGATAATCTTCATAAATTACAGTTATATTCGAACTACATATCCTATTGACACTATAAATGGCCTCTTTACTACAAATTAATAAAGATTTCGATTAAATTTTGGCTTATTTTAAAACAACAACACTCTAACAAATAACATATTGTTAAAATGATATCATAATATCCAAAAGGACATTAAAAAACGCTTAATTTTAAAAATAGAGTATTGAGGCAGGAAGATATCTGATTGGCTCTTCGTTCGAAAAAGCTCTTAATTTAGTATAAATATAATAAGTAAATCCTATTTCGGACTTTAATTTTATAATTTTTGAAGGTATTCTTTCATAATTAGAAATAATCAATATGATATCATAGAGTTTAGTATTTAGATATTGGCTTAACATGTAATAAAGAAATATTAAATATCTGAAATTATTGAATAAAGATTAGCTAAAATGAATTAATATATATTGTTGTTTCGACCAAGATTGTTCCCTATGATCAGTCACTTTTTGATTTCATATATGCATCACTTTACCACTTTATAACATGTAATACATGTGTATTTGATTATTATTAGAAAACCAAAAAGTTTCAGATTAGGATTTCTATAAGAAAATAATGAATAGCAATAAATAGAGTGTGACAGATAGAAAAAAATAACTATTACTATGAATTACTAAGTTTTTAAGTTTTTAATTTTTTATGGCGATGCAGCAGCTGCAACTTTTGATGCTCCCTTGCATACAAATAACCAAACACAAACACCAACAACTGCACCAACAACAACAACGCAAGCAATAACAATACCTGCAATCGCTCCTCCAGAAAGTTTGTTTGAGCTTGCTGTAGGGGTAGGTGAATTAGAAGCTTCATTTTTGAGATCATCAAGTGTGAAAGCATTTGGTTCTTGAGGGATCCAACCAGCAAACTCAGGGAACCATAATTTATCACCTTCTTTTGTTGTTTCATATGTTACTGTGACTTTATATTCTTCTTCATCTTCTTCATCCTTTGGTCCTATTGCTAATGTATTAATCCCAGTAAGAGTGGCTTCATTGCTTGATAGGTCTCCTTCTGCAGTTGTTTCACCAACTAGAATTTTATCTTTAGGTTCTCCAACTGTTTTATATGTATTCTTCGTTAAGAAAGTTGGATATGCATATACATTTTTTTGCGTTGGAATTCAATTTTGCCTTCCTTTGTTGAAGTTACATACACCATAATGCTTATCTCTTCTCCTTGGTCAGTCATCTTATAAGCTGGAGTGGGCTGTTTATACAATTGAACTTTGCACTCTTTACTACTATCAGAACATTTTATGGTTGAAGTATAAAGATGATCGTCGCCTAGTGGTAGATTGAGGAAAAACGCGTTCTTTGCTGTTTTGAGAGGTTTTGTTAGATCTGCATCGGTGTAAAGATCAACAACGAAGTCAGACTCACTGGCAAGAGTGTATGAATATGAACTTAATTCCCTGCATTCACCTGCATTTATTGTTAATTCATAAAAGGTATCATCTTCTTTTAGCTCTCTGTCAATAATACTCTGACAATTTTCGAAGACATCTTCAGCAAGTTTTATTCTTTTATTCGGAATTCTTATCGCTAAATAAGATAATGCAATCAGCATTCTTCAAAAATGAAATGAACGTTATTCGAAATTTTTTTACGACTCAAATGTTAAAATAGAGTCGTACTAAAAATTCTAAAATTCTACTTCAAAAATATAGAAATGATATTCCTATTTCAAACTCTACTATTGAAAATAAAAAATAACAATGAAAATATATAATATGAATCATATCGCATAAAGGGAGGGTGACAAAGGAGGTACATTAAGATAGTGTATTTTATAAAGTTAGTAAAGTGCCAGATTTCGATTATATTGATATCGTAATGCATATTTTAGAGCGTGTTATTCACCAAAACATACTCACAAAATGCTTCAGAAAAGGTAAACCAACTATGGAAGATCGTTGGAACTTTATAGAATTAGAATAGAGTTCCAGTCATCTAACATCGTTGGATAAAGTCCAAATTATTTTAATTCGAATTTGTTCTCTCCTGAACAAATCACAATTAATAGAAATTTAAAAGTTCTAGAGCTTCCAATCGACACATGGGAATCATTGAGCTCCTGATGAGGCAGAATGGCAATCATCCACCTCAATTTATCAGAGGCTTCAATGGCAAAGGCCCTTTGCTGATATAGCTTCAGGAGCTCCTTTTGATAGGAATTTGGAGTTTTACAGAAAAGGATAGAAAAAAAAAGAATAAAAAAAATGAAAAGTTTCAACCATCCAAAATCTATAGATAAAAGCCTTTCAAAATCATTTTCAATACATAGCGTTAGTGATGTGGAGCTTTCTGACTATAAACCTCCACAAACATTTACGATTAACAAGCCAAAATCATTCCGCCACACAGATGGGTCGATGCATCTTGAATGGAAGCACCGCCCATCCAAAGCGCTTGTTGTAGAAAAGATCAATTCTCCAGAATCAAGACAATTTCTTATCGAAGTTGTTCAATATCTTCACTTTGAAAAAGCAATTGTTCCTTATATTGAACCTTACGTTGCAAAAGAGCTTACAGGCTTTAAATTTACCGAAACATTTGAAGATGTGGAAGCTACGCCTATTGATTTTGTGCTAGTTTTTGGTGGCGATGGCACTTTATTACATGTTGCTTCACTTTTCCCAGAATATGCTCCACCAATTGTTCCATTTGCATTAGATCAGCAAGGATTTCTTACACCCTTCCTTGCAAACGATTACAAGAACTGTTTAGAACTTTTATTAAGAGGTTCATTTTATGTTACTCTTCGAACTCGACTTTACTGCGATGTTATTCGCAATAATCAAATTGAAGAAGTTTATCAAGCACTTAATGACATTGTTATCGCGCCAAGTGAAACAGGAAAAGTTTGTGCCTTAAATTGCTTCATTGATGACGAGCTTTTCTCAACATTGTACGGCGATGGATTAATTATCTCAACATCTACTGGTTCTACTGCCTACAACTTAAGTGCTGGCGGTGCTGTTGTAAATCCTTCAATTGCAGCAATTTTATGGACTCCAATTTGCTCCCATGCTCTAAGTGCACATCCTATTATACTACCAGATTGCGTTTACGTTTCAATTTGTATAGATCCGAACTCCAGAACAGAATTACCTTATGGAGTTGCAATAGACACTAAAAGAGCTCAAATAAAGAAAGGAGATTTTATTGGTATCCACCAAAGTCCATTTCCAATACCTACTGTCTGTGCATCTGAACCAATGAATTATTGGCTCAAATCACTAACAAGTATTCTTGAATATAATGAACCAATGGATGTTGAGGAGTAGTTTATGTTGTATTTTTGTAAATATAGAGACAAACGTTAATTTTTTAATTTTTTATTAACTCTGATATATGTCGTCAACTAGAACACCATTAATATGTCCAAATTTATTGACAGTGCCATAATTCGAACATTCATTTTGATGGAATCACCTTTATATATTTATTATCAAGTTCATTTAGAATTCATAAAACATAAATATATATATATAAAAACGTATCATTTTCTAAATATGCTATTTATCGTGTCTTATTAACCAATTTGTGATTAGTAGTATGATATGACGGGTTGTGTGACTTTTTTTGTAAACGTAAGAATTCATACAATATAGAACGATTTTGTATCATTTTTTTTAACATATGAAGTAAAAAAATGTATGATTCTTACGGTTTTTATTCTTACGTTTTTGAATAAATCAAGATTTAAAAAATTTTCAAAATTGTAAGACATTTACACTCAACCCATACATAATGAAATAAAAAATTAAAAAAATTAACATTAATTTTAAAAGAAGCTATATATAGATGATGTCAGATATTCCGCGATTAATTAATTATTTTTGAATAACTGAATGGGTCAAACTTCAATTTAAAAATGAAGATTGTGAATTATTAAATGAATATGAAAGCCAAAATAAGCTAATGATTATTTGAATTTATGAAATCAATTATTTGATTCATTCTTTCTTCAATCTCTTCTATTCTTTTTGTTAAATCATCAATTTTCATTAATGAGGTGATTCTTGATTGAGGAATAGATTTCAAACTAACCACTCCTTTTATTTTTGAAATTTTGAATCCATCAACTTTAAACATTTTATTCAATTAACATGTTGTCAATTCTTCAAATAATTTTTTATTATTGGCATAATAGTCATTAAATTCTTCAACAGATGAAAAAATTTTTATTTCAGTAATTGGTTTAACAACGTTTATTTTTTGTTGAACATTTTCACTTTCATTTATTTCTTCATCCTCTGTTTCATTTATTTTTAAAATCGGTTTCATTTATCATTAAATAAAAATTAGAATATAAGTGATGAAATATATTTTTTAATTAATATTAAATCAGAAATGGCGGCAGGATTCTTTAAAAAATTATGGGATGGAATTAAGAAAGCTGCGGGTTGGGTTCATAAAAAGATTATTAAACCCATTGCAAACTTTTTGGCACCAGTAGCGAAAACGGCAGGAACTATCATAGGTGGAGTATTAGGTACTAAAGCAGGTAATCCGGCGATGGGAGCACAAGCAGGTAACGCAATTGGTGGAATAGCTGAAGGAATACTTAATAAAATAGGGGGTAGATAGTGGAAAAATAAATAAATATTATTTTTATCTTAGTATCGGTTGTAGTCTTTGATAAACTTTTTCTCCTTTATTTAAAACTTCTCTTATTGGGGCAGCTTTTGGTGTTATTGATTCAGCAACGTCACTAATTGCTTCTTTATTCTTAAATATCCAATTTGCCCCTTCTTCAATGTTTCCCAAACTTTACTCGCTCCTCTTTTTACTCTATCCCACAGTTTCTTAAATATACCTGCAGCCATAGTTGATTATTTCATTAAAATTAAAAATTCATTTTCATCTTTTAATTTTGATTTTTTATTTATTAATAAATGACGACTAACTATTTAGTGCCAAACACTAAACCGATTAATGGAAATGTGTTTCATTCATTCGAAAAGATAAATGAAATATTCACAAAGAATGACGGTAGAAGATATTATAGAGAACTTGAAAGTTCATGCTATGACTCTGATGCTCCATATTTTGATGATAAACAAACTCATTTAAGAATTACAAATCCGGCTCATGATGTGAACCAATTAGGTGACACATATATTAAACGCAAAGTTAAAGCAACTCTAGTTTCAAATAAAGCTTTCACATGTGATACCACTTTTAAATGCATGCGTTTATTCGTTGGTTACAAATCATCAAATCAAAACTTTAAACAATTAGAAGTAGAAACTGAAAGAGGTGATGCCGGTTATCTTCAGATGGATTGCGCCCGTGAATCTTTCGCATTTGCAACATATAAACCAAAATCAGAAAGGAAAGTTAAAAAGTTTGTTCATTCGTTATATAATAATGTTCAAAAATATGATAACTCAGTATGTGGTAAATATATTGACCCTTCAGAAGTTTTCAAGAGAGCAAATGAAGAAGTTGATATCACTTTTGATATGATTATTCTGGTAAATGATTTGTTAGCATTTCAGGCGTTCGATGATTATCCTAAATCATTTGGTGAAATCATTCTTAAATATTATGTTTTCAGGGATACTTTAGTATTTTGTCAGGTTGACCCGTTAAGAGTTGCTGATTTACAAAATTACGTTTATGAAAAGATAACTGATGAAAATTATGAAAAGATTATGAATCATGTTTATAAATATGATCGCAAATTCCAACAAATCGGACTTCCTACCAAATTAATTACAAGCTTAGCTGCTACATCTGCTGACGCAACAGTTGATGACGTTATTATTTCATGCACAAAGATGGAAGTTTTAGAGGATAAATGCATTACACCAGGATACGGTTTAATTGAAGAATCAGTTAAAGCAATACCACGTTTATTCAGTAAGGAAGATCCATTCATGATTCCAGCTCAACATATTGACGTTCGTTCACTAAATGGAGGTTGCATCACGCCTGAAGGTATTAGCTCAGATTTCTCATACGCTCTTCATAATGTTACAGATGTTGTGTTAACATTTCCGAAAAATGCAATGCAAAGAACAGTTTTAGAAAATCCAATGCTTCGAGGTCTTCAGGTCACTATAGATTCCAGAAACTTCCCCGATCAAGCGATGACCACAGTGGGTGACATATTCTTTACACGTATGCTTCAAGCTTCTGATTTAGATGGAGTGAATGAATGCACAGAAGAATACGAGGACTCATTAACTAGACCACTGAATGATGATGATGGCGCGCCATTAGCTAGAACATGGAAAGACCAAACTTCATTCTTATGCACTATTCCAGTTCAACGTGATGGAGCGGGTATATTCTTTGATGGATTAGAAACTTTCAACTCACAAGTTACAGTACAAGTGAAAGCTTATCCAATCATTCAGGGTGGAAATGACACTTACTGTTCAAAGGTGACAAATCCTCCTCAGGTTTGGTTTACTAGGACTACATATTGGACATGGACACCGGATGAAGGTTTGAAATATCATCCAACAGGTACACCACCGCAGTATAGAAGTTCATATGATGAAATATTGATGAATAGAAATGTTTAAAATTATAAATTTATTTTTGATTAAATGGATTTAAATTCATCCACCCCTTATGAAGAATTAGCAGGAGTATATAATACATACGTAGATGATATGATTAATGAAGCATTGAGTGATAATAGAAATGCTCTATCTAAGGAAAAATTAATGAAAATTCCATATTCTGAATGTTACTTAAATTCAATCACTGCAGCAATTGGTAAACAAAATAAAGGTAAAACATTAACGATATTAAAACAAATTATCATTATTGCTAACACTTCCCCCCATTCACATGTGTTAATTTATATCAACCGTTCAGGTTCACCTTCAGATGATACATTTGAATCTTTAAAGCATTTAATCAAAATTCCAATTATTTATTTATCACAAGAAGAAGCAGAAGATTATTTAAAAAAACTTTTTAATGTATAAAGAATTATATAATACAATCAAGAAGCAAGGATTAGAGGATAAATTATTGATAAACAACGGGATGAATTATTTGAAACACTTTCTATTTCAAATTTTGATAGAGAATTTTTGCATTCACTCATTTTTCTAGATGATGCAGTGAAATCAAAACTAATAACAAACGAGAAATCATATTTTAATCAGTTATTAACTCAATGTCGACACATTCAGTGTTCATGTGTTATTCTTTATGGCTGTTCAATATTTCAAAGCATTAAGCACAAACATTAAATCAAATCTATCAACACTTTTCATTTTCAGTGGGGTTTAGTCGTCAACAGTTGAACGTTATGCTTTATCAAGTGAATTTACAATGAGCATTAATGAACTTTACACACAATATCAGCAATTAGGTGAACATGGAAAAATAATAGTTGATTTAAATAAAGGAGGTGTTAAATTTGATTAACTTTTTATAATTAATTTTTATTTTTTATTTATAATTAAACATGACAGAAATAGCAAATCTTCTACAGGTTCCATTAAAACAAGGGACGAACAAAAGGGGTGCATATAATAGAACTATGAAAGTTCCTGATGGAATGAAAGAATTAGTTCATATTGTTGCTGGTCTTCAAAAAGATGTTAAACAAATGAGAAACGTTTTAACATTACCAGAAGCTCAAGCATATGCCAAACGTCATGGTCCAAATTGGGAAGCACACGAAGCAGACATTACGGGTCCAAATGGAAAACCTGATGGTATAAATGAAGTTTTCGTTACTGATGGTCAAGGTAATATTAAAGTCATAAATGGTTATAAATTAACTATATCTGATTATCCTAAACGTAAAGGCATATAATGAACGTTATCCTATGCAATTTGATGAAAATGGAAAAGCTGTTAAACAATACATTGGGAAGGTGAAAATGGTCCAATTAATTCATACCGTCATAATCCATATTCTTATTTCAATGAAGAATTAAATGCTATTGAAGAGGGACCGGATGGATTACCACGATATTCTAACCAGTTTGATGGTCAATATGCAAATATTAGACCCGAAATTTCAGCTAAGAAATTCTTTAAAGTTGCTTTATTTGATCCAGTTTTCGCAAATGTTAAAGATGAACTTAAACAGCAATTCCAACCAATTATAGTAGCAAGAATTGCATCAGGTGCTTTATCTCAAGCATTCAAAGATTTAATTAAGAAACCATTATATCAGCAACGAGGTTTAACTTATGATTTAGTTAAGGAATTAGATAAAAGAAAATTTGAGAAATCAGATGATTATAAGAATGCAATTAATGAATATATTCGGTCTATTAATTTCGATGAAACAGCTAAAAATCAACTTCATGAACAAATACAGGGGATAATAGATTCAAAAGTTCCAGCAAAATAAAAGTTTAAATATATTTTTTTTATTCGAATATAAATGAGAAGACGTTTCACCAGTCAAAAGAACACTAACGCAAAAGCAGAGATTACGGTTGGTTATAACGTAAATGATGATAAATCACGAATTATTCAAAATGTTAAAGTTAATGTTAGCCCTGAATTAACAAGGTCAGCAACTCAACCAAATTTATTAACTCGTGACTTACCGAAAAAGGAGGAGGAGCAAAATAAAGAAGATGGAGACCCAATCATTTTATCCGAACCTGGTAAAGAAGCCGTTGAAATTCCCACTTATCCAACATACCCCCACCTCTTTCATCGAACATCGAGAACCCATATAAAATAGACATTAATTCTGAATTAATGAAAATTTACCGTGATATAATAATTAATAATTATGATTCAATAATAAATTTAATTGACCAATCTAGTTTAATTATTTTATCTTATGAATCATTAATTCACATTATCGCCATTCTTTGTGATGTTCAAGATTCAGACGTTAAGATTCAATTTTTCATAGATGATGAGGTTTCATGCTGCGGAACAGTTGCAAAAATAAATCCTATAAAGGATATTAGCACAATTAAGATATCAAAGAACGGAACAACAACTGAACTTCATTTAACATATAATGATATTTATAATAAAATAGTTGATGAATATAAAATATCACTTGAAAAATTCTTTGTTAAGGCTATTTAATATTCAAGCATTAACATTATCGAATAATAATCCTTTGAATCATAATCAATAATAATTGACCTTTCACCAGTTTCTATCGTTTGTTTTATTTCTTTTTGTTCCCCACTATCCGGATCGGTCATTGTAATTGTTTTTGTTATAGTATCAGCTTTATCTTTAACTTCAATCTTTTTTCCATCGGGATATTTAAACCAAAATTCTAAAAAATTCGATATTGTCAATCTGTTCATATTTTAATCTATCAATTACATTTTTAATACCATCTGAAAATCTTATGAAATGGTCATTATATGGGTTTGATTGAACTAAATTTGAATGAAGTGAAATATAACCTGTTGATGAATATGACATCGACTCATATTTTCTGAAAACACTAAAATTTATAACATGAATGAATTTCTTATTCGTTGAATTTATGAATTCTTGAGGTAATCTTATTCTAGTTTTATTTATCACTGGAAAATAACGCTTTACCATATTTTTAATCGTAATAAAAATGTCAATTATCAATATTATTTCGAATAATAACTGTGAATTAAATTTAACAGTTAGTGGAATTTATAATGTTACTCTCGTTTCTGTGAGTGGTAAATTTAATCCCATTCTTTTAGACCCTTCAGATTTATATCATTTATTAAAGATGACCATGAAAAAACGTATGATATGTATATAAATAATGTGATAGCGAAATGGGATATTAACACGATTTTAAGTTATTTAAATGAATCATTTATCGTATGGTATGAAAAATTTTAAATCAAAACCCGATAAACTTTTTGAACTTGATGAAATAAATAACCTTATTAAATTCCCGCTGAAAATTAAATTTTGTACTCCTCATCTTCGTTCATTGTTGGGGATATTAAATTTTGAAAAAGATGTTGGGGATGTTTTGTATTCTGACACCGGTTCCAATTTCATTTTAATCAAATGTGATAAAGTTAATACCCCAATGAGATTTTCACATCAAACATTAGACCCTAACTCTTACCCATCAATACAAAACATTTTATCCATCAACTTAAACACATTTTCTTTATCATATCCGTTTCAATTATCTGGGAATTCATTTATTCTTCATTCAAAAGATTTATCAAATATTAAATTTAGAATAACTGACCTATTTGATTGTGATTTAGAATTTATGAATGAAATATTATGGCAATTTCAAATAGAAAAAATAGCTGATGAGATAACGGATTAAATATTTATTTTTAAATCATAATAAATGATTAAACAACAGCAACCACAGCAACTTAAGGCGCAAAGCACCCAGGTCCTTCAAACCATTACATACGCCATATATGCATATAATTCAAAGACAGCAGAACAAACACAAAGGTTGAAATATGGAGATTTGGAGATAGTATTGAAAAATGACCATTTCGAATTCGTTTGCAAAGGTGGTGCAGTGATATCAAATATAAAAGAAATTTTATTTATGAATTCAAAAATTAAAGGAATAACGGATGATATAACATCAATTCCACCAGAAGAACAAAGATATTACGCATTAAATGCATTTCCTAAAGTTTTGAAGATTGGAAGATTTAATTTAAATGAGGAATTCATAAAAGGTTTCCTTAATGACATAGAGAAGAAAGCAGATAAGGAATATGTCAACGGTGAGTTAGAGAAGAAAGCAGATAAGGAATATGTCAATGAAAAAGATAATGAAATTAAAGAAAGGGTTGAATGGTATCATGAATGGACATCAAAGATTTTAAAAACTAAAGCTGATACAGGATGGGTTTCAGGATGTTTAGACCTTAAAGCAGATAAGGAATATGTCAACGGTGAGTTAGAGAAGAAAGCAGATAAGGAATATGTCAACGGTGAGTTAGAGAAGAAAGCAGATAAGGAATATGTCAACGGTGAGTTAGAGAAGAAAGCAGATAAGGAATATGTCAATGAAATATACCAAAGTTTGATAGGAACAACTAAAAATATTGAAACTATTGTTGGTGACTTTTCTGTCAATGAAGAAAATAAATATTTTAGATGGCAATTGGTACAGTCCTTAAAAAATGGTATACGATGTAAACTCATTCCGAAAAATAACAATGAAATGTATGTAAGCTATAAAAAGAATGATGGAACACAAGTTAAAGTTCCATTAGACAACAACTGCTACTTAAACATATATGGAAACGAACAAAAGAAATATTTAAGAGTTTATGAAATGACAGATATGACATTGCCTCACCCAGCTCCAGCACCATATTATTATGACTATGGAGATGACAACAGAACACCACATGTAGATGAACAAAAGCTAACATTATATTTAGATTATTATAGATATAAAAGATATAATGCAATAGAAAAAACGAGAATAGTATATTATTATACAGATGACAAAAATAAATATTATAGTCAAGATTTTACCTACCCTGAAAACATAAGATTATATTATAAAAAATATTCTGACACAAACCAGAAGAAACCTGAAATAGTTACACTATATTTTAAGTTCAAAAGAGACAATCCTATATTATCTCATATGTTTGATTTAATGAACCCAGTAGGTTCTATTTATACATCTATGGATGCAAGAGGTCCTCAAGTAATGTTTGGTGTTGGTGCATGGGAACAAATAGTCGACAGGTTTTTGTATTGTGCAAACTCTTCAAAGGAAACAGGTGGAAGTAAAACGATTTCAGGTGAAAATTTACCTGCACACAGTCACTACATAGATTTAAGTACATCTCAGGCAGGTTGGCATAAGCATAGATATTGGGATTGGTCAGGAATGACAAAAGGTAAAGGATATGATGTTAAAGACGACGTTAAGTTTGCTATAAATTGTTACTGGAGTGACACTCAGGGAGAAGGAAACCATACACATTTCGTTTCAGGATATACACAAACAACGGGACAAAGTAAAGAATACATGCCACCTTACATGACAGTTTACGCATGGTATAGAGTTCAATGAACGCTCAATGTTTGTAAAACAAACTTTAGAACGGACTGAAAGTCCTGAGCTCCAAAAGACCAAAAATAAACGCTTTACATGTATTTTTCAGCAACTTCGTCAAATAATTTTATAGCTTTATCTATCTCATCTACTTCAAACGTTTCTTTACCTTTCGTGGGAGCACCATACATTTTCTCAAAAACTTCAAGCAGTTCTGTTTCAGCAGCTCTCATATCATTAACAAACACAACCTTGACTCTATTGACTGTAGAGTCATATCTTTGAGTTATATTATATGTTCTTCCTATCTTATATCTTTTTGTGTTGAAGTCCTTCGGTTTCTGAACGATGTAAAAAGTAAGCCTTCACTGCAACGTTCTGAGTCGAATGAACCATATGTTATGAAGTTATATCCAACAACTGGGTCTAACCATAACAAAACTATTGGTATAAGACTTTTGTCTATAAGATATGCTCTTGTTCCATGAAATGCTACTGATATCATAAGCTCAGGATTTCTTGTCAAAATTTTCTGAGTTGAAGCATTTCTAACCCAGTCGTTTGTTTTCTTTTCAGATGGAGATATAATGTCTGACAAAGAATATTTGTTGTATTTCTTTGAGTATCTTACGTTTAAATCACCTATTCTAACCACTTTGGTGTCATTGTCTATCTTTCTAACTATTTCAAACTCAATGTTTGTCATTACTGTCTTTACATATGAGATAAAGAAATAAATAAAAATAAAATTAGCGTTATTTTTCTAACTAATGAAATTCATTATTTTTTGGTCATGGGCTATGCCCCGCCGCTTTGCGTCTTTATGTTAAAATAAATGGTACCATTAATGATATCATGACTGTTCTCATTCATGTCTGATTTACATCTAATGAAAAAAGTTTAGAAGAATTTTCTTATTCTTTCTGGCATATTTGCCATTACTACTTTCAACTAATTTAACTTCTCTGAAAAAATGTGACAACATGACATTTTGACAACAACATAGGAGGATGGTATTTATTAATTATTTTTGAAGAACTGATGAGGTCACCAGGTCACCAGGTCACCAGGTAATTTAACTTCTCTGAAAAAATGTGACAACATGACATTTTGACAACAACATAGGAGGATGGTATTTATTAATTATTTTTGAAGAACTGATGAGGTCACCAGGTCACCAGGTAATTTAACTTCTCTGAAAAAATGTGACAACATGACATTTTGACAACAACATAGGAGGATGGTATTTATTAATTATTTTTGAAGAACTGATGAGGTCACCAGGTCACCAGGTCACCAGGTAATTTAACTTCTCTGAAAAAATGTGACAACATGACATTTTGACAACAACATAGGAGGATGGTATTTATTAATTATTTTTGAAGAACTGATGAGGTCACCAGGTCACCAGGTAATTTAACTTCTCTGAAAAAATGTGACAACATGACATTTTGACAACAGGTATGAAATTTGATGTAGCCCAAAAATAAAGTTAGTTTTAAAATTATTTTTATTTTTTTATTCCTATATAAATGACAGCAACAAACAACAACAGCAACTATATCGTTTCTGATGAAAAAGTTATTGATTCATTAGTTGAGGAATTAGCTGAGGAATTAGTTATGGCAGAAACTAAAACCCTCAACGAAAGAATTGGTGAAAACAAGATTGATTTACATAACTACTCAAATACGATGGAGGAAGAGGAAGGAAAACTGGTATGGCTTTATTAGTAAATAAAATTTCGAATTTAACGATTATAGATGTTGATATCAATAAATCGTACAATGATGAACTTAAAGAAACAGTTAGAAAAGACATTCTATCAAAACTTTCGGATAAAGATGTTATCGTTAAAACCGCTTCAGGAGGTCTTCACATTTATTGCAACACTAATTTCTTCTATGCAGTTTCGAACAGAATGATTAAATGTTATTCCTGCAATGATTATGATATTGACATAATGACTTCTATTGATGATTCAAAACGTTCATTAGTGGTTATGGCTGATTCAAGAGTTCGCAAGAATGCAAAAGAACCAATCAATACATACTCATTCATTCGTGGAAGTTATGATTCAACATTAACTAGAACAGTGAATGATATATTAAATGATTTGAATATTAAGGTAAGAGTTGAACAGAAGAATGAAGAAATAAAGAGTATCATGAATGAAAACAAAGATGTAAACATTGACGATAAACTAGCTCAGAGCATAGTTGATGGCATCTGTGATTTTGAAGTACATAATGACGGTGGAAACATGAATTTAGAAAAAGAAATAACATTATTCACACTGTTCAAGCAATTAATTCGTTACCTAATCATTTAATTAATGAAGCATAGAATAACGTTTATAACTTCTGCAATTTAACAGAAAATGCTAAAAGTAATTTTGAAAAAGCACGTAGTAGATATGCACATTTAATGACTTCTCCATTTGTTTTAGTGAAGATTCTAAAACTATACCAAAAAGAATATTATGATGAATACGTTTTACCTTTATTACGTAAGCCAAAAATAACATTTGATATAAAACTTGATGACTCGTTTTTGATAACAGATATTAGACGGAAGGCTGAAAATCATCAGTATAAAAACAGTTCTGAAGTAATTGAGGATTTATCACGTGTAATCCGTTTTGTAGATTATGGAAACAAATACTTCATTCAGAAAGATTACAACATACACGACAAAATGAATCAAATATCATTCGTTCTTCAATCAAACATGAAAGAGTCACTCAAAATGATTAAAATTATTTAAAGAAGAAGGTAAAACAATAACCAGCATGGGACATACTATTAAATCAATTGTCTTCATTAACCGTTAAGGGTGTTTGCTTTAAATCTGATTCCCCAGATGTTTTCTCAACGTTTCAGTTATAAATACAACGTTCTCGAAAAACCAGATTACTCAAAAATTGAGATTTTATGAATTCATTAAAAGAAAGCCGTTTGTGATAATAACGATGAAGTGTATAAATACCTTCTCGGCTGGATTGCATCAATGATTCAAACATCCTGGAATCAAGAATGAAACATCAATTATTTTGAAAGGACTTCAGGGAACAGGTAAAAACAGATTCACTGACATTATTTCTGAACTTCTCGCCGGTTATTCATGCAAAAACATTACCGAAATAAGTGAGCTAACGGGTAATTTCAATTCAGTAGTTGAGAATAAAATGTTTCTTGTACTTAATGAACTCAAGAATGTAGGTGAAGATAGACTCGCAAACTTCAACGCTTTGAAATCAATTATTACGGATAATGAGATAAGAATTAATGAAAAGAATCAACCCAGAAGAACTGCTCAGAACGTTGCCAATTTCATTTTCGTAACTAATAACGTCTACCCTGTCAAAATTGAAGTTGGAGACAGAAGATATGTAGTTTTAAGAGTTAATGGTAAATTTAAGGGTCAATTTGATTACTTCAAGAATTTGATGAATTCATGCACTAAGGAATTTTATGATAATTTACTGACGTATTTTATGCAATATGACCTTTCATCATTTAATGTACGAATCATTCCGATGACTGAAGCCAAACAAGATTTAATTGAATTATCAACAAATCCTTTAGATGTATGGATAAATACACATTATGATGAATTGTGTGTAGGTATGACGTGTAAAAATGCTCTATTCTGCAAACCATCAGACATGAAAGACAAGAATTTCCAAATGAGTATTAAGGATAAATGTGATAGGAAACAAAGAAAAATAGATGGTAAACAGACATGGTGTTATGTTTTGAAAGAAGAAATGAAAGGATTATATAAACAGGTTGAACCAAACGATAATGATGATTCATTTACTGACGATGAAATACCTGTAAATGATGCTTTATAAAGTATGATTGGAATTTATTTTTGTCATCCTCCTATGTTGTTGTCAAAATGTCATGTTGTCACATTTTTTCAGAGAAGTTAAATTACCTGGTGACCTGGTGACCTGGTGACCTCATCAGTTCTTCAAAAATAATTAATAAATACCATCCTCCTATGTTGTTGTCAAAATGTCATGTTGTCACATTTTTTCAGAGAAGTTAAATTACCTGGTGACCTGGTGACCTGGTGACCTCATCAGTTCTTCAAAAATAATTAATAAATACCATCCTCCTATGTTGTTGTCAAAATGTCATGTTGTCACATTTTTTCAGAGAAGTTAAATTACCTGGTGACCTGGTGACCTGGTGACCTGGTGACCTCATCAGTTCTTCAAAAATAATTAATAAATACCATCCTCCTATGTTGTTGTCAAAATGTCATGTTGTCACATTTTTTCAGAGAAGTTAAATTACCTGGTGACCTGGTGACTACCTGGTGACCTGGTGACCTCATCAGTTCTTCAAAAATAATTAATAAATACCATCCTCTTTATTAAATTCATCTCTTCCAATCAATTCTTTTATTTTTGCTTCACTCAGTTTAAGGATTGAACGGTAAGTTTCTAATTTTTCGATTATTTCTTTCACCTCTTTATCGTTTTCAACCCCACCACATTGCTGCTTCTTTCTGATTTAATTCTGTTTAGTTTCTTTTTATATTCATCGTCTGGACTCTTGGCTGCTTCGTTGTCACTCATTTCTTACGAAATAAAAAAATTAAATGTTATTTAAATATAATGGAGTAATAAAATAAATCGGAATTTCTATTAATTTATTGTTAACCTCAACTAATACATTACCGTTAATATATCTAACAAATTCAGCTATTGTGTCAAATCTTCGTCTTCTTTTTGTCATTGATTTATCAGTTTTTCCATAATCGAGATGAATCAAAACTTTATCCCCTTGTTTAAAATTCATGAGCCCCGAATTAATTTGTTCACGTTTAACATCATTTAACCTTTCCATTTGTTTTCTAATATATTCCCATTCTTTTGAAATATCATTTTTCATTTCACTGGTTTCATGTTTATAGTTCTATGCCATGTATTATTGTAATAATATACTAACTGCTGTATGATGGAGTCATGATTTCCATCCCAGTATATCTGACCGTTAACCCCTAACGCATCTCTAAGAGTTCTCATTACCACATCAACTATTTTATTATGAAACGTATATGGAGAGGATGAAAAGTAAAAATTAATTTGTGGGAAATAATGAGCCATAGCTGCCTGAAATCCTTTATCACCATCACCCCTTATATTATCTACTCTTTCATGATCTAGTAAGTATTGTATAGCTCTTCTTGTTTCCTGTTCTGTTTTCCCTTTCACCGGAATGCAATATAAATATCTGGTGTTAATGTTAATGGCAAATAAATAAGTAACGTTTCCTTTTGAATATTCTAAATGATCGATTTCGTATGAATATGGATATGGAGCAAATGAAGGGCGACTAAATTTTTCCTTTAACGGTTGAATTTTCGGGTCAATTGGTTTATTTAATATCTTGAAATCCTTTTTAAAATCTTTTTGCTTCTTTAATGTTTGAAATGGATATAATAAAGTGAATGATGAAGGATTAACTGAAGGAGGAGGAGGTACTACTGTTGGAGGTTTTGGTATTGCAAGTGATTTAATTTTATCTGCTTTGATTTTGGATTTCATTCCTCCTTTCATTAATTCTGGATGTATTCTATTCATTTGTTTTAAATATACTGTATATAAAGGTTTGATATACTTTCCCGCTTCGAGTTTATGTTGAAGGATGAATTCCAAAAGTTGATCTTCATTTAAAAGTCGGGCTGAATATGGTTTAAATAATAAATCATAAATTAAAGCTTGTGCTTCATTTATGGTCTGAATGACCTGGGCGTTTTGCACTTTTAGCTTTTGTTCCTTTGTTTTTTGCAGCTCAGGATTATATAATTTATATAATTCATCAATATCTTCTTCTGTTAATACTTTATTTTTGAAATCTTTCAATTGTTTAAGTTGTGATTTAGTTTTTCCCTTTGTATATTCATTATTTTTAATTTTGTCTTTAATTTTAGAAATTATTTTATCATGATATTTCAAAATTTCATTTTTATAATATGAATAATAATAATCCATATCATCACCTGTTATATTTTCATCATATTTTTGGAGATGTGCTTTTAATTCATAATAAGTAAGAAAATTTTGATTAAATACTAAATCATCAATTAAAATTTTTAAATCTACATTATCCATTTATATAAAAATAAAATAAATGTTTTAAGGGCGCCCACCTCTTTGATCAAGAATCAAAACCATCATTAACGGTTCCTTTTGTCTCTTCTGTGGCATTTTATTAAAATTTTAAATTGTATTAAATACACGGCATACAACATCCATTTTCACAACATACAGCCTTAGTGTCTGCTCCTGTTAATGCAGTCTTACCAATTGTTAAGCGAGTCATCGTCCTGTTTTTAAGTTGTAAATTAATATTCTGACCATCAAATATCACTTTATCATTTATTATATCCAAATAATTTTTAGGTGTTAATTGTTTATTTTGTCGTAAACTAACACCTTTCATTTTTTGTGCAATCTTTTTAAAATCACCTCCATCAATTGAACCGTTGAATGATGTATAACACTTGGGGCATAAAGCAACCATGTTATCACCTTGTTTCTCAATTGCTAAACCCAATAACTTCTTCTCATGTGCTTTTTCTTCAGCTTTATTCTTTAATTTAGGTTTAAATTTCTCATCAAAACAAAAGAAATCAAAAGGTGCGAATTTGAAAATGTTTTTATCATAAAATTGTTTATCGGTTACAATTGCTTGAAATGCTTGAGTGTTAGGAAGATTTGGATCGCCAGCGATTGCACAATAAGATGAATCAGTATCACCTTCAATGAAATGAAAACGATTAACATCCATGCATTTATACATAAAATCATAAATGAAAACCAAATACCAGTATTTTGCATTATCTAAAGTGAAGAATGCCTCTTGTAAACATGTATCACATCTATAAAATCTATCTTTGAGCATCACTTGATATGTATCTTCACCTATTTCTCTTATGTTTTTAAACTTATTTGACATACATGCAACGCGTGCCTTCTGTGCATTCATTATTTTAGTCTTTGCGTAATTTTGTGTATTCATTGCATCGTAACCATATGATCCATTAAGCGAAATCTTGCAAAATAAACCTTTTCCTTTATTTCCTTCTAATTCAGCCTTTTGTCTTTCGTTCATAAATTCGTTCGCAAATTCATTAAAACAAGTGTTTTTCGTAAATGTTAAAATTGATTGAATATCATCGATGATAAAATGAAATCTGTCTATTAGATACCAAAGATAATAAGAAGAAAATGGTTGATATTGGTTGTGTGTTGATGCTAACTGAGTTAATTTTCTCTGTTTCTGGTCAACTGGTAGATTGTTTGATTTCATGTAATTATACATAAAACTGCCAATTGTTTTTTCATCTGTGATAATATCTAAGTTTCTTATTATCGGTAAAAAGTTTATGTAATCATTAATGTATTTTTCATCAATGTGACCCTTTACTTCAGCCACGAATAAAGTATTTTTCTTCTTAATTATTCCCAATGCTTTTGCTTTCTTTGTTGCTGTATCACAAATGATAACACCATTCAATCTTCCCGGCATATACATTTTATGGTCAGTATATTAAATGAAATCATGAGGATTAGATGAAAATGATGAAGGATATAATGAATTAAAATCAACACCAACGAAATGAGTCATAATGTTGGTGGTGTCCTCATTTGATACAGTTTTAGTTTCTGGACTATATGAAAGTTTATTAATGTGCGTGATTCCTTTAAGATTAACACGATGTTGAACATTTGATAGACCACCAGTAATTCCATTACGGAGAATGTGATAAGCTTCAACTGAATCTAAAGTCATTGGTAAATTATTTTTTAATGCATAATTTCTTAAATTGATTCTTAAACGTTGAACATCTTCATCTTTATTTGATTTTACGACATTGCAATAACAACACATTAACTGACAATTTTCTTTGGTATGTGGTTTTTCATTATCGATTCTATCTAATGTTGGTTTATTTGCATATGTAAACGCTTTACCACACATTTTGCATTTAGATGAAAGGATTAAATCGTGATAGTATTGAAAATCATCCATTGAAACATTATTTTTAGTATCTCTTTCTGCTTTTTCATCTTGTTTCTTATATGATTCAATTTTATATTTCCAATACTTTTTCGTTAATTCAAAACTTGATTCTATCTCTTCCTCAGGATATTTTTCATTAGGATTAAAGTCTTTATATGCTAAAGCGTAACGAATCATTGAAGCATTCGATGATAAAGAAAGATTATGAAGCATATCAATTTTATAAACAAATGTTTCTTCAATAATTTTATCGATTGGGTCAATCATAATTTCAACATCTTTATTGCAATAATGAATAAAATATTCTAATCTATTCTTAAAATTTTTAGCATCATTGAGATATATTTGATAATCACTATCTGATATAGTTTCTTGAGTTAATGCTGAATAAAATGAATCTTGAGTGAATGGTTCCACTTTATATAATTCTTCTTCGTAATTTTCCCACGTGATGAATTGATAAGGGAAAAAGGATTTAACACGTGATTTATTGTTTCCGAAATCTTGAGTGAATTGGTCTAATGTCCCACCCGCTATATAATTTCTGATGTCAATAAATCTCAATTCATATGGAACGTTTGTTTTCTTTACAATGATTTGCTTAAATTGTGAAGATGAACCCAGCATTGATTTTATTTTCCATTTTGCAGTGTTTAAATCACGAAGAATTAAATTTAAATCAAACTTTCCCGAATTAAAACCTATGATATTCACTTTATTGAATTCCTCATCTAGAAGTTCTTTAAATGCTTCCTTCTGTTTTTCATTTAATGTATGAGACAAAGTCCCCACCGTTTGCGGCTTCAATAATTCTTCATATTGTTCAATATTTGATTTAGCAACTAATGAACAGGTTGAAAATAAAAACTCAATCCAATCAGAAATAAAAGAATCACTCGAAGTTAAGCAAAAATTCCTCGTATATGTTTTATCGTTTAATTTAACCGTTGATGATACCATGAATGGTTTTAAGTAAGCGTTCAAAGTTGCACACTCAGAAAGTTGTAATTCTTCTTTAGTCTCTAATGTTTCGAAGTCAAAAGTAATATAATATCTTGTCGGTTTATAATATTCCTGCAAATTGTGAGCTAATAACCACTGATATATCTTCTGTTTCGTAATATGTGGTGCATATGGTTGCTGTGTCTTTTGCAATTGAAAGTCTTGAATTAATCTTCCATTATTTTCTTTACATTTCTCACAATGCTTTAAAAATCTTCTTTGGTTTTTCCTTTCTGGATCATCGCGGATAGAATAAACTTCTTCTTTACAAAATGAACAAACTTTATAGCCGGTGAGTGCTTCAACGTCTGTTATTCTGTCAGCGTGAAGTTTTCCACATGGACTCTGTGTTAATAAAATATTTACTGTTTCAAATTCTGGATCTATCATTATTGATTCCACTAATGGAAAGTCTACCTTATTTATGTCCACGTCTTCTGGTTGAGGATCACAATAATAGAAATCAATATTAACATTTAACATTCTCGCTAATCTCTCACTTTCTGATGAAATGTCAAAACCTTCATATGCATCTATTGCTTCATTTAAATAGCTTCTACGTGTTTTAGGATTAACACCATCAGGAATGTTATAGAAGCGTTTAAATAACCTTCTACCTTCTGCTCTAATTTGATTATCATTCATTTTAGCTGTTCCGTTTTTGTTCATTTATGTAAGAATAAAAATTAAAAAATAAATAAAAATAAAGTTTATTTTTTAAAGTCCATAAAATGAATTAAGAACACATAAATTTTTATCATCTGCGACGTGACGAATACATTTTAATTTACTCAAGAATGCGTACCCTGATACATTAAATCTAATTCCTGTCTTATTTAATTTCACAACTTTGAAAAGGAATGTATGAATAGCTATAAAATGATGAGAAGATGTTTTATGGGTTGCTTCCATTTTTTCTGAAATAAATGAATAAATATAATGCTTATACGTTTTCATATCTTTTATGTTCTTAATAACGAATGGTATGGACCTTTCAACTTCGTCTTCCTTCGGTGCTGTTCTTTCATATGAAACATTATTGGTATCTTCAACAATGAAACCGCAATCACATAAAATTTTATATGTTCCAATGGTTTCTTTTGATATTTTATCTAATAAATCAAAAACTTTATCAACACCCGTGCATTTATTTAAATAATAATTTGTGTAAATATCATGATCTTCTTTCTTAATCGTATTAGTTGCATATGTCACGTTTCTAAGAGCTTTTTTGAATTTTTCGGAATCTAAAGGTGATGAAAATAAGATACAGGGGTATTCTTCATTATCAATAAATTGTAACTTATGTTTACGAATAAATTTAGTACCTTCTTCTGAAAGTGTTTCGTCTATTTCACCATCTAATAAATTTTGTGTTGATTCTGAGACATAATTTTTATATCTTTCTTCATGAGATTTCTGAACTTCTGATTCTGAAGCTGGGATATTCATTAAACCCTCTACTTCATTTTCATTATATTTTTCAACTTCTCTTAATTCCTTAATTTTTTCATCTATTTCATCTCTTATTTTTTCCAGTCTTTCAATTTCATCGTATTCATCATCTTTAATTCGTTCTTCATAATATTCAGGGAAAACATCAGGTTCTTTAGGTTTTTCTTCTTTAGATGTGGGATATAAGAAATTTATAACATCATCTTTATTCATTTTTCCATCATAATCAAACTCATTTAAAAACTCCGCGAATTTTTGACAATTTCTTAAATAATATTTATCAACCTCATAACCCGCCTCCTCTAATATATCCTTTATTTCCCTGTTTGTGAATCCTAATTTTTTAACGTCGTTAGTCTTGACACTCATTTCATACAAAATAAAAAAATAAAATAATAAACATAACTAAGTTTTAATTTTTCGTAAGAAGTTTGACCCATTCAGTTATTCAAAAATAATTAATTAATCGCGGAATATCTGACATCATCTATATATAGCTTCTTTTAAAATTAATGTTAATTTTTTTAATTTTTTATTTCATTATGTATGGGTTGAGTGTAAATGTCTTACAATTTTGAAAATTTTTTAAATCTTGATTTATTCAAAAACGTAAGAATAAAAACCGTAAGAATCATACATTTTTTTACTTCATATGTTAAAAAAATGATACAAAATCGTTCTATATTGTATGAATTCTTACGTTTACAAAAAAAGTCACACAACCCGTCATATCATACTACTGTGATTTCAATCCTAAATAGGAAACCAAAAATTATTAATTTATGTCTTACATATCTTATAGGCACCATTTATGCTTGAATTTATAATCATATGTTGAATTCGATTGAAATTAATAATTTTTCAGGCTCTATCATATGAGATAAATTAATTGATACAGAAAATTATATCTAATTTTAAAGTTATGCAATTTATTTATTCTGATTTTTTTTGTATCGGTTATTTTTTTCTCAAAAAAATAAATGACGACAATTCAGAAAAAAATCATAGTTGTTGGTGATAGTTCAGTAGGCAAAACATCAGTAATCCATAGGTATGTCAAAGGTGAATTCGACAGTACAATTATCGCTACAATTGGAATTGATTATCGTGCAAAAGACATCGAAATAAATGGCCAGAAAATCAAACTCCAGATATGGGATACCATTGGACAAGAAAAATATCGCTCTCTCGCTCCTCAATATTTTAGAAGAGCAGATGGCGTTATTTTATTTTATGATACAACAGTCAAGACATCATTTACTCATTTGCAAAACTGGTTAGACTCGATAATAAACAACGCTCAGTCTTCGATTCCAGTCATATTAGTTGGAAATAAAGTAGATCTTCCTGAAGTTGTACCAAAAGAGCATGCAATAGACTTTGCTCGTGATAAAAAGTTGGAACTTTTCTTTTGCTCAGCTAAATCAGGCGATAATATTGATCAAATCTTTAACAGAATTGCAGAACTTACACTTCAACATACTGTTGAGCAAGATCAGCCTCAAAACGTTGTTACAGTCAAAGAAACTACACCAGAAGATAAGAAGAATGGCTGCCATTGCTGATTTCGTATTTTCCATGATTTTTTTTGATTTTGTTATTTATGTTTTATTCTTTATTTTATTTTATAAATACTCAGCTATTTAACACCACATAGTTATCTAATTACATTATTTCATTTGCTATTTTTTTTATTTTTTAGATAACATGAAACAGATCCATGAAACTACCCAAATAAAGACAATTTGAATAAGTAATCTACTTCAAGAGAAATCTGAATTTGATTTTTGAAAATAGTTATCCAAATTAATGCAAGGTAATTGCAATACAGACCATGATGTAATCAAATCCAAACACACGCTTCATAAATAAGATATTTTATTTGGCATATTTTTAATTACATCTTTTTTATGGAGAAATTTATAATGAATTATTATCAGCAATGTTAGTGTATTCGTGACTTAAAATAATGGCCGATCAAAATTAAATATTAAATTACATATTTTTATCTATGTACAGTTAGTCAATATTGATATAGATGCTAGCTCTATCATACAAAAATAATATAAAACTATCTGGTATAAACTCTTAATAATAAATAAATTTGTTTTTATATCAACAAATAACAACAAATTGCACAAATCAAATGATAAAAAAGGGGAAAAAGAATAACTTAATTGTAATGGATAAAATAAATATTCTTGATTTAAATATCTTTTAATACACATGAAAAGTTATAACTTCTTATCACTTACTTCTTGTTAAGGCGGGCCTGGACCTTCTCGTGTGTGAGAACTGGTGGGCAAAGGAGAGCGATGTTAGCAACGATAACAAGGATCCAGAAAACAGAAATGAAGAGGGAAAGGATGAAGATGCCAACAAGGAATGAGCACCAGATGAGGCGGCCAACGAGTGTCTGATCCTTGTAAAGCTTCTCAATAACGCCAAGAACAACTGGCATGAATCTGAGATACTTAGCAAAGAACTGAGCAGCTTCCTTAGCATCACGGATGTGGTTAGCTTGTTCTGGTGTGCCTGGCTCAACGTTAGCGCCAAATGCCATTTCAAGAACCTTTGGAACAAAGTTAGCAATGAAAGCGTTGTAAACTGCATAAAGGAGTGTGGCTATAGCAACAGCAGCGTAGAAGTTAAGGTTCATCTTACGCCAGATGAAGAATAAGAGGTTCATAACAACAAATGTAACACCAAGAACAATTGGGCGCTTGAGGAAGATAACTTCCTGAACACGGCGGAATGCAACTGGGTGGCTGTTGAAGAAGTTCTCGAAGATTTCTGGGTGCTTGCATGGGCAGGTAAGACCGAATGGGCCATCACCTCTCTTGCAGGCGGAGCAGGAAATTGGGCATGCTTCACCAGCTTCTTCTGCCTTTGGCTCTTCAGCTTTTGGTTCTGGTGTTGGCTCGGCAGCAACTTCTACCTTGCCTTCTTCTTGTGGGACTTGCTCGGGTTGGGCGTCAGTCATTGAGAAAAATTGAATCACTTCACTTTAGAGGTTTGAAACATTTTCTTGTGTATCGTAAAATTTATGTCTCTGTTTTTTAATTTTTCCTTCAGTACTGTGACTCCAAAAACACTTTTAGAAAACAACTGATTTTTTTCTAAATGCTTCCATAAAATTGAAAAAGTTTAAATTCCTATTCTGTAGGATAATTTGTGGATGCAATCGAACAATAATCAATTGAAAAGAATTTCTCATCAGAAATTTGAAAACAATAGTCAAGTTGATTGAATTCATATCTTAAATAACTATCAGAAATAATAAAACTCTTAACCTGAAACATCTTGTTAGATAAAAGATTTTATCAATGATCGTCCAACCATTCAATGCATTTTTCTGAGGATATTGAACATAAAATTTCTTCTCGTATTTTAATATATCTTATTAAAATAACATTGTTATCGATCATTAAAAAACTCATGTAAATTATAAAATTTTGCATAAAATGACTTTACTTCACTTCGGAATGGCATGATCAAACTAAGACAGCATAATGATTCATAATAAATTTTAAAGTTTAAAACAAAATCATAGCAATCAAATAAAACGATAACATTTCACCGAAACAGCATCTATTACATGAATACACTTTTACAGCTCAAACTATACAAAGGATAGATGCATTTCTGAACTCATATTGCCTCTATGACTCAATTCTTGCTGATTATTGATCTTTTTAGCAAAACAGCGTCCATAGACATTATCATTCAATGGAAAACAAGGTATTAATACATCACACATATTTATTAATTGATTTTATCTATTATTTACATTCATAAATATTTTATTGACATGAATTGATCCTAAATTGCGACAATGCCCACACAAAGTAGCACAGAACTTTTAATCCACAATTTGATAGTTCAACTCTAAAGATTTTCTATTTTCTATCAATTTCCTCATCCTTTTTAAACAACCAATAAGCATCCACGATTAATACAACTAAACATGCACGTACAGCTATTAAATAGTCAGATCACTTTCCAGTATTTTTTTTTTAATATTTTTTTATCGTATTGAAATTATGATTTATCGTACAACATGGCTTTACTCATGAAATGAATTAACCATTACGCTCTTTAATACTAAGTAAACTAAAAATTTTGTCTTCTCTATTTTTTTTTGTCTTATTTTTGTGTCCATTGATAATATGAAATCGATTAAATCAACATGTGAATGCCTCATCCTTTACGAAAAGCATTATTAAGTTAGTGGGAAAAAATTTGATTTTTCCAAACACCAATGAATTAATTTCTCATAAATCCACCCATCATATTGTAAAGATTAAATTTTCATGATTTCTTAATTCTCGTTATCACACAAATTTCTCTATAAAAAAAAGTCGTCAATCAAAAATTTGAATTATTTACAAAATTTTCGATCATTTATCTTCGAACGACTCAATCTGATGAATTCAAACTCATGTATTCTTTCTTTATGCAAGCAGAACGTTCGTTATGCAATATCAAACCCTGCGAAAGCTTAAGAATGAATATTAATTGAAAATAAAAAATATCAAACATAAATATATTTCGTATTTCAACACACCTCATACACTCTACAGAACAGTTATTATAGGGAAATCCAATTAATATATTCGTTTACTCAAAGGAAAAAAGAATTTATGACCAATATAATATTATTAGACTTTCTAAGGTGGGACCAAGCCAAGAAGATACATTTCATAATTTAAACACAGTATACGCGGAGAATATTTCTTTTACGTTACTTCAAATACTGTTTTGGCTTTGTCAAAACCTTAATTTTTCCAAAGAGAGTCAAACCAAAATCATAGATTTGTTAACATATTTTAGTTCGATTTTTCACTAAATCATGTGCTGTTGACCGAATTTTTATCCGTGTCACTTTTTGAGGATATAACCTAGTGAATTTCTAAAAATCAATGATTCCAAAGGGGAGCTCTCCTTCAAAACCGGAATCAGCTACTTCAGATAATTCTATTTCTAATGTAGAAATTCTCCAAAGGATCAATTATTACAATACTTTAAATTTAAAGAATAAAGCTTATATTCTCGAGCTTCAGACATACAAAACTCATCTTCAAAATTTATTATATCAATATACAGATGATGCCAATTACATTATGGAATACAGACGTTCATTAAAGACGATCCTTCTTAAAATCAAATCAAAATACCCGCAACTTTATTTAAACACTCCAGAATTAAATCCATCTACGCCTTCCATCCCTAAACAAACAGGTTTTGTGCTACCACCAATTGATACAAGCCTTTTACCAAAACAGTCGTCATTTCCACTTTATCCTGTAGAAGAAACCACCATGGATTTTACATATACCATTGAGTCCTCGAATCCATTTTTCAATAAACACACGGTCAACTTGAAGTTCTTATTAAATTTGCAGACAACGATTTGCGCAATTGATTTTAGTCCAGATGGAGCACAATTCTCGTTTGCTTCAGTGAAATTTTTATATATAGTCAATACAATCAATGGACAGATTGAAACAATCGCTGATATCAGTAAAGGCGTAACAGCTCCAGAGACCATCAGCAGAGTTCTGAAATACTCACCATCTGCAGATATTATTGCAGTTGGAATTGATCCGAATTTTGTCGGAATTTTCGACTTAGAAAAGAAATCTCTTGTTCAGACTTTAAACGGCCATACTCGATATGTTACTGCGCTAGAATATGCACCAAACAGTAAGTATCTCATATCAGGTGGAGCTGATGGAGTAATTTGTATTTGGGATTTAAAGAAATACAGGTTAATTAAGAAGATACAGTATAGCGAAGGTGAACCTAACAAGAACGCAAATAGTGAAGGAGCAGTTTTGTCCATTGTTGCAAATCCAAAAACTGACATTTTCGCAGTTGGCATTGCAAATGGATATGTTGGGCTATTTAATGCAGTTTTTGATCAGGTATCCTCATTTAGAGCACATACAAGTCCATTGCTATCAATGAATTTTGTTTCAAACAGTTATTTAATTACGACATCGGCAGATAGATCAGTTAAACTCTGGCAAGTATCAGATTTTAATGTAAGTATGGCCAAATTGTTTAATGAACATGAAAATTATGTTACTTGCAGCTGCTTTTCACAAAATTATTCTGTATTCTTTACCGGATCTAAAGATAAATCAATCAAATGTTGGGACTATGATAACCAATGCCTTTTGTTCACTCTTAAAGCTTCTTCCAACACAATTCTAAATGTTTCTCATCATCCTCAAGAAAACATTTTTATTGCTTCATCAGCTGATGGAAATATTACATGTTGGTCTTATTTAATGCCAGCCAATTAGGTTTTTTAATAGAAATCGTTTTGTTTTGTTATTTTTATATATTAAAGTTTTTCATTTGTTTTGTTTTATTATATATTATACATTTTTAACCAGAGAACACAACATATGCAAACCGTTCCAAAACATTGCTCTGCCTTTAAAATTTTTGAATTTTTTTTTAAGTTTAATGATAAAATTCTTAGAGGGATTAATTGTATTCTAGCTATATTTGGTTTCTGTGATATTAAAACAAGTTGACATTATAATTTTTTGAATGCTGAATTTGCAATCATGCTTTCTATCGTCAACTTTTTGTTTATTTTTTGCGATACTAAAAGATCACACCAATACACACATTTTTATAATGTTCTGAATAATGCTCGTTATAAAAATAACGTAAACGATTCAAAAGATTTTCGAAAAGTATCTTTATGATTTTACCCGGTGATGAAATCGATGATCGATCTCATTATCCAACATCAACTGGAGCACTTCGAGAACTTGGTTTAGTTCCAGTTAATGCTGAAAGACATCCTCCTCTACTGTGGATTGATGGATTCATCACAATGGAAACTGCCGAAGCACTTCTACCATATCAAAGAGCAAATAAGATACCATGCATGGACTATTTGTGCTTTAAATCTACGATTTTCACAGAATTAAATAAAGCTCGCAAAAAATATCCATCGGCATTCAACTTTTACACTCCAACATATGTGTTACCAGATAACTTCCCAGAATTCCAACGCATGCACTCATCTATATGCTCAAGGAACAACGAAGCACCAACTTGGGTCATTAAACCAAAGAATGGTTCATGCGGAAAAGGAATTATCCTGATCAATTCTACTCACGAAGCGGAAGAAGTCCAAGATCATTCAGTCGCTCAGCTCTATATCCATCCTTACTTACTTGACAATTTGAAATTCGATTTTCGATTCTTCGTATTGGTTGCTTCACTTGACTCTCTTACAGTATTTGTTTACAAAGAAGGAATTGCAAGGTTTTGCACAGAACCATACTCTCCTCCTTCAAAACAAAACAAGAATCACCAGTTCTGCCATTTAACTAACACTGCTGTTAACAAAATGAGTAATAAGAATCCAGAAGACTTCACCCGATTAGCAACTGAAGTTTTGAAGAGATTTGGTGCAAATGAAAAAATTATTTGGGAAAAAGTTAAACGTCTTTCAGCCCTTGCTATTGCTGGCTTGTATCCAGCAATAATGGCTACCCTTCCTAAATATGTCGAGCCAAAAGTTGAATCAAAGACGTTATTTAAACCAAAAACGGCCAGAGACAACAAAGCTATGAAATCAAGCATATCTAAAAGAAGAAGTTTATCTCCAACACGCGAGATGATGCCAAAGAAAGTTCCTGGGCAATCCCTGAAAATTTTACCTGCGTTAAATGAGGAAGAAGAAGAGGCCGCTACAGAGAAAACAGTAGTAAAAGAAGAACCAAAGGTCGAACTTAAACTTCCTGAAGAAACAGCTAATAAAGAATCAACAGAAAAAGATAATGAAGATATAGTTTCGACTTCAAGAACATCTGAAGAAAAATTCCAGTTGAAAGAGATTAGAAATACAATACCAAGGAAATTCTTCCACATTCTTGGAATTGACGTCATGATTGATGAAAATATGGAACCTCAATTCTTAGAATTGAACGACAGACCATCACTATCTGTTACTGTTCCATTCGAGATGCCTCTTAAGAAGACAATGATCATGGATTCATTCAAACACGTCACTCATGACGGCGCTGTCACAAATATCGAAGCGGAAGGAAGCGGATGGGAAATCGCTTATCCATCAAAAGACCACGAACTTAATAGCCAAGTTGCTTTGGCAATGACCAGAAAATCTGATCTTAAATATTCAGGGTATATGCCAGGAAAAGGCGCCACAGCCATGAGAATAGTTGACAGTGGCATCAAGAAGGAGTGGCAAAAAGAACATCGCGCTCGTTTCGAAGATCTCAGGCAATCTATGAAAGCGCCAAAATTCGTCCACTACACCAAAGTTATCTTATAATACTACCACATACTATATATTATTTTGTTATGTTTTATAAATTTTTTATGAATATTATTTTGCCCAAAATTTCGCAATATTTTTTATCAACAATCTATATAAACATTTAATATAGCGATGCCTACCAATGTGCTTAAGTAGTGTTCTCAAAATGGCCATTCGTTTGATCAATTTAATGATAATCCGATTTTTTCGGATTTGAATAGTACGATTGATTTCAATTCAATTTTAAATTATTATCAATTTTTACGATAGGAACAATGAATGAATATCTTCAAGGAAGGATCCTACGCATTGTTGAATCACTCATAGAATGGTCTGTTTGTTCTCAATTCACAAGCGCTCCTGCTACAACAGATGGTTTGGCGATGAATATGTTTATTGTTCCTGAGCAAAAGTTCGATTTAAACTCAATCAAGACAAAATGCGAAAATAAGGAATACAAAACACTCGAAGAATACAGAGATGACGTAAATAAAGTTTTGGCCACCGGTTTAGAGAAGAAGAACAAGGACAATTTCATGTATATTATGGCTCAGGAAGCATATTTATGGTTCAACAACAAAATAAATACACTTCCACGCAATCAAGAACAAGAATGGCGCGATAAAATAGCTAAGCAAGTGGCCAAAATTAACGAATTATTACAGTATAATCCTCTCAATCCACCACCTACTCAAAAGCAAATCAAAGATACATTCTCGAAACTTCCTTTATAATTTCAATTTTATTTCATCAATAATCATGCTTTAATTAGCTAAAGTCACTTGTCTAGTTACATGTGTTACCCGGTTTTTGTTTAGTTCCATTATTTGTTGACCAAAAATTTAATTTTAGGCCACATTTTGGTTCGAATGGGAAATCTCATAATAGTGTGCGATAACGCACCCGACTATTTAGCTTATGGTCCAATTACTTATTTTCAAATGATTTCTTTCTCCATTATTATCTATTTTTACTTATTGTAATAACAGGATCTTATAATATAGTACTAAAAGAGTTTATTAAGAGTATTAATTTTTCTTTAAATATGAATAATTTTTTTAATTTTTTTTTATTGAAAAAAGCATTCTTCTCATATCCATTCCCAGTTGTGTGAGAAAGAATCTGGTTGAACACTAATTTAATGATCAAGGATAATAATGAAAATATTTTTTTTTCAGCATATATCAGCGCTCAGTTGCACTGCGTGCCGAAAGAATGTGTTATATAGGGTCACTACAAAATTTAAGTAGTATATATATGTTTGATCTTAATACAAATCCAAAAATTATATCCGCAATCAATGTGGACATTGTTTACCACAGGTATATCATAAAATTTTTCTTATAATGAATTTTAAACATATTTTACATGGGAAAATGGTAATAAGTACATTTTAAAACTTATTAATGTCTGCGCAAGACGTTCACCCAAATACATACAGTGAATTACATAGTATCCACAAATACTACATTGATTCATATAATGCGTTATATCAGCTAAAAGTCGAAAAAGAAGAAGCAATAAACTTTATTTACAAAATGATCAAATCAAAATTGATTGATTCAAAGAAACGTCACCCCAAAGATATAATGGTAGATATTTTAAATATCATTCCGTATAATAATCGCTATACAAAGTCATATTTATCTCTTGCCAAACTAATTTATGATGAATATCATGTGGAAGAAGTCAACAAAGTCGACAATATTTTAATATTCCTGTTTTATAAAGAATATGGAATTAAATTAGACAAGTCTGCTGATTTCGAAAAAATTAAATTAGAAGATCTCAACATTCATACAGATGATACGATTTACAGAGCAATTATGTATAATGACAAAGAAAAATTTATCATATTCACAGAAAGAAAAGAATTTGATAAAGATCAAAGACTTGAAAACAATTTATATCCATCTTCTTATAATGGATATTCATTACTTGAATTATGTTGTTACCACGGAGCAGTTGATTGTTTCAAGTTATTAAGAACTAAATTTCATTCAGAAATAACTCAAAAATGTCTTCTATTTTCATTTTTAGGAGGAAAACCAGAGATCATGAGTGAATGTTTAAAATATCAAACACCAGATGAAGATTGCATGGAATATGCAATTATTTCACACAACATTGATTTCGTTACATTCTTGATGAATGAACACTATTTAGAGATAAATTTAGATTATTGCGGAATATATAATAATCTTGAATCATTCTTAGTTTATTTCGATCAAACAAATGATATTAACAAATGCTTTTTTTATTCTACGATGTTTGATATTTCATCCTTTTACTAATATTTGCTTTCACATGGCGCAAATATCAATGAAAAAGATGAAGAAGGAAAAACCGCTCTTCATCATGCCGCAATTAAAAATAGTAAAGTGACAGCTGAACTTCTTATTTCTCACGGTGCAAATGTCAACGAAAGAAATCCATTTGGACAAACTGCTTTTTATTATGCAGTGCGCCATAACAATAAAGAAATAGCTGAAGTTCTTATTTTACATGGCGCAATTATCAACGAAAAAGATGAAGAAGGAAAAACAGTTCTTCATTATGCAGCATTAGATAATTTTAAAGAAATTGCCGAACTTATAATTTCACATGGTGTAAATATTAATGAAATTGATGAAGGAGAAGAAACCGCTCTTCATTATGCAGCAGAATATAATAGTAAAGAAACAGCAGAACTTCTTATTTCTCACGGTGCAAGTATCAATGAAAAAGATATAGATGGAAAAACTGCTCTTCATTATGCAACATTTGATCATTGTAAAGAAACTGCTAAAGTTCTTATTTCTCATGGTGCAAAAATCAATGAAAAAGATAAAAATGGAGAAACCGCTCTTCATTATGCAGCGAGTTATAATAGTAAAGAAACAGCAGAACTTCTTATTTCTCACGGTGCAAATATCAATGAAAAAGATGAAGAAGGACAAACCGCTCTTCATTTGGCATTAATTTGTGAGAGTAAAGAAACAGCCGAACTTCTTATTTCACATGGTGCAAATATCAATGAAAAAGATAAATATGGAAGAACAGCTCTTCATTATGCAGCAGAAAATAATAGCAAAGAAACAGCTGAACTTCTTATTTCACATGGTGCAAATATCAACGAAAAAGATAAATATGGAAGGATTGCTCTTCATTATGCAGTAATTTATAATTTTAAAGAAACAGCCGAACTTCTAATTTCACACGGCGCAAATATCAATGAAATAGACGAAGGAGGAGAAACCGCTCTGCATATTGCAGAATTACATAATAGTAAAGAAATGGCCCAATTTCTTATTTCGCATGGTGCAGAAAAATGATATTTCTTCATAACATACTTCTCTTTCATTAAAATAATATATTCAGTTTGTTATAATCATTAATGAGGAAAAGCATCATAAACGTTTTAATCCCGTAAATATGGTAATTATCTGGAATAAAGGGTAATGTGTCAAATGTTACTTTTTGAAATAAGGAAACATCGAATTTATTCGATTTGACTTTTAGATAGGGAAACTGCAATTCACGTATTATAAACATTCCTATTCCTATAAATTGGCTCTAAACATACTTAATTCTATGATAGTTATCTCTTTTCTTCGATAATCAATTTAGCTATCACAATAAAGTCCTTAAAACCCTTATAGGAATCGACAATATGGGATGTGAATATTCATACATCTACATATATATATTAACTCGTTTAAACTTTGTATTTCTTGTATATAACTCATTATCATGAATTAATGATGAAATATTGATTTGTAGTTAATGTGTATTGTATTTAATTTATTATTAAGAAAATTAATAAAAAAGCTTAAAATAACGATATGTAAACTCATTTTATTTTGAATGATTTACTTCTTCATTGTATTTAACAGACAAGGCAAAGCCAGACTTAACAAATGGTATGAGCCACAGACAAAGAAGTCCAAGGATAAAATTATTCGTGAAGTTTCAAACGCAATTTTATCAAGACCATCAAACTGCTCCACATTCATCGAATGGAGAGATAGAAAGCTTGTATTCAACAGATATGCTTCATTATTCTTCGTAATGGGCGTAGATGTCAGCGAGAATGAGTCAATGTGCCTCGATGCGATTCATTTCTACGTAGAAACACTTGATGCTTTCTTCGGCAATGTCCGCGAAGTCGATTTAATTTTCGGCTTCCAATACGCTTACAACATTCTCGATGAGCTTATTTTAGCCGGAGAATTTGTTGAAAGTTCTCGCTATAATCCAATTCAATCAATTCAAGAGCAGAAGGAAGCTATTCTTACAGAACAAGGTCCAAAGTTCGAATTGTAATTTCGTTTATTTTTTTTTACAATTTTTATTGATTTTTTCTATAAATAAAAAGCTAAGCTTTAAATCAAAGCATATATTTACAACATTATCACACAACTCATTACAAATCATTTTATACTTATATTTATTTGATTATTATCAATATTATTTTAATTACAACATCTTTTTCACAATTAATCTGCTGAAAATAGATGTTTTGTCTCATGAAAATGAAAGACTCTATGCATTTTGAATGTTTTTTAAAATTCTCAAATTTAATTTTTGAAATAAGACTGTAATATTTATGAAAATAGATTATATATAGTTTAATAAATGATATATTGAAGCAACAAATGCAAATATAATTTTATTTTTTTATTGCAAATTCTTTGTGATGAAGAGGTACAGTGTTGACCAATTTATCGCAGGATTTGGAGATTACATTGATGCAATTGATACCATCTACAAATTAAAAACATTTAATAAAGGAGAAGTGTTGAAAGTTTATAATCTAATTAAACAGAATTTGATTGAACCCCAGGTTTATTCACCAATTAAGATAATTTCAATAATTTGTGATGTAATGTTATTGAGATATCGATTTTTCAAGTCATACATGTTGATTATTAAGAAGATCATTGATGATTATAAATTACAAAATCTTGAATATTGCAATCCAGTTGTTTATTTCTATTTATACAAGGAATTTAATATGATATTCGAATATGGATGCGAGAGTTATGATAATCCTTTTCCGGGCAAATACGATTTTATTGAAGATCTGGATCAATCAAATTCAATTTACAATGCAATTATTAACGATGATATCAAATTATTTGTTTCAATCGCCGAAGGTCCAGGAACTAATCTATATCAAGCAAAAAAGATATCATATAATCCAGAAGAATTTGGAGAATCATCGAAAGAAACTCTAATGGAATTCACATTGCTTGAATTCTGTTGTTATCATGGAGCAGTAAAATGTTTCAAGTTTTTAAGAACAAGATGTATATCAGAAATCACACAAAAATGTCTCCAATTTTCATTTCTTAGTGGTGTCCCAGATATATTAAATGAATGTTTGAAATATCAAAGGCCAGATCAAAAATGCATGAAATATGCCATTATTTCTCACAATATCGACTTTGTGACATTTTTAATGAATGAATTTCATCTAAAAATTAATGTCAACCTGTGTGCAAAATATAAAAACATATCTGCATTTTTTGCATATATTAATCGAAAACTTGATAGATATGATGTTGATAGTTCATTTTATTGTTCTTTGACATTTGCAATTTCTTCCATGGTGAGATTTTTCTTCAAAACTAACAATATAAAATGTCGATTCGATATGAAAAAAGCTGTTTCCATCATAATTGAAAATAATCATTATGAACTAATCAAGCTTTTTGCTTCACTTGGGGCAGATTTTAATGTCAAAGATGAGATGGGCAAAACATATCTTCACCAAGCTGCGGAAAGCAATGTTCCAGAAATGATAAATGAACTTTGTTCACATGGAGTTAACGTGAATGCCAGGGATAATTTCAGAAAAACACCCATACATTATGCCACAATTAACAATCATAAAGAATCAGTTCAAGCTTTGATATCATGCGGTGCAAAAGTAAATGCCAAAGATTATTATTATGGAAAAACTCCTCTTCATTATGCAATTGAAAATAACAATATTCAAATAATCCAGCTTTTAATTTCTCATGGTGCAAGTGTAAATTCAAATGATATCGATTTTAATACCACTCTTCATATTGCAGCCGAAAGAAACAATACAAAAATTGCAGAACTTCTCATTTCGCTAGGTGTAAATGTAAATGCAAAAAACAAAGATGGGCAAATTCCCCTTCATTATGCATCAATGAATAATTGCCAAGATGTAGGCAAATTTCTGATATCAAATGGATCATATATCAATATTAAAGATAAAAATGGAAAAACACCACTACATTATGCAACATTCTATAAGAAAAAAGAATTTGCTGAAATGCTTATTACTTCCAAAGCAGATGTGTATTCAGAAGATATTGATAAGAAAACTCCACTTCATTATGCAGTTGAAAACAACATTAAGGAAACAGTTCAACTTCTGATTTTGCATGGTGCAAATGTAAACGCAACTGATAAAAATGGGAAAACTCCTCTCCATTTTGCTACAAAAAATAATAGCATTGAAATTGTCAAAATTTTATGTGCCAAGAGAGCTGACGTCAATTCCCAAGATATTAACCTTATTACTCCACTTCATATTGCAGCAAACAATAATTGCATTGATGTTATTAATGTTCTTATTTCTTATGGCGCGAATGTTAATTCTCTTAATATTGATGAACAAACTCCATTGCATCTTGCTTCGAAGAAAGGATACGAAGAATCAATCAAAATTCTGCTCTCGAATGAAGCAAATCCAAATTTAATTGATCTTGATGGGATATCACCAATTGGTTATGCGATACAGAGTAAGAATATGAATATGAAAATGCTGATTACATTATTTGGCTTCTTTGGATATTTGATGGAAATATACATATTATTCATTAAATAAATGCAAATGAAATAATAATTATGCAATATGCGATATAAAACCTTCGTTTTTTTTTTGAAACTTAAATGATGAAATTTTTCTTATGATTCTAACTCATTACCATAATAATCAAGCTCATAGTTTTTTTCCTCTCTTAGATTTATAAATCAAAGTTGATTGAGGATTTTTTGCACGTCAATATGAATCGAGAAATAATAAGAAATAAGTAGTAATTATTATGCCAATTGATTTCTCAATTCAAACAATATCGATTCTGTCTTCAGTTATCTTATGCCTGAAAGTCACTCTGATCATTAAACATTGATTTCAAAGCTTTTGAATTAAAAGGTTTACTTGAAATGCCTATGCTTAAAGCTATTCCAAATTCATTAGATTCTTCAGAAAAGACATGTTTTCATAACGCAGCTAGAGAAATTCTATGGATCTCATATAAGGCCATTAAGTATATTGTGGAAAAACACCTTCAATTGTTGCAGGCTTAAATATTGATCCAAAAACGAGAATCCTTTATTAATAATATCATAAAACATTAGATAAAAAGGGTATGTAATAAAGGTACATCAGATCTTTAGTAAATATCAATGAAAATGTATAGCAAGGCAATATATTATAATATAAAAACAAACAACAAACATTAATGAAGAATAATTTTTTTAAAATTATTTCATAAAACATTAGATAAAAAGGGTATGATATAATAAAAAATAACAAACAACAAACATTTAATAAAAATAATAAATAAAAAATAATCAAGATCTGATAGAATTCAAAAATTCATCTAAAGTTGATTCGCAATAAGGTATCAAAGCGTCAATTTCCTTTCTACTTAGGCTTTCCAGTCTCTTCTTTGCCTTATCCAGCAAAACTGGTTCATTTTCTTTGACATAATCCAGAATCTGCTGTCTTGGCTGGAATTTTGCCCAAATTTCACCCTGGCTCATACTTCTCGGCGTCATAGGTGTTATAGTTTGGTTCATTGCCTCTTCCAGTTTGATCGGATTCGTAAATAAGTTTAAAAATTCCGGATTTTCAGGATCTACCATATCATCGAACAACGCTAGTGTATAGTTGGGGTAGAAGTTAATAACAGCTTCAACGTGGCATATTTTTTCCAGTTTCAACCTCAAATTTAAATTATTAATTTTTTCTCCAACGTTTTTGAGGTAGAAGAGCTTTCCTTTCCATTCCAACGGTATAGGCATTGTCATTACGTACTCGAACAGCTTGGATAATGGCGATCCATCGACAATTTCGTAATTTGTATTTTGTTTTTTGACGAAATCCTCAATGGATTTCCTTAGCGACCATATGTTCTTGTACTTGGTCACGCATATCTTCGAAACGTTCTTGTAATTGATCGTATAAAAATTATCGATCATAACTTGAAAATTGTCCGAAGAAAATGACTTCCGTAATAAATTATCTGGAAGTTTTAAATGACCAAAAGTGACAAGCATCGGATGAAGGTCTTTTCTCTCCGAGTGGAAAAACCTTATTCCATGGACCAATGGAACCGCCGGAAACAGAAAAACGTTTTTCTCGTCGCTGTCGTTGAGCACGGACTTGGCTGATGAGTAATCGTTGTACAGGAGAACAAGAATAAAGGCATTGGCGCATGGACAGACACAGGCGGCGTAAAGTTCGCCGAATTGATCATATCTGTTGTAAATCTCGGAACAATTGAACGTACAATCGATTTCGTTGAGAGTAATAAGGCCAAGCTTGCGATCGTGTGATAAATTGACGTTGAAATATGGATAGATATGGAGTGGAAGATTTTCTTCACCGAAATACATGTAATTGAGCTCTCTCATGGCACGGCGTGCATTCTCATGAGTGTCCATAAGAACTTTAACTATGAAAAAGTTGAATCTGTTTCGGATTTCGACAAAATTTACAATTCCAAATTGAGAAAATGCACTTTCGATGAGTTTTTCGCCTGGATTCGTGAGTAAATCGTTGATTACGAGACATCTGCTTTCGAATTTATGAGCCATTTCAAGTAAATTCTCTTGATTTGGTTCTATGAACGGAGTTTCCTCATAATAGATCTTTTTCTTTGAAGAACTGAACCTGGGAGCTTTGTTAATGGCTAACTTCATGTTAATTGAGCGATTAAATGTTACATATCCGAAAGAACAAAAGCCATGACGGGTTGAAAGGAAGTAAATGTGGTCAAAACCAGAAATTTCTTTGAAGTATTCTTCAAGCTTGCTTTGGTCTTCAGAAGAGAAGTTAAAAACGGAGAGACAGTTCGGTGGTTTATATTCAGCAAACTTTATGGTCAATGTTTTGTTGGAGTTTGGATAGTGCTTGTTATTGAGTACATTGAACACCCTTTCTGCTTGTTTGCAGGTGGCATATGTGATTAAATATTTTGATTTGTAAGGAACAAGGTCTGAGATGCATCCATACTTTCCAAATACATGGTAGACGTCTGATAATGAGGCTTGGGGTGGAACACCATCAATAATCAATCGACGGATTGTTGCCATCCAAGAAAATAATTTTTTTTGAAAATTTTTGTAGCATGACTTAGGACTTTTGAAAAATCATCAAAAATCATATGGAAGGTTATATTTTTGAAACAAAAAACGATCTATGGCCGCAGACATGTGATATGATAATATTTTTACAGGGCTACTTTTGAAATAATATTCCATTGTAAGAGTTAGTTAAAGATTAATACACTTCAGAAATTTGAATTATTACGAATTTTGAGAGAAAATTATGTCATCTTTTGAATTTTTGGTGTTTTTAAGGTGCCACAATCATGATATTTCAATTCTAATCGAAATCATTCTAGTAGTTACATGATATAAAAACACATATTGTATCATTTTTACTCTTCTAAGCTTCTAAAGACAAGATAATGATGATTTTCCATTTTACAATAATAAAAAGTGACATTTTTTAAATTTTCTATGAAAACTGGTCAATTTAATGTTGTTCAGAAAGAAATTAATTTACCAGAAGTTACTCGAGGATGCCATATAATTACAAAAATTATTCTTCAAAGCCTCCCTGAACTTAAAAATTTCAAATTCGGAACTTTAAATATCTTCCTACAACACACAAGTGCATCACTTACAATTAACGAGAATGTTTGCTCAGATGTCAGATCAGATCTTGAAAATTGGATGAATTCGGCAATTCCAGAAGGACCTCATTGGGAACACTCTGCCGAAGGTGCTGACGATATGCCAGCACACATCAAATCATCTGTCATGGGTGTCAGTCTCGATATTCCTATCAATAATGGTTCTCTTTGCCTAGGAAGATGGCAAGGAATTTACTTGAATGAGCACCGAGGATATGGTGGCTCAAGACATGTTGTACTTACTATAATGGGTACAATGAAGTAGAATTACTCTTATATCTTATTTATATTTCAATAATTTTTTTTATATTTTAAAATATCTTTCCCCACCTAGCGAATTTTATATATTTCATGATACACACACATAATTCCTATATTATGGATGTTACATAATCAGGAAATGAAAATTTTATTTTTCTTCCTGATTTCTTGAAGTGAACATAGATCATTTCCACTTTATGAAGATGTTTATAATCTACTGAGTAAAGAAATATCGTAGTAGCTTAAAATAATCGATAGTATTTTTAAAATGAAATTCTGAGTCTATTGAATAGTCAACAACTTCGAGGGAATATCCAATGACTGTACACAAAAATGTTGTTATCAACAAAAATGTCTTTAATGAAAAAGTTATCGTAATAGTTGTAAGTCAGAATTGTTCCAGCGATCATTAAGTGCATTAGCATCAAATAATACTTTATATGCGTCAAAATATTCATAAATTAAAGTATTATGGTCCAAATCACTTTTTTTTCTCTGATTCTCCACTTCGAAACTTAAAAATATAATGTGTAATTTTAAATAGAAGAAGAAATGTCAGGAACTTGATAAAATGATATTTGATATTATTTTGTTGTTGATAAATATGAATAATAAAATTGTTTATTTTAATTAATGAATTAAATGAAAAATAAACAATAAATAATAAACAATATTCATATGAAGAATAGATTGGAAATAAGAATATTGTTAGTTTTAATATAATTATGTTATCTGGTTAGATTATATTACTTTGCTCCAATAGATTTTAGATAATCTCTTACTTCACCTTTTGCAAGCGAGAGTGCAGTATATCCATCATCATTCTTTGCTTCTTTATCAGCTCCAACTGAGATAAGATATTTAACAACTTCAAGATAACCATAATATGATGCCCAAATGAGTGGAGTATATCCATTATTTTCTTTTGCTTCTTTATCAGCTCCAACTGAGATAAGATATTTAACAACTTCAAGATAACCATAATATGATGCCCAAATGAGTGGAGTATATCCATTATTTTCTTTTGCTTCTTTATCAGCTCCAACTGAGATAAGATATTTAACAACTTCAAGATGACCATTAATTGATGCATAATGCAGTGGAGTAGATCCATATTTAGACTTTGCTTCTTTATCAGCTCCAACTGAGATAAGATATTTAACAACTTCAAGATGACCATTATCTGATGCAAAAATGAGTGGAGTATATCCATTATTTTCTTTTGCTTCTTTATCAGCTCCAACTGAGATAAGATATTTAACAACTTCAAGATAACCATAATATGATGCCCAAATGAGTGGAGTATATCCATTATTTTCTTTTGCTTCTTTATCAGCTCCAACTGAGATAAGATATTTAACAACTTCAAGATAACCATAATATGATGCCCAAATGAGTGGAGTATATCCATATTTAGACTTTGCTTCTTTATCACAGCCACATTCAATAAGTGATTTGACAAGATTAAGATTTCCTTTTTCACTTGCAACATGAAGTACATTCTTTCCATAATCTGTTGTCTTCTTCCAAAGTCCTTCTTCACAAGCCTTTGAAATAATTTCGCGATTTCCTTTAGAAGAAAGTTCTTCAAAGAATTGGTAAACACGATAAAAATCTTTGGTTTCTTTAAGTGATGAGATTTTGGTTAAAAATTCTCTAGAATAGTTGTGATCTTCATTAGTTCGAGTGACTGTAGTTTCTTTGGCAGAATTTTGTATTTGATTCTGTAATGTTTTTATTTCTGTTTGATGTTGTTTGATTTCTTCTTTAGAATCACGCATATGTTTGTCGTTTTCATTGATGAAATCAATAATTCCATCAAATATATGGAATTTCATGTACTTTTTGACGAAGTTAAGAATTGAAACAACTTCTTCGATGTTTTGGATAGTAACATTTGCTTTTCGTGTACTGATATATAATTCTTTGGCATTAAGAGTTGATGAAGACTGTTTAAGAAGAGTAACGTACTCATCGGCGGTTAAACGTGAATATTTCATGATTCTTTTGATCTCTATGATATCGAATGTATCAAAAAAGTTTTCGTTTTGAATATAATCACTGAGATGAGCAGCAATGTATTCGTGATTCAGATTCATGGACTGATTCCTATAGAAAAACCGTTACTTTACAAAAAATCCGAAATTTTTTAAAAATCGAAATTTAGATTAAAAATAATCTCATTGCTATACGTTTTATGAAAATATATCTATAAAATTTCATTTCAAAATGTTTAAAAATTCCAAATGAATTCTTCAACAATGACATATAAATTATTGCAAAGCATTGAGTTTCCTTTATCAGAACCAGATGTTTTCGTCGATAATCATAGACTTTGAGTAATATTATTATTATTTCAATCGTCAGGCATAAAACAAGCTAATGATCTGTTGATTCAAGTTTCATGAATAATAGCAATTTGATATGTCTGCAGACAATATCATTAAAACAATTCAAAATATGAACTAAACTAAGTTGAGCAACATATGAATTCATTTTTACTATAAGGCAAAGTTAGTCTATTTGCATATAATAAGCTTGCTTAAAGCTGTATATGACTCAGCCCCGACTTTTTTTATAGAATCTGACAAAAAAATAAAAATAAAAAATGAAAGAATTTGATGACCAAAATCACTTATTTTCAATTGCAATCGGTGATGATACAACAAACAATATTGAAATGATAATAGATTCATCAGATCATAATGGAAAATACGCTCCTTATTTTGGATTTGGCGTTTTATTTATTTTTTTATTAGCCATTGGCTTTATTCCAACATACACAACATCGTATACATCTACTACACATAAGAAAACAGCAGCTCAAAACAGTCTTCCGATAATTCCTATTGTATCCAAATTTAAGATTACTCGTCCAATGAACAATAACCTTCAAATATATATGAAGATACCAGGTTTAACCCAATTCAAGAAGATTTCTCTTTCATATACTTTTAATATTTCTTATAAATCTTATTATGAAAACCTTCAATGAGTGCATACAAGACACATATTTCCTTCTTTTTCGTCGAAAAAGAGCGATTTTATCCAGTTAATCTTTGTTGATAAAATTCTAGATTACTCAGAAATCGAGTTTGTCGGTAGTGTTTTCTAATACTCCCGAGATTAAAGAAATCGACATATATTATATGCATACGAAAACACATCTTTTACATTGCTTATGATCTGGATTCGGATAAATTTCCCAATAATTTTATTAATTCTTATTATTGTACGATTTTTCAAAACTGCTACCACAATAGAACAAAAAGCATGCTCCCTACTGAATTTAGCTACAATTTTCTATGATCAGCCTTTATCAATTTTAAATTTTTACAAACCAACTCCTCTCACAGTTTACTTAGACATAATCTTTTCGGACATATATGGCCCAGTACTACTATTCTTTGTATCCATGTTCCTTATTTCTCGTACTTTCGATCAAAAGTTAACACAAACAATGATTTACCTTCCTTTCATCTATTTCGGTACAACATTCTTTCTTTCATCGATCAACTTTCTCGTGCACTATCCTTGCGATATCCCAGACCAGCTTGGTTCCTTGCTTTCGACTTAGAATATTTGAATACTTTTATTAGTTTTCATTTATTTTTGTCTTTTTTGTTATTATATGATTGTCAACATCCAACATTTTGCAGGAGACCCAGGTATTAGGTTATCCACATATAGAACTATTGTTTTGTTTGTTTCCATCGGAATTTCTATTTTTTCTGTTCTTCAGGCCGAGAATTCAGTCAGAGAGTCTTTGTTTTCAGGTATTTTCCAGTTCGGACTTGTGAACACTCTTTCCATTGTGATGGAGTACATGCATTCAAACAAAGAGGTGTTTCTTAAGGACATTTACGAAGAACCAATGAATCTTGGAGAATTTTCTGATAATGCAATTGGTGAGGCCATCTCTTCTGACTTCTCAGATGAAGTATCTTATTCATCTGAACAATATGAATAGAAAGTTATTATTCATTCTTTTTTTATTTATTTATTATTATTATTTCAAAATTATTTTCAAATTTTCAATTCCAAAAATTTTGAATATCAAAATAATCAAAAATCTTTTGCTTTGATTCTTTTCAAAAGTTTAAGGAAAAAGTAACGCATTAATTTCTAATTTTTCAATTTTTATTTTTATATGTTTGTTTGTTTGAATAAAATTATGATGTATGATTTTTAAACGCAAGTATATATGTTCAACAATGATTTTTTTTTATAAAATCAGAAGAAATAAATTTGGAAATATTAGGCAGTCAACAAAATTTAGTATTCAAAGTTAACATGATTTGGTGATGTATATTATCGATTGTGTTGACTTCCTGACTCTCAAATTATGAAATTTTACAGATTTTAATATATGACTATGAATTAAATGATAAGTAACAAGCAAAAATCAGTATACAAAATATTTATATTCAGATTTATAATAAGTTTTTAATCATATTGATTTGACTTCCTGTTTCTCGGTATCTGTATCATCCGTAACTTCGACAATTACTCTATTGATAACTGTTACCTTTGAATCCATATCCAAAATATAGGGTTGACGTGTACGAACCCTTGTAAATCTCTAAGTGTTTTTCATAACAGTAATCATATTCCCATTGATTGAAGATTAGTGTTCCTTTGGGATAGTTGTCGACTTTTGGAATATGTTTCCTTATGTTTTTCAGTCCTCTTTGAACATCATCAAAGTCTTCTTTCAAATCGAGTAGGAAACCCTTCCCAATATTCTTTCTAAGCATTTTGATCGTATTTCGGAGTGAATTGAGCCATTCATATCTTACTGTTAGTCTTCCTGTGAATATGAGGAAAAAATATAGTGCTCTTCCGTATGATGAGAATCTCAAAGGGAAGAAGAAGTTCCAATGAGCTTCTCGATACATGCAATCAAGAACGAGAGGATTTGCTCCAGAATCATAATATAAAGCTGCATAATAGTGTAATTTAATTTCTTTTCCATACGGATCTTCTTTATCACTCGTATAGTAGCAATCAAAATCTATTCTTTTTAATTCTAACATGTATTTTACAACTTTCCACGGAACTCTAATTTTTTTTCTTCTTTACTTCTAGGATCTGGAATGTATCTAAGCACAGAATCCTTGTTCATCTCCGATTCACCGAAATGAAACTTGTATTGGTCCTTCTTATAAGTCATTTAATACTTTTGTTTATCTGAAAAACTAAAATTATAAAAACCGCAAAATTGCTCACTGAAATTTTCAATTGCATTTATGTTATAATTTTTTCATAAATGCTTAGAGAAATTTATTTGAAACTACTTTTTATTATGTAAATCTGATCGTATTACAACATCTTTGAGGGGAAAAAATCTTTGGCATATTCAAATTTTATCGTTAAAATTCTTGGATTAATACAACTTTTACTTATTGTATTCATCAATTATAGTTCAAATATATCATAAAAATGTTCAATGCTATAATAAAGACTCTGGAATGTGAAATAATATAAGCTTATTGAACAAAAAATCATTCAACCAATAATTTTTTTTCACCGAGTACTAATATATTATGATGTTCATAGAATATTGGAATACTATTCACTTCAAATTGATTTATGTATTGATCACTTAATTTTTTTATATAGACATATGCATATATGCATATATTCAGTGGAATTGATTATTAGGTGATAAAAAGTTTTATTCATGAAAATATTACGATTATAATATAATTTAGTTCGTTAAAATAAAATTTACATCTTTCCCCTAGGATTATGCTTCAAATAAATATTCCTAGCGATCAATATCCACTTTTAATTTATATAGCTCGGCTTTCTAATGTGGACATTGAGCTTTAAATAACTCTTTGTTTTTAAGAAATCAATTAAATCAGCGTTATTAATTGAAGTTGATAACCCAGGAATAGAAAAGATTATGTAGTCATCTTGAATGTTTTGTAATGATATAAAACGTCTCTTAGCTTCTCCAACAATTTTCTCTTTTGATGTATTTCTATCGCATTGGAAAGAAACAATGAAACCTTTATAGCACAACTCTATATCAATTTTTTCAGAGAGTTCGTGATTTTTAATTGCATCAATTCTTAATTTGACTTCATCAAGAGCAGTTATTTTTGGCTTTTTTACAAGATAATCTTTAGATTTATCTTTGCCAAAAGTTTTGAGGAAATCATTAATATCTTCTGGTTCTTTTTGTTCTTCTTCACAAGATGATGACAATGAGTAATCTTTAGAATTCATTGATGATCCTTGAGCAACCAGGTTAGAATTAGGAGTTCCTGATTGATTCAGGAGTGTTTCAATATTGGAAGGAGAAGTTATTATTTTTTCGAATTCCTCTGGAGGAATTAATTCGGACTTTTCTTTGGATTCAAAGTGCGCCTTGATGTCGTCAATTCTAGAATCAATGAATAAGAGATAAAAATCGTTCATATCCGGGTATATAATTTGGAAAAATTCTGTGGCTGCTCCAGAATTAAAAAAGTTAGCTTTATTGCTATCACCTCCAAACAGTTGATTAGTAATGAATGCAACGCATTCACTTCTGGTCATATTGCTCAATTCAGTCTTTTGTAAATTGATTTTTTGAACTTCATCTTTGTATTCACATTCGAATTTAATTAGTGGGATTTTACCATTCATAATTGGAAGGTGAATATCAGAGCCACATCTTGAAAGGAGAGCTAACATCAGGTTTGCAAAAACTGACTGATTTTTTTCCAAATGTTTCCAATTAAACTTCAATGCTTCATCTGAAAGGTGACTAGCGCGAATGAAAACTGTATCATCTTTAACTTCGAAAGGAAACTCTTTTTTAATGCTTGGATGAAACTCGAGCAATTCGCGATAAAGAGCTACATCAGAAAAGGATTTGTCTCTTTTGAAAACTGATATATTGAAACTTTGAATAGAATAATTGATGAGGAATTCATCACTCGCAATTAATGTGTCAGATGATAATATCATGCTCAATTCATCCAACATGTTGATCAATTCAGTGTAATTTCCTTCATCAAAAATTTCTCGGAATAATTTTAAACCGTCGCTGATGGTAATAATGAAATCATCTTTCTCTTGTTTAGGAAAGTAATTCTCAGCAACATCTTTTAATTCTTTTTCGAGCTTTTTTCTAGCATCATCATCGAGGTCGTTTTCAATCAGATATTTCCTAACCTCTCTAATATAGTGCAAATCTTGATAAGCCTTTTCAAAGTAATCGATGACATTTGCCTTACTAGCTAATGCTCTTTCAGTCAGCATGATCCATGGTCCTACCATCCTAAAAAATCTGCATGACGCCAACAATTTTTCGATAAAACTATCAAGACCTGCCTCTAAGAAATGTATTATGTGTCCATCTTCATGACCGAAAGAGAAAGCAGGTATGAATACGGCAGTAGATACACCATTTTCTACAAAAATGGGGAAACTTCTGAATTCAAGCAATTTTTCACTAAACTTGATTGTAGGAGGATTTTTGAAGGTCTTATCAAAGCAAAATTGAGTTCGTGCTCCTGAAATTTCAAAGTTAATTTTAATTTGTTTTTTGAGTATCAAATTAATGATTTTCATGCTTCGAACAATTTCAATTATTCGATTCTTGCCTTCGTTTGTGCAGCAAATCTCTATAAAAGCTAACGCTAAATCTTCAATTGTAAATTTTCTTACTTCTTTGCCAGGAGAGCTCTGAATTGGGCTTAATTTCTCAAATGTTGGAATTGAATCCTCTATTTTAGCCTTTTCATCTTTCTGAGATAGCCATATATTGCAAATATGTTTAATATCTTCTGTCAATTGAAGAGTTTCGATATTAAATGTTTCCATGACTTTTTTTCCGTGATTCCAGTAAGCTTTGCTATGGCCTCTGCGAATGTAGTTACTTGCTGCTGCATTATTTAATCTAAATAATTTTCAATTCAAATTTGATGCATTTTTTTCTATGAAAAATACATCTAATTAAAATATGTTTTAAAGCATTGACTTACATTCACTATATGCATTATTTAATGATTCGATACATTTTACTTCTTAACTGCTTAATTTTAATTTTTCGATTATTTTTTCATGTCTTTTTTTCACATTTAATAAACTTCTCTAAATGTATAGACAATAGTACACTAATTGAACACATTACTTCATAGGATTGTAAAATTCTGCCATTTTTTTTATCATGAAACGATCCTCATCTCAAGGTCCCACTGGTTTAAAAGGAGATAATTTTGATGAAGATGAGGCATTTGATTCTCTTGATGAACAATTACTTGATCTGACATTATCTCCAGTACCAAATTTTGAATTAATTCCTTTCAAAGCTTTAATTTCATCAATAAATTTTGTTGGTAATAGTACTCTTCAAATATGCATATTTACAGAATTTTAAATACAAGACACATATTTCCTTCTTTTTCGTCGAAAAAGAGCGATTTTATCCAGTTAATCTTTGTTGATAAAATTCTAGATTACTCAGAAATCGAGTTTGTCGGTAGTGTTTCTAATACTCCCGAGATTAAAGAAATCGACATATTATATGCATACGAAAACACATCTTTTACATTGCTTATGATCTGGATTCGGATAAATTTCCCAATAATTTTATTAATTCTTATTATTGTACGATTTTTCCGCAAAACTGCTACCACAATAGAACAAAAAGCATGCTCCCTACTGAATTTAGCTACAATTTTCTATGATCAGCCTTTATCAATTTTAAATTTTTACAAACCAACTCCTCTCACAGTTTACTTAGACATAATCTTTTCGGACATATATGGCCCAGTACTATTCTTTGTATCCATGTTCCTTATTTCTCGTACTTTCGATCAAAAGTTAACACAAACAATGATTTACCTTCCTTTCATCTATTTCGGTACAACATTCTTTCTTTCATCGATCAACTTTCTCGTGCACTATCCTTGCGATATCCCAGACCAGCTTGGTTCCCTTGCTTTCGACTTAGAATATTTGAATACTTTTATTAGTTTCATTTATTTTTGTCTTTTTTGTTATTATATGATTGTCAACATCCAACATTTTGCAGGAGACCCAGGTATTAGGTTATCCACATATAGAACTATTGTTTTGTTTGTTTCCATCGGAATTTCTATTTTTTCTGTTCTTCAGGCCGAGAATTCAGTCAGAGAGTCTTTGTTTTCAGGTATTTTCCAGTTCGGACTTGTGAACACTCTTTCCATTGTGATGGAGTACATGCATTCAAACAAAGAGGTGTTTCTTAAGGACATTTACGAAGAACCAATGAATCTTGGAGAATTTTCTGATAATGCAATTGGTGAGGCCATCTCTTCTGACTTCTCAGATGAAGTATCTTATTCATCTGAACAATATGAATAGAAAGTTATTATTCATTCTTTTTTTATTTATTTATTATTATTATTTCAAAATTATTTTCAAATTTTCAATTCCAAAAATTTTGAATATCAAAATAATCAAAAATCTTTTGCTTTGATTCTTTTCAAAAGTTTAAGGAAAAAGTAACGCATTAATTTCTAATTTTTCAATTTTTATTTTTATATGTTTGTTTGTTTGAATAAAATTATGATGTATGATATTTTAAACGCAAGTATATATGTTCAACAATGATTTTTTTTTATAAAATCAGAAGAAATAAATTTGGAAATATTAGGCAGTCAACAAAATTTAGTATTCAAAGTTAACATGATTTGGTGATGTATATTATCGATTGTGTTGACTTCCTGACTCTCAAATTATGAAATTTTACAGATTTTAATATATGACTATGAATTAAATGATAAGTAACAAGCAAAAATCAGTATACAAAATATTTATATTCAGATTTATAATAAGTTTTTAATCATATTGATTTGACTTCCTGTTTCTCGGTATCTGTATCATCCGTAACTTCGACAATTACTCTATTGATAACTGTTACCTTTGAATCCATATCCAAAATATAGGGTTGACGTGTACGAACCCCATTGTAAATCTCTAAGTGTTTTTCATAACAGTAATCATATTCCCATTGATTGAAGATTAGTGTTCCTTTGGGATAGTTGTCGACTTTTGGAATATGTTTCCTTATGTTTTTCAGTCCTCTTTGAACATCATCAAAGTCTTCTTTCAAATCGAGTAGGAAACCCTTCCCAATATTCTTTCTAAGCATTTTGATCGTATTTCGGAGTGAATTGAGCCATTCATATCTTACTGTTAGTCTTCCTGTGAATATGAGGAAAAAATATAGTGCTCTTCCGTATGATGAGAATCTCAAAGGGAAGAAGAAGTTCCAATGAGCTTCTCGATACATGCAATCAAGAACGAGAGGATTTGCTCCAGAATCATAATATAAAGCTGCATAATAGTGTAATTTAATTTCTTTTCCATACGGATCTTCTTTATCACTCGTATAGTAGCAATCAAAATCTATTCTTTTTAATTCTAACATGTATTTTACAACTTTCCACGGAACTCTAATTTTTTTTCTTCTTTTACTTCTAGGATCTGGAATGTATCTAAGCACAGAATCCTTGTTCATCTCCGATTCACCGAAATGAAACTTGTATTGGTCCTTCTTATAAGTCATTTAATACTTTTGTTTATCTGAAAAACTAAAATTTATAAAAACCGCAAAATTGCTCACTGAAATTTTCAATTGCATTTATGTTATAATTTTTTCATAAATGCTTAGAGAAATTTATTTGAAACTACTTTTTATTATGTAAATCTGATCGTATTACAACATCTTTGAGGGGAAAAAAATCTTTGGCATATTCAAATTTTATCGTTAAAATTCTTGGATTAATACAACTTTTACTTATTGTATTCATCAATTATAGTTCAAATATATCATAAAAATGTTCAATGCTATAATAAAGACTCTGGAATGTGAAATAATATAAGCTTATTGAACAAAAAATCATTCAACCAATAATTTTTTTTCACCGAGTACTAATATATTATGATGTTCATAGAATATTGGAATACTATTCACTTCAAATTGATTTATGTATTGATCACTTAATTTTTTTATATAGACATATGCATATATGCATATATTCAGTGGAATTGATTATTAGGTGATAAAAAGTTTTATTCATGAAAATATTACGATTATAATATAATTTAGTTCGTTAAAATAAAATTTACATCTTTCCCCTAGGATTATGCTTCAAATAAATATTCCTAGCGATCAATATCCACTTTTAATTTATATAGCTCGGCTTTCTAATGTGGACATTGAGCTTTAAATAACTCTTTGTTTTTAAGAAATCAATTAAATCAGCGTTATTAATTGAAGTTGATAACCCAGGAATAGAAAAGATTATGTAGTCATCTTGAATGTTTTGTAATGATATAAAACGTCTCTTAGCTTCTCCAACAATTTTCTCTTTTGATGTATTTCTATCGCATTGGAAAGAAACAATGAAACCTTTATAGCACAACTCTATATCAATTTTTTCAGAGAGTTCGTGATTTTTAATTGCATCAATTCTTAATTTGACTTCATCAAGAGCAGTTATTTTTGGCTTTTTTACAAGATAATCTTTAGATTTATCTTTGCCAAAAGTTTTGAGGAAATCATTAATATCTTCTGGTTCTTTTTGTTCTTCTTCACAAGATGATGACAATGAGTAATCTTTAGAATTCATTGATGATCCTTGAGCAACCAGGTTAGAATTAGGAGTTCCTGATTGATTCAGGAGTGTTTCAATATTGGAAGGAGAAGTTATTATTTTTTCGAATTCCTCTGGAGGAATTAATTCGGACTTTTCTTTGGATTCAAAGTGCGCCTTGATGTCGTCAATTCTAGAATCAATGAATAAGAGATAAAAATCGTTCATATCCGGGTATATAATTTGGAAAAATTCTGTGGCTGCTCCAGAATTAAAAAAGTTAGCTTTATTGCTATCACCTCCAAACAGTTGATTAGTAATGAATGCAACGCATTCACTTCTGGTCATATTGCTCAATTCAGTCTTTTGTAAATTGATTTTTTGAACTTCATCTTTGTATTCACATTCGAATTTAATTAGTGGGATTTTACCATTCATAATTGGAAGGTGAATATCAGAGCCACATCTTGAAAGGAGAGCTAACATCAGGTTTGCAAAAACTGACTGATTTTTTTCCAAATGTTTCCAATTAAACTTCAATGCTTCATCTGAAAGGTGACTAGCGCGAATGAAAACTGTATCATCTTTAACTTCGAAAGGAAACTCTTTTTTAATGCTTGGATGAAACTCGAGCAATTCGCGATAAAGAGCTACATCAGAAAAGGATTTGTCTCTTTTGAAAACTGATATATTGAAACTTTGAATAGAATAATTGATGAGGAATTCATCACTCGCAATTAATGTGTCAGATGATAATATCATGCTCAATTCATCCAACATGTTGATCAATTCAGTGTAATTTCCTTCATCAAAAATTTCTCGGAATAATTTTAAACCGTCGCTGATGGTAATTACAGATGAAATCATATCTTTCTCTTGTTTAGGAAAGTAATTCTCAGCAACATCTTTTAATTCTTTTTCGAGCTTTTTTCTAGCATCATCATCGAGGTCGTTTTCAATCAGATATTTCCTAACCTCTCTAATATAGTGCAAATCTTGATAAGCCTTTTCAAAGTAATCGATGACATTTGCCTTACTAGCTAATGCTCTTTCAGTCAGCATGATCCATGGTCCTACCATCCTAAAAAATCTGCATGACGCCAACAATTTTTCGATAAAACTATCAAGACCTGCCTCTAAGAAATGTATTATGTGTCCATCTTCATGACCGAAAGAGAAAGCAGGTATGAATACGGCAGTAGATACACCATTTTCTACAAAAATGGGGAAACTTCTGAATTCAAGCAATTTTTCACTAAACTTGATTGTAGGAGGATTTTTGAAGGTCTTATCAAAGCAAAATTGAGTTCGTGCTCCTGAAATTTCAAAGTTAATTTTAATTTGTTTTTTGAGTATCAAATTAATGATTTTCATGCTTCGAACAATTTCAATTATTCGATTCTTGCCTTCGTTTGTGCAGCAAATCTCTATAAAAGCTAACGCTAAATCTTCAATTGTAAATTTTCTTACTTCTTTGCCAGGAGAGCTCTGAATTGGGCTTAATTTCTCAAATGTTGGAATTGAATCCTCTATTTTAGCCTTTTCATCTTTCTGAGATAGCCATATATTGCAAATATGTTTAATATCTTCTGTCAATTGAAGAGTTTCGATATTAAATGTTTCCATGACTTCTTTTTCCGTGATTCCAGTAAGCTTTGCTATGGCCTCTGCGAATGTAGTTACTTGCTGCTGCATTATTTAATCTAAATAATTTTCAATTCAAATTTGATGCATTTTTTTCTATGAAAAATACATCTAATTAAAATATGTTTTAAAGCATTGACTTACATTCACTATATGCATTATTTAATGATTCGATACATTTTACTTCTTAACTGCTTAATTTTAATTTTTCGATTATTTTTTCATGTCTTTTTTTCACATTTAATAAACTTCTCTAAATGTATAGACAATAGTACACTAATTGAACACATTACTTCATAGGATTGTAAAATTCTGCCATTTTTTTTATCATGAAACGATCCTCATCTCAAGGTCCCACTGGTTTAAAAGGAGATAATTTTGATGAAGATGAGGCATTTGATTCTCTTGATGAACAATTACTTGATCTGACATTATCTCCAGTACCAAATTTTGAATTAATTCCTTTCAAAGCTTTAATTTCATCAATAAATTTTGTTGGTAATAGTACTCTTCAAATATGCATATTTACAGAATTTTAAATACAAGACACATATTTCCTTCTTTTTCGTCGAAAAAGAGCGATTTTATCCAGTTAATCTTTGTTGATAAAATTCTAGATTACTCAGAAATCGAGTTTGTCGGTAGTGTTTCTAATACTCCCGAGATTAAAGAAATCGACATATTATATGCATACGAAAACACATCTTTTACATTGCTTATGATCTGGATTCGGATAAATTTCCCAATAATTTTATTAATTCTTATTATTGTACGATTTTTCCGCAAAACTGCTACCACAATAGAACAAAAAGCATGCTCCCTACTGAATTTAGCTACAATTTTCTATGATCAGCCTTTATCAATTTTAAATTTTTACAAACCAACTCCTCTCACAGTTTACTTAGACATAATCTTTTCGGACATATATGGCCCAGTACTATTCTTTGTATCCATGTTCCTTATTTCTCGTACTTTCGATCAAAAGTTAACACAAACAATGATTTACCTTCCTTTCATCTATTTCGGTACAACATTCTTTCTTTCATCGATCAACTTTCTCGTGCACTATCCTTGCGATATCCCAGACCAGCTTGGTTCCCTTGCTTTCGACTTAGAATATTTGAATACTTTTATTAGTTTCATTTATTTTTGTCTTTTTTGTTATTATATGATTGTCAACATCCAACATTTTGCAGGAGACCCAGGTATTAGGTTATCCACATATAGAACTATTGTTTTGTTTGTTTCCATCGGAATTTCTATTTTTTCTGTTCTTCAGGCCGAGAATTCAGTCAGAGAGTCTTTGTTTTCAGGTATTTTCCAGTTCGGACTTGTGAACACTCTTTCCATTGTGATGGAGTACATGCATTCAAACAAAGAGGTGTTTCTTAAGGACATTTACGAAGAACCAATGAATCTTGGAGAATTTTCTGATAATGCAATTGGTGAGGCCATCTCTTCTGACTTCTCAGATGAAGTATCTTATTCATCTGAACAATATGAATAGAAAGTTATTATTCATTCTTTTTTTATTTATTTATTATTATTATTTCAAAATTATTTTCAAATTTTCAATTCCAAAAATTTTGAATATCAAAATAATCAAAAATCTTTTGCTTTGATTCTTTTCAAAAGTTTAAGGAAAAAGTAACGCATTAATTTCTAATTTTTCAATTTTTATTTTTATATGTTTGTTTGTTTGAATAAAATTATGATGTATGATATTTTAAACGCAAGTATATATGTTCAACAATGATTTTTTTTTATAAAATCAGAAGAAATAAATTTGGAAATATTAGGCAGTCAACAAAATTTAGTATTCAAAGTTAACATGATTTGGTGATGTATATTATCGATTGTGTTGACTTCCTGACTCTCAAATTATGAAATTTTACAGATTTTAATATATGACTATGAATTAAATGATAAGTAACAAGCAAAAATCAGTATACAAAATATTTATATTCAGATTTATAATAAGTTTTTAATCATATTGATTTGACTTCCTGTTTCTCGGTATCTGTATCATCCGTAACTTCGACAATTACTCTATTGATAACTGTTACCTTTGAATCCATATCCAAAATATAGGGTTGACGTGTACGAACCCCATTGTAAATCTCTAAGTGTTTTTCATAACAGTAATCATATTCCCATTGATTGAAGATTAGTGTTCCTTTGGGATAGTTGTCGACTTTTGGAATATGTTTCCTTATGTTTTTCAGTCCTCTTTGAACATCATCAAAGTCTTCTTTCAAATCGAGTAGGAAACCCTTCCCAATATTCTTTCTAAGCATTTTGATCGTATTTCGGAGTGAATTGAGCCATTCATATCTTACTGTTAGTCTTCCTGTGAATATGAGGAAAAAATATAGTGCTCTTCCGTATGATGAGAATCTCAAAGGGAAGAAGAAGTTCCAATGAGCTTCTCGATACATGCAATCAAGAACGAGAGGATTTGCTCCAGAATCATAATATAAAGCTGCATAATAGTGTAATTTAATTTCTTTTCCATACGGATCTTCTTTATCACTCGTATAGTAGCAATCAAAATCTATTCTTTTTAATTCTAACATGTATTTTACAACTTTCCACGGAACTCTAATTTTTTTTCTTCTTTTACTTCTAGGATCTGGAATGTATCTAAGCACAGAATCCTTGTTCATCTCCGATTCACCGAAATGAAACTTGTATTGGTCCTTCTTATAAGTCATTTAATACTTTTGTTTATCTGAAAAACTAAAATTTATAAAAACCGCAAAATTGCTCACTGAAATTTTCAATTGCATTTATGTTATAATTTTTTCATAAATGCTTAGAGAAATTTATTTGAAACTACTTTTTATTATGTAAATCTGATCGTATTACAACATCTTTGAGGGGAAAAAAATCTTTGGCATATTCAAATTTTATCGTTAAAATTCTTGGATTAATACAACTTTTACTTATTGTATTCATCAATTATAGTTCAAATATATCATAAAAATGTTCAATGCTATAATAAAGACTCTGGAATGTGAAATAATATAAGCTTATTGAACAAAAAATCATTCAACCAATAATTTTTTTTCACCGAGTACTAATATATTATGATGTTCATAGAATATTGGAATACTATTCACTTCAAATTGATTTATGTATTGATCACTTAATTTTTTTATATAGACATATGCATATATGCATATATTCAGTGGAATTGATTATTAGGTGATAAAAAGTTTTATTCATGAAAATATTACGATTATAATATAATTTAGTTCGTTAAAATAAAATTTACATCTTTCCCCTAGGATTATGCTTCAAATAAATATTCCTAGCGATCAATATCCACTTTTAATTTATATAGCTCGGCTTTCTAATGTGGACATTGAGCTTTAAATAACTCTTTGTTTTTAAGAAATCAATTAAATCAGCGTTATTAATTGAAGTTGATAACCCAGGAATAGAAAAGATTATGTAGTCATCTTGAATGTTTTGTAATGATATAAAAACGTCTCTTAGCTTCTCCAACAATTTTTCTTTTGATGTATTTCTATCGGCATTGGAAAGAAACAATGAAAACCTTTATAGCACAACTCTATAATCAATTTTTTCAGAGAGTTCGTGATTTTTAATTGCATCAATTCTTAATATTGACTTCATCAAGAGCAGTTATTTTTGGCTTTTTTACAAGATAATCTTTAGATTTATCTTTGCCAAAGTTTTGAGGAAATCATTAATATTTCTGGTTCTTTTTGTTCTTCTTCACAAGATGATGACAATGAAGAATATCTTTAGAATTCATTGATGATCCTTGAGCAACCCAGGTTAGAATTAGGAGTTCCTGATTGATTTCAGGAGTGTTTCAATATTGGAAGGAGAAGTTATTATTTTTTCGAATTCCTCTGGAGGAATTAATTCGGACTTTTCTTTGGATTCAATGCGCCTTGATGTCGTCAATTCTAGAATCAAGAATAAGAGATAAAAAATCGTTCATATCCGGGTATATATTTGGAAAAATTCTGTGGCTGCTTCCCAGAATTAAAAAGTTAGCTTTATTGCATCACTCCAAACAGTTGATTAGTAATGAATGCAACGCATTCACTTCTGGTCATATTGCTCAATTCAGTCTTTTGTAAATTGATTTTTTGAACTTCATCTTTGTATTCACATTCGAATTTAATTAGTGGGATTTTACCATTCATAATTGGAAGTGAATATCAAGAGCCACATCTTGAAAGGAGAGCTAACATCAGGTTTGCAAAAACTGACTGATTTTTTTCCAAATGTTTTCCAATTAAAACTTCAATGCTTCATCTGAAAGGTGACTAGCGCGAATGAAAACTGTATCATCTTTAACTTCGAAAGGAAACTCTTTTTTAATGCTTGGATGAAACTCGAGCAATTCGCGATAAAGAGCTACATCAGAAAAGGATTTGTCTTTTTGAAAACTGATATATTGAAACTTTGAATAGAATAATTGATGAGGGAATTCATCACTCGCAATTAATGTGTCAGATGATAATATCATGCTCAATCCATCCAACATGTTGATCAATTCAGTGTAATTTCCTTCATCAAAAATTTCTCTTTTAATATTACCGTCGCTGATTGTAATTAATACAGATGAAATCATATATCTTTCTCTTGTTTAGGAAAGTAATTCTCAGCAACATCTTTTAATTCTTTTTCGAGCTTTTTTCTAGCATCATCATCGAGGTCGTTTTCAATCAGATATTTCCTAACCTCTCTAATATAGTGCAAATCTTGATAAGCCTTTTCAAAGTAATCGATGACATTTGCCTTACTAGCTAATGCTCTTTCAGTCAGCATGATCCATGGTCCTACCATCCTAAAAAATCTGCATGACGCCAACAATTTTTCGATAAAACTATCAAGACCTGCCTCTAAGAAATGTATTATGTGTCCATCTTCATGACCGAAAGAGAAAGCAGGTATGAATACGGCAGTAGATACACCATTTTCTACAAAAATGGGGAAACTTCTGAATTCAAGCAATTTTTCACTAAACTTGATTGTAGGAGGATTTTTGAAGGTCTTATCAAAGCAAAATTGAGTTCGTGCTCCTGAAATTTCAAAGTTAATTTTAATTTTTTTTTGAGTATCAAATTAATGATTTTCATGCTTCGAACAATTTCAATTATTCGATTCTTGCCTTCGTTTGTGCAGCAAATCTCTATAAAAGCTAACGCTAAATCTTCAATTGTAAATTTTCTTACTTCTTTGCCAGGAGAGCTCTGAATTGGGCTTAATTTCTCAAATGTTGGAATTGAATCCTCTATTTTAGCCTTTTCATCTTTCTGAGATAGCCATATATTGCAAATATGTTTAATATCTTCTGTCAATTGAAGAGTTTCGATATTAAATGTTTCCATGACTTCTTTTTCCGTGATTCCAGTAAGCTTTGCTATGGCCTCTGCGAATGTAGTTACTTGCTGCTGCATTATTTAATCTAAATAATTTTCAATTCAAATTTGATGCATTTTTTTCTATGAAAAATACATCTAATTAAAATATGTTTTAAAGCATTGACTTACATTCACTATATGCATTATTTAATGATTCGATACATTTTACTTCTTAACTGCTTAATTTTAATTTTTCGATTATTTTTTCATGTCTTTTTTTCACATTTAATAAACTTCTCTAAATGTATAGACAATAGTACACTAATTGAACACATTACTTCATAGGATTGTAAAATTCTGCCATTTTTTTTATCATGAAACGATCCTCATCTCAAGGTCCCACTGGTTTAAAAGGAGATAATTTTGATGAAGATGAGGCATTTGATTCTCTTGATGAACAATTACTTGATCTGACATTATCTCCAGTACCAAATTTTGAATTAATTCCTTTCAAAGCTTTAATTTCATCAATAAATTTTGTTGGTAATAGTACTCTTCAAATATGCATATTTACAGAATTTTAAATACAAGACACATATTTCCTTCTTTTTCGTCGAAAAAGAGCGATTTTATCCAGTTAATCTTTGTTGATAAAATTCTAGATTACTCAGAAATCGAGTTTGTCGGTAGTGTTTCTAATACTCCGAGATTAAAGAAATCGACATATTATATGCATACGAAAACACATCTTTTACATTGCTTATGATCTGGATTCGGATAAATTTCCCAATAATTTTATTAATTCTTATTATTGTACGATTTTTCCGCAAAACTGCTACCACAATAGAACAAAAAGCATGCTCCCTACTGAATTTAGCTACAATTTTCTATGATCAGCCTTTATCAATTTTAAATTTTTTACAAACCAACTCCTCTCACAGTTTACTTAGACATAATCTTTTCGGACATATATGGCCCAGTACTATTCTTTGTATCCATGTTCCTTATTTCTCGTACTTTCGATCAAAAGTTAACACAAACAATGATTTACCTTCCTTTCATCTATTTCGGTACAACATTCTTTCTTTCATCGATCAACTTTCTCGTGCACTATCCTTGCGATATCCCAGACCAGCTTGGTTCCCTTGCTTTCGACTTAGAATATTTGATACTTTTATTAGTTTCATTTATTTTTGTCTTTTTTGTTATTATATGATTGTCAACATCCAACATTTTGCAGGAGACCCAGGTATTAGGTTATCCACATATAGAACTATTGTTTTGTTTGTTTCCATCGGAATTTCTATTTTTTCTGTTCTTCAGGCCGAGAATTCAGTCAGAGAGTCTTTGTTTTCAGGTATTTTCCAGTTCGGACTTGTGAACACTCTTTCCATTGTGATGGAGTACATGCATTCAAACAAAGAGGTGTTTCTTAAGGACATTTACGAAGAACCAATGAATCTTGGAGAATTTTCTGATAATGCAATTGGTGAGGCCATCTCTTCTGACTTCTCAGATGAAGTATCTTATTCATCTGAACAATATGAATAGAAAGTTATTATTCATTCTTTTTTTATTTATTTATTATTATTATTTCAAAATTATTTTCAAATTTTCAATTCCAAAAATTTTGAATATCAAAATAATCAAAAATCTTTTGCTTTGATTCTTTTCAAAAGTTTAAGGAAAAAGTAACGCATTAATTTCTAATTTTTCAATTTTTATTTTTATATGTTTGTTTGTTTGAATAAAATTATGATGTATGATATTTTAAACGCAAGTATATATGTTCAACAATGATTTTTTTTATAAAATCAGAAGAAATAAATTTGGAAATATTAGGCAGTCAACAAAATTTAGTATTCAAAGTTAACATGATTTGGTGATGTATATTATCGATTGTGTTGACTTCCTGACTCTCAAATTATGAAATTTTACAGATTTTAATATATGACTATGAATTAAATGATAAGTAACAAGCAAAAATCAGTATACAAAATATTTATATTCAGATTTATAATAAGTTTTTAATCATATTGATTTGACTTCCTGTTTCTCGGTATCTGTATCATCCGTAACTTCGACAATTACTCTATTGATAACTGTTACCTTTGAATCCATATCCAAAATATAGGGTTGACGTGTACGAACCCATTGTAAATCTCTAAGTGTTTTTCATAACAGTAATCATATTCCCATTGATTGAAGATTAGTGTTCCTTTGGGATAGTTGTCGACTTTTGGAATATGTTTCCTTATGTTTTTCAGTCCTCTTTGAACATCATCAAAGTCTTCTTTCAAATCGAGTAGGAAACCCTTCCCAATATTCTTTCTAAGCATTTTGATCGTATTTCGGAGTGAATTGAGCCATTCATATCTTACTGTTAGTCTTCCTGTGAATATGAGGAAAAAATATAGTGCTCTTCCGTATGATGAGAATCTCAAAGGGAAGAAGAAGTTCCAATGAGCTTCTCGATACATGCAATCAAGAACGAGAGGATTTGCTCCAGAATCATAATATAAGCTGCATAATAGTGTAATTTAATTTCTTTTCCATACGGATCTTCTTTATTCGTATAGTAGCAATCAAAATCTATTCTTTTTAATTCTAACATGTATTTTACAACTTTCCACGGAACTCTAATTTTTTTCTCTTTTACTTCTAGGATCTGGAATGTATCTAAGCACAGAATCTTGTTCATTCCGATTCACCGAAATGAAACTTGTATTGGTCCTTCTTATAAGTCATTTAATACTTTTGTTTATCTGAAAAACTAAAATTTATTAAAAAACCGCAAAATTGCTCACTGAAATTTTCAATTGCATTTATGTTATAATTTTTTCATAAATGCTTAGAGAAATTTATTTGAAACTACTTTTTATTATGTAAATCTGATCGTATTACAAATCTTTGAGGGGAAAAAAATCTTTGGCATATTCAAATTTTATCGTTAAAATTCTTGATTAATACAACTTTTACTTATTGTATTCATCAATTATAGTTCAAATATATCATAAAAATGTTCAATGCTATAATAAAGACTCTGGAATGTGAAATAATATAAGCTTATTGAACAAAAAATCATTCAACCAATAATTTTTTTTCACCGAGTACTAATATATTATGATGTTCATAGAATATTGGAATACTATTCACTTCAAATTGATTTATGTATTGATCACTTAATTTTTTTATATAGACATATGCATATATATATTCAGTGGAATTGATTATTAGGTGATAAAAAGTTTTATTCATGAAAATATTACGATTATAATATAATTTAGTTCGTTAAAATAAAATTTACATCTTTCCCTAGGATTATGCTTCAAATAAATATTCCTAGCGATCAATATCCACTTTTAATTTATATAGCTCGGCTTTCTAATGTGGACATTGAGCTTTAAATAACTCTTTGTTTTTAAGAAATCAATTAAATCAGCGTTATTAATTGAAGTTGATAACCCAGGAATAGAAAAGATTATGTAGTCATCTTGAATGTTTTGTAATGATATAAAACGTCTCTTAGCTTCTCCAACAATTTTCTCTTTTGATGTATTTCTATCGCATTGGAAAGAAACAATGAAACCTTTATAGCACAACTCTATATCAATTTTTTCAGAGAGTTCGTGATTTTTAATTGCATCAATTCTTAATTTGACTTCATCAAGAGCAGTTATTTTTGGCTTTTTTACAAGATAATCTTTAGATTTATCTTTGCCAAAAGTTTTGAGGAAATCATTAATATCTTCTGGTTCTTTTTGTTCTTCTTCACAAGATGATGACAATGAGTAATCTTTAGAATTCATTGATGATCCTTGAGCAACCAGGTTAGAATTAGGAGTTCCTGATTGATTCAGGAGTGTTTCAATATTGGAAGGAGAAGTTATTATTTTTTCGAATTCCTCTGGAGGAATTAATTCGGACTTTTCTTTGGATTCAAAGTGCGCCTTGATGTCGTCAATTCTAGAATCAATGAATAAGAGATAAAAATCGTTCATATCCGGGTATATAATTTGGAAAAATTCTGTGGCTGCTCCAGAATTAAAAAAGTTAGCTTTATTGCTATCACCTCCAAACAGTTGATTAGTAATGAATGCAACGCATTCACTTCTGGTCATATTGCTCAATTCAGTCTTTTGTAAATTGATTTTTTGAACTTCATCTTTGTATTCACATTCGAATTTAATTAGTGGGATTTTACCATTCATAATTGGAAGGTGAATATCAGAGCCACATCTTGAAAGGAGAGCTAACATCAGGTTTGCAAAAACTGACTGATTTTTTTCCAAATGTTTCCAATTAAACTTCAATGCTTCATCTGAAAGGTGACTAGCGCGAATGAAAACTGTATCATCTTTAACTTCGAAAGGAAACTCTTTTTTAATGCTTGGATGAAACTCGAGCAATTCGCGATAAAGAGCTACATCAGAAAAGGATTTGTCTCTTTTGAAAACTGATATATTGAAACTTTGAATAGAATAATTGATGAGGAATTCATCACTCGCAATTAATGTGTCAGATGATAATATCATGCTCAATTCATCCAACATGTTGATCAATTCAGTGTAATTTCCTTCATCAAAAATTTCTCGGAATAATTTTAAACCGTCGCTGATGGTAATTACAGATGAAATCATATCTTTCTCTTGTTTAGGAAAGTAATTCTCAGCAACATCTTTTAATTCTTTTTCGAGCTTTTTTCTAGCATCATCATCGAGGTCGTTTTCAATCAGATATTTCCTAACCTCTCTAATATAGTGCAAATCTTGATAAGCCTTTTCAAAGTAATCGATGACATTTGCCTTACTAGCTAATGCTCTTTCAGTCAGCATGATCCATGGTCCTACCATCCTAAAAAATCTGCATGACGCCAACAATTTTTCGATAAAACTATCAAGACCTGCCTCTAAGAAATGTATTATGTGTCCATCTTCATGACCGAAAGAGAAAGCAGGTATGAATACGGCAGTAGATACACCATTTTCTACAAAAATGGGGAAACTTCTGAATTCAAGCAATTTTTCACTAAACTTGATTGTAGGAGGATTTTTGAAGGTCTTATCAAAGCAAAATTGAGTTCGTGCTCCTGAAATTTCAAAGTTAATTTTAATTTGTTTTTTGAGTATCAAATTAATGATTTTCATGCTTCGAACAATTTCAATTATTCGATTCTTGCCTTCGTTTGTGCAGCAAATCTCTATAAAAGCTAACGCTAAATCTTCAATTGTAAATTTTCTTACTTCTTTGCCAGGAGAGCTCTGAATTGGGCTTAATTTCTCAAATGTTGGAATTGAATCCTCTATTTTAGCCTTTTCATCTTTCTGAGATAGCCATATATTGCAAATATGTTTAATATCTTCTCAATTGAAGAGTTTCGATATTAAATGTTTCCATGACTTCTTTTCCGTGATTCCAGTAAGCTTTGCTATGGCCTCTGCGAATGTAGTTACTTGCTGCTGCATTATTTAATCTAAATAATTTTCAATTCAAATTTGATGCATTTTTTTCTATGAAAATACATCTAATTAAAATATGTTTTAAAGCATTGACTTACATTCACTATATGCATTATTTAATGATTCGATACATTTTACTTCTTAACTGCTTAATTTTAATTTTTCGATTATTTTTTCATGTCTTTTTTTCACATTTAATAAACTTCTCTAAATGTATAGACAATAGTACACTAATTGAACACATTACTTCATAGGATTGTAAAATTCTGCCATTTTTTTTATCATGAAACGATCCTCATCTCAAGGTCCCACTGGTTTAAAAGGAGATAATTTTGATGAAGATGAGGCATTTGATTCTCTTGATGAACAATTACTTGATCTGACATTATCTCCAGTACCAAATTTTGAATTAATTCCTTTCAAAGCTTTAATTTCATCAATAAATTTTGTTGGTAATAGTACTCTTCAAATATGCATATTTACAGAATTTTAAATACAAGACACATATTTCCTTCTTTTTCGTCGAAAAAGAGCGATTTTATCCAGTTAATCTTTGTTGATAAAATTCTAGATTACTCAGAAATCGAGTTTGTCGGTAGTGTTTCTAATACTCCCGAGATTAAAGAAATCGACATATTATATGCATACGAAAACACATCTTTTACATTGCTTATGATCTGGATTCGGATAAATTTCCCAATAATTTTATTAATTCTTATTATTGTACGATTTTTCCGCAAAACTGCTACCACAATAGAACAAAAAGCATGCTCCCTACTGAATTTAGCTACAATTTTCTATGATCAGCCTTTATCAATTTTAAATTTTTACAAACCAACTCCTCTCACAGTTTACTTAGACATAATCTTTTCGGACATATATGGCCCAGTACTATTCTTTGTATCCATGTTCCTTATTTCTCGTACTTTCGATCAAAAGTTAACACAAACAATGATTTACCTTCCTTTCATCTATTTCGGTACAACATTCTTTCTTTCATCGATCAACTTTCTCGTGCACTATCCTTGCGATATCCCAGACCAGCTTGGTTCCCTTGCTTTCGACTTAGAATATTTGAATACTTTTATAGTTTCATTTATTTTTGTCTTTTTTGTTATTATATGATTGTCAACATCCAACATTTTGCAGGAGACCCAGGTATTAGGTTATCCACATATAGAACTATTGTTTTGTTTGTTTCCATCGGAATTTCTATTTTTCTGTTCTTCAGGCCGAGAATTCAGTCAGAGAGTCTTTGTTTTCAGGTATTTTCCAGTTCGGACTTGTGAACACTCTTTCCATTGTGATGGAGTACATGCATTCAAACAAAGAGGTGTTTCTTAAGGACATTTACGAAGAACCAATGAATCTTGGAGAATTTTCTGATAATGCAATTGGTGAGGCCATCTCTTCTGACTTCTCAGATGAAGTATCTTATTCATCTGAACAATATGAATAGAAAGTTATTATTCATTCTTTTTTATTTATTTATTATTATTATTTCAAAATTATTTTCAAATTTTCAATTCCAAAAATTTTGAATATCAAAATAATCAAAAATCTTTTGCTTTGATTCTTTTCAAAAGTTTAAGGAAAAAGTAACGCATTAATTTCTAATTTTTCAATTTTTATTTTTATATGTTTGTTTGTTTGAATAAAATTATGATGTATGATATTTTAAACGCAAGTATATATGTTCAACAATGATTTTTTTTATAAAATCAGAAGAAATAAATTTGGAAATATTAGGCAGTCAACAAAATTTAGTATTCAAAGTTAACATGATTTGGTGATGTATATTATCGATTGTGTTGACTTCCTGACTCTCAAATTATGAAATTTTACAGATTTTAATATATGACTATGAATTAAATGATAAGTAACAGCAAAAATCAGTATACAAAATATTTATATTCAGATTTATAATAAGTTTTTAATCATATTGATTTGACTTCCTGTTTCTCGGTATCTGTATCATCCGTAACTTCGACAATTACTCTATTGATAACTGTTACCTTTGAATCCATATCCAAAATATAGGGTTGACGTGTACGAACCCATTGTAAATCTCTAAGTGTTTTTCATAACAGTAATCATATTCCCATTGATTGAAGATTAGTGTTCCTTTGGGATAGTTGTCGACTTTTGGAATATGTTTCCTTATGTTTTTCAGTCCTCTTTGAACATCATCAAAGTCTTCTTTCAAATCGAGTAGGAAACCCTTCCAATATTCTTTCTAAGCATTTTGATCGTATTTCGGAGTGAATTGAGCCATTCATATCTTACTGTTAGTCTTCCTGTGAATATGAGGAAAAAATATAGTGCTCTTCCGTATGATGAGAATCTCAAAGGGAAGAAGAAGTTCCAATGAGCTTCTCGATACATGCAATCAAGAACGAGAGGATTTGCTCCAGAATCATAATATAAAGCTGCATAATAGTGTAATTTAATTTCTTTTCCATACGGATCTTCTTTATCACTCGTATAGTAGCAATCAAAATCTATTCTTTTTAATTCTAACATGTATTTTACAACTTTCCACGGAACTCTAATTTTTTTCTTCTTTTACTTCTAGGATCTGGAATGTATCTAAGCACAGAATCCTTGTTCATCTCCGATTCACCGAAATGAAACTTGTATTGGTCCTTCTTATAAGTCATTTAATACTTTTGTTTATCTGAAAAACTAAAATTTATAAAAACCGCAAAATTGCTCACTGAAATTTTCAATTGCATTTATGTTATAATTTTTTCATAAATGCTTAGAGAAATTTATTTGAAACTACTTTTTTTATGTAAATCTGATCGTATTACAACATCTTTGAGGGGAAAAAAATCTTTGGCATATTCAAATTTTATCGTTAAAATTCTTGGATTAATACAACTTTTACTTATTGTATTCATCAATTATAGTTCAAATATATCATAAAAATGTTCAATGCTATAATAAAGACTCTGGAATGTGAAATAATATAAGCTTATTGAACAAAAAATCATTCAACCAATAATTTTTTTTCACCGAGTACTAATATATTATGATGTTCATAGAATATTGGAATACTATTCACTTCAAATTGATTTATGTATTGATCACTTAATTTTTTTATATAGACATATGCATATATGCATATATTCAGTGGAATTGATTATTAGGTGATAAAAAGTTTTATTCATGAAAATATTACGATTATAATATAATTTAGTTCGTTAAAATAAAATTTACATCTTTCCCCTAGGATTATGCTTCAAATAAATATTCCTAGCGATCAATATCCACTTTTAATTTATATAGCTCGGCTTTCTAATGTGGACATTGAGCTTTAAATAACTCTTTGTTTTTAAGAAATCAATTAAATCAGCGTTATTAATTGAAGTTGATAACCCAGGAATAGAAAAGATTATGTAGTCATCTTGAATGTTTTGTAATGATATAAAACGTCTCTTAGCTTCTCCAACAATTTTCTCTTTTGATGTATTTCTATCGCATTGGAAAGAAACAATGAAACCTTTATAGCACAACTCTATATCAATTTTTTCAGAGAGTTCGTGATTTTTAATTGCATCAATTCTTAATTTGACTTCATCAAGAGCAGTTATTTTTGGCTTTTTTACAAGATAATCTTTAGATTTATCTTTGCCAAAAGTTTTGAGGAAATCATTAATATCTTCTGGTTCTTTTTGTTCTTCTTCACAAGATGATGACAATGAGTAATCTTTAGAATTCATTGATGATCCTTGAGCAACCAGGTTAGAATTAGGAGTTCCTGATTGATTCAGGAGTGTTTCAATATTGGAAGGAGAAGTTATTATTTTTTCGAATTCCTCTGGAGGAATTAATTCGGACTTTTCTTTGGATTCAAAGTGCGCCTTGATGTCGTCAATTCTAGAATCAATGAATAAGAGATAAAAATCGTTCATATCCGGGTATATAATTTGGAAAAATTCTGTGGCTGCTCCAGAATTAAAAAAGTTAGCTTTATTGCTATCACCTCCAAACAGTTGATTAGTAATGAATGCAACGCATTCACTTCTGGTCATATTGCTCAATTCAGTCTTTTGTAAATTGATTTTTTGAACTTCATCTTTGTATTCACATTCGAATTTAATTAGTGGGATTTTACCATTCATAATTGGAAGGTGAATATCAGAGCCACATCTTGAAAGGAGAGCTAACATCAGGTTTGCAAAAACTGACTGATTTTTTTCCAAATGTTTCCAATTAAACTTCAATGCTTCATCTGAAAGGTGACTAGCGCGAATGAAAACTGTATCATCTTTAACTTCGAAAGGAAACTCTTTTTTAATGCTTGGATGAAACTCGAGCAATTCGCGATAAAGAGCTACATCAGAAAAGGATTTGTCTCTTTTGAAAACTGATATATTGAAACTTTGAATAGAATAATTGATGAGGAATTCATCACTCGCAATTAATGTGTCAGATGATAATATCATGCTCAATTCATCCAACATGTTGATCAATTCAGTGTAATTTCCTTCATCAAAAATTTCTCGGAATAATTTTAAACCGTCGCTGATGGTAATTACAGATGAAATCATATCTTTCTCTTGTTTAGGAAAGTAATTCTCAGCAACATCTTTTAATTCTTTTTCGAGCTTTTTTCTAGCATCATCATCGAGGTCGTTTTCAATCAGATATTTCCTAACCTCTCTAATATAGTGCAAATCTTGATAAGCCTTTTCAAAGTAATCGATGACATTTGCCTTACTAGCTAATGCTCTTTCAGTCAGCATGATCCATGGTCCTACCATCCTAAAAAATCTGCATGACGCCAACAATTTTTCGATAAAACTATCAAGACCTGCCTCTAAGAAATGTATTATGTGTCCATCTTCATGACCGAAAGAGAAAGCAGGTATGAATACGGCAGTAGATACACCATTTTCTACAAAAATGGGGAAACTTCTGAATTCAAGCAATTTTTCACTAAACTTGATTGTAGGAGGATTTTTGAAGGTCTTATCAAAGCAAAATTGAGTTCGTGCTCCTGAAATTTCAAAGTTAATTTTAATTTGTTTTTTGAGTATCAAATTAATGATTTTCATGCTTCGAACAATTTCAATTATTCGATTCTTGCCTTCGTTTGTGCAGCAAATCTCTATAAAAGCTAACGCTAAATCTTCAATTGTAAATTTTTTACTTCTTTGCCAGGAGAGCTCTGAATTGGGCTTAATTTCTCAAATGTTGGAATTGAATCCTCTATTTTAGCCTTTTCATCTTTCTGAGATAGCCATATATTGCAAATATGTTTAATATCTTCTGTCAATTGAAGAGTTTCGATATTAAATGTTTCCATGACTTCTTTTTCCGTGATTCCAGTAAGCTTTGCTATGGCCTCTGCGAATGTAGTTACTTGCTGCTGCATTATTTAATCTAAATAATTTTCAATTCAAATTTGATGCATTTTTTTCTATGAAAAATACATCTAATTAAAATATGTTTTAAAGCATTGACTTACATTCACTATATGCATTATTTAATGATTCGATACATTTTACTTCTTAACTGCTTAATTTTAATTTTTCGATTATTTTTTCATGTCTTTTTTTCACATTTAATAAACTTCTCTAAATGTATAGACAATAGTACACTAATTGAACACATTACTTCATAGGATTGTAAAATTCTGCCATTTTTTTTATCATGAAACGATCCTCATCTCAAGGTCCCACTGGTTTAAAAGGAGATAATTTTGATGAAGATGAGGCATTTGATTCTCTTGATGAACAATTACTTGATCTGACATTATCTCCAGTACCAAATTTTGAATTAATTCCTTTCAAAGCTTTAATTTCATCAATAAATTTTGTTGGTAATAGTACTCTTCAAATATGCATATTTACAGAATTTTAAATACAAGACACATATTTCCTTCTTTTTCGTCGAAAAAGAGCGATTTTATCCAGTTAATCTTTGTTGATAAAATTCTAGATTACTCAGAAATCGAGTTTGTCGGTAGTGTTTCTAATACTCCCGAGATTAAAGAAATCGACATATTATATGCATACGAAAACACATCTTTTACATTGCTTATGATCTGGATTCGGATAAATTTCCCAATAATTTTATTAATTCTTATTATTGTACGATTTTTCCGCAAAACTGCTACCACAATAGAACAAAAAGCATGCTCCCTACTGAATTTAGCTACAATTTTCTATGATCAGCCTTTATCAATTTTAAATTTTTACAAACCAACTCCTCTCACAGTTTACTTAGACATAATCTTTTCGGACATATATGGCCCAGTACTATTCTTTGTATCCATGTTCCTTATTTCTCGTACTTTCGATCAAAAGTTAACACAAACAATGATTTACCTTCCTTTCATCTATTTCGGTACAACATTCTTTCTTTCATCGATCAACTTTCTCGTGCACTATCCTTGCGATATCCCAGACCAGCTTGGTTCCCTTGCTTTCGACTTAGAATATTTGAATACTTTTATTAGTTTCATTTATTTTTGTCTTTTTTGTTATTATATGATTGTCAACATCCAACATTTTGCAGGAGACCCAGGTATTAGGTTATCCACATATAGAACTATTGTTTTGTTTGTTTCCATCGGAATTTCTATTTTTTCTGTTCTTCAGGCCGAGAATTCAGTCAGAGAGTCTTTGTTTTCAGGTATTTTCCAGTTCGGACTTGTGAACACTCTTTCCATTGTGATGGAGTACATGCATTCAAACAAAGAGGTGTTTCTTAAGGACATTTACGAAGAACCAATGAATCTTGGAGAATTTTCTGATAATGCAATTGGTGAGGCCATCTCTTCTGACTTCTCAGATGAAGTATCTTATTCATCTGAACAATATGAATAGAAAGTTATTATTCATTCTTTTTTTATTTATTTATTATTATTATTTCAAAATTATTTTCAAATTTTCAATTCCAAAAATTTTGAATATCAAAATAATCAAAAATCTTTTGCTTTGATTCTTTTCAAAAGTTTAAGGAAAAAGTAACGCATTAATTTCTAATTTTTCAATTTTTATTTTTATATGTTTGTTTGTTTGAATAAAATTATGATGTATGATATTTTAAACGCAAGTATATATGTTCAACAATGATTTTTTTTTATAAAATCAGAAGAAATAAATTTGGAAATATTAGGCAGTCAACAAAATTTAGTATTCAAAGTTAACATGATTTGGTGATGTATATTATCGATTGTGTTGACTTCCTGACTCTCAAATTATGAAATTTTACAGATTTTAATATATGACTATGAATTAAATGATAAGTAACAAGCAAAAATCAGTATACAAAATATTTATATTCAGATTTATAATAAGTTTTTAATCATATTGATTTGACTTCCTGTTTCTCGGTATCTGTATCATCCGTAACTTCGACAATTACTCTATTGATAACTGTTACCTTTGAATCCATATCCAAAATATAGGGTTGACGTGTACGAACCCCATTGTAAATCTCTAAGTGTTTTTCATAACAGTAATCATATTCCCATTGATTGAAGATTAGTGTTCCTTTGGGATAGTTGTCGACTTTTGGAATATGTTTCCTTATGTTTTTCAGTCCTCTTTGAACATCATCAAAGTCTTCTTTCAAATCGAGTAGGAAACCCTTCCCAATATTCTTTCTAAGCATTTTGATCGTATTTCGGAGTGAATTGAGCCATTCATATCTTACTGTTAGTCTTCCTGTGAATATGAGGAAAAAATATAGTGCTCTTCCGTATGATGAGAATCTCAAAGGGAAGAAGAAGTTCCAATGAGCTTCTCGATACATGCAATCAAGAACGAGAGGATTTGCTCCAGAATCATAATATAAAGCTGCATAATAGTGTAATTTAATTTCTTTTCCATACGGATCTTCTTTATCACTCGTATAGTAGCAATCAAAATCTATTCTTTTTAATTCTAACATGTATTTTACAACTTTCCACGGAACTCTAATTTTTTTCTTCTTTTACTTCTAGGATCTGGAATGTATCTAAGCACAGAATCCTTGTTCATCTCCGATTCACCGAAATGAAACTTGTATTGGTCCTTCTTATAAGTCATTTAATACTTTTGTTTATCTGAAAAACTAAAATTTATAAAAACCGCAAAATTGCTCACTGAAATTTTCAATTGCATTTATGTTATAATTTTTTCATAAATGCTTAGAGAAATTTATTTGAAACTACTTTTTATTATGTAAATCTGATCGTATTACAACATCTTTGAGGGGAAAAAAATCTTTGGCATATTCAAATTTTATCGTTAAAATTCTTGGATTAATACAACTTTTACTTATTGTATTCATCAATTATAGTTCAAATATATCATAAAAATGTTCAATGCTATAATAAAGACTCTGGAATGTGAAATAATATAAGCTTATTGAACAAAAAATCATTCAACCAATAATTTTTTTTCACCGAGTACTAATATATTATGATGTTCATAGAATATTGGAATACTATTCACTTCAAATTGATTTATGTATTGATCACTTAATTTTTTTATATAGACATATGCATATATGCATATATTCAGTGGAATTGATTATTAGGTGATAAAAAGTTTTATTCATGAAAATATTACGATTATAATATAATTTAGTTCGTTAAAATAAAATTTACATCTTTCCCCTAGGATTATGCTTCAAATAAATATTCCTAGCGATCAATATCCACTTTTAATTTATATAGCTCGGCTTTCTAATGTGGACATTGAGCTTTAAATAACTCTTTGTTTTTAAGAAATCAATTAAATCAGCGTTATTAATTGAAGTTGATAACCCAGGAATAGAAAAGATTATGTAGTCATCTTGAATGTTTTGTAATGATATAAAACGTCTCTTAGCTTCTCCAACAATTTTCTCTTTTGATGTATTTCTATCGCATTGGAAAGAAACAATGAAACCTTTATAGCACAACTCTATATCAATTTTTTCAGAGAGTTCGTGATTTTTAATTGCATCAATTCTTAATTTGACTTCATCAAGAGCAGTTATTTTTGGCTTTTTTACAAGATAATCTTTAGATTTATCTTTGCCAAAAGTTTTGAGGAAATCATTAATATCTTCTGGTTCTTTTTGTTCTTCTTCACAAGATGATGACAATGAGTAATCTTTAGAATTCATTGATGATCCTTGAGCAACCAGGTTAGAATTAGGAGTTCCTGATTGATTCAGGAGTGTTTCAATATTGGAAGGAGAAGTTATTATTTTTTCGAATTCCTCTGGAGGAATTAATTCGGACTTTTCTTTGGATTCAAAGTGCGCCTTGATGTCGTCAATTCTAGAATCAATGAATAAGAGATAAAAATCGTTCATATCCGGGTATATAATTTGGAAAAATTCTGTGGCTGCTCCAGAATTAAAAAAGTTAGCTTTATTGCTATCACCTCCAAACAGTTGATTAGTAATGAATGCAACGCATTCACTTCTGGTCATATTGCTCAATTCAGTCTTTTGTAAATTGATTTTTTGAACTTCATCTTTGTATTCACATTCGAATTTAATTAGTGGGATTTTACCATTCATAATTGGAAGGTGAATATCAGAGCCACATCTTGAAAGGAGAGCTAACATCAGGTTTGCAAAAACTGACTGATTTTTTTCCAAATGTTTCCAATTAAACTTCAATGCTTCATCTGAAAGGTGACTAGCGCGAATGAAAACTGTATCATCTTTAACTTCGAAAGGAAACTCTTTTTTAATGCTTGGATGAAACTCGAGCAATTCGCGATAAAGAGCTACATCAGAAAAGGATTTGTCTCTTTTGAAAACTGATATATTGAAACTTTGAATAGAATAATTGATGAGGAATTCATCACTCGCAATTAATGTGTCAGATGATAATATCATGCTCAATCCATCCAACATGTTGATCAATTCAGTGTAATTTCCTTCATCAAAAATTTCTCGGAATAATTTTAAACCGTCGCTGATGGTAATTACAGATGAAATCATATCTTTCTCTTGTTTAGGAAAGTAATTCTCAGCAACATCTTTTAATTCTTTTTCGAGCTTTTTTCTAGCATCATCATCGAGGTCGTTTTCAATCAGATATTTCCTAACCTCTCTAATATAGTGCAAATCTTGATAAGCCTTTTCAAAGTAATCGATGACATTTGCCTTACTAGCTAATGCTCTTTCAGTCAGCATGATCCATGGTCCTACCATCCTAAAAAATCTGCATGACGCCAACAATTTTTCGATAAAACTATCAAGACCTGCCTCTAAGAAATGTATTATGTGTCCATCTTCATGACCGAAAGAGAAAGCAGGTATGAATACGGCAGTAGATACACCATTTTCTACAAAAATGGGGAAACTTCTGAATTCAAGCAATTTTTCACTAAACTTGATTGTAGGAGGATTTTTGAAGGTCTTATCAAAGCAAAATTGAGTTCGTGCTCCTGAAATTTCAAAGTTAATTTTAATTTGTTTTTTGAGTATCAAATTAATGATTTTCATGCTTCGAACAATTTCAATTATTCGATTCTTGCCTTCGTTTGTGCAGCAAATCTCTATAAAAGCTAACGCTAAATCTTCAATTGTAAATTTTCTTACTTCTTTGCCAGGAGAGCTCTGAATTGGGCTTAATTTCTCAAATGTTGGAATTGAATCCTCTATTTTAGCCTTTTCATCTTTCTGAGATAGCCATATATTGCAAATATGTTTAATATCTTCTGTCAATTGAAGAGTTTCGATATTAAATGTTTCCATGACTTCTTTTTCCGTGATTCCAGTAAGCTTTGCTATGGCCTCTGCGAATGTAGTTACTTGCTGCTGCATTATTTAATCTAAATAATTTTCAATTCAAATTTGATGCATTTTTTTCTATGAAAAATACATCTAATTAAAATATGTTTTAAAGCATTGACTTACATTCACTATATGCATTATTTAATGATTCGATACATTTTACTTCTTAACTGCTTAATTTTAATTTTTCGATTATTTTTTCATGTCTTTTTTTCACATTTAATAAACTTCTCTAAATGTATAGACAATAGTACACTAATTGAACACATTACTTCATAGGATTGTAAAATTCTGCCATTTTTTTTATCATGAAACGATCCTCATCTCAAGGTCCCACTGGTTTAAAAGGAGATAATTTTGATGAAGATGAGGCATTTGATTCTCTTGATGAACAATTACTTGATCTGACATTATCTCCAGTACCAAATTTTGAATTAATTCCTTTCAAAGCTTTAATTTCATCAATAAATTTTGTTGGTAATAGTACTCTTCAAATATGCATATTTACAGAATTTTAAATACAAGACACATATTTCCTTCTTTTTCGTCGAAAAAGAGCGATTTTATCCAGTTAATCTTTGTTGATAAAATTCTAGATTACTCAGAAATCGAGTTTGTCGGTAGTGTTTCTAATACTCCCGAGATTAAAGAAATCGACATATTATATGCATACGAAAACACATCTTTTACATTGCTTATGATCTGGATTCGGATAAATTTCCCAATAATTTTATTAATTCTTATTATTGTACGATTTTTCCGCAAAACTGCTACCACAATAGAACAAAAAGCATGCTCCCTACTGAATTTAGCTACAATTTTCTATGATCAGCCTTTATCAATTTTAAATTTTTACAAACCAACTCCTCTCACAGTTTACTTAGACATAATCTTTTCGGACATATATGGCCCAGTACTATTCTTTGTATCCATGTTCCTTATTTCTCGTACTTTCGATCAAAAGTTAACACAAACAATGATTTACCTTCCTTTCATCTATTTCGGTACAACATTCTTTCTTTCATCGATCAACTTTCTCGTGCACTATCCTTGCGATATCCCAGACCAGCTTGGTTCCCTTGCTTTCGACTTAGAATATTTGAATACTTTTATTAGTTTCATTTATTTTTGTCTTTTTTGTTATTATATGATTGTCAACATCCAACATTTTGCAGGAGACCCAGGTATTAGGTTAATCCACCATATAGAACTATTGTTTTGTTTGTTTCCATCGGAATTTCTATTTTTTCTGTTCTTCAGGCCGAGAATTCAGTCAGAGAGTCTTTGTTTTCAGGTATTTTCCAGTTCGGACTTGTGAACACTCTTTCCATTGTGATGGAGTACATGCATTCAAACAAAGAGGTGTTTCTTAAGGACATTTACGAAGAACCAATGAATCTTGGAGAATTTTCTGATAATGCAATTGGTGAGGCCATCTCTTCTGACTTCTCAGATGAAGTATCTTATTCATCTGAACAATATGAATAGAAAGTTATTATTCATTCTTTTTTTATTTATTTATTATTATTATTTCAAAATTATTTTCAAATTTTCAATTCCAAAAATTTTGAATATCAAAATAATCAAAAATCTTTTGCTTTGATTCTTTTCAAAAGTTTAAGGAAAAAGTAACGCATTAATTTCTAATTTTTCAATTTTTATTTTTATATGTTTGTTTGTTTGAATAAAATTATGATGTATGATATTTTAAACGCAAGTATATATGTTCAACAATGATTTTTTTTTATAAAATCAGAAGAAATAAATTTGGAAATATTAGGCAGTCAACAAAATTTAGTATTCAAAGTTAACATGATTTGGTGATGTATATTATCGATTGTGTTGACTTCCTGACTCTCAAATTATGAAATTTTACAGATTTTAATATATGACTATGAATTAAATGATAAGTAACAAGCAAAAATCAGTATACAAAATATTTATATTCAGATTTATAATAAGTTTTTAATCATATTGATTTGACTTCCTGTTTCTCGGTATCTGTATCATCCGTAACTTCGACAATTACTCTATTGATAACTGTTACCTTTGAATCCATATCCAAAATATAGGGTTGACGTGTACGAACCCTATTGTAAATCTCTAAGTGTTTTTCATAACAGTAATCATATTCCCATTGATTGAAGATTAGTGTTCCTTTGGGATAGTTGTCGACTTTTGGAATATGTTTCCTTATGTTTTTCAGTCCTCTTTGAACATCATCAAAGTCTTCTTTCAAATCGAGTAGGAAACCCTTCCCAATATTCTTTCTAAGCATTTTGATCGTATTTCGGAGTGAATTGAGCCATTCATATCTTACTGTTAGTCTTCCTGTGAATATGAGAAAAAAATATAGTGCTCTTCCGTATGATGAGAATCTCAAAGGGAAGAAGAAGTTCCAATGAGCTTCTCGATACATGCAATCAAGAACGAGAGGATTTGCTCCAGAATCATAATATAAAGCTGCATAATAGTGTAATTTAATTTCTTTTCCATACGGGTCATCTTCATTATTCGTATAGTAGCAATCGAAATCTATTCTTTTTAATTCTAACATGTATTTTACAACTTTCCATGGAACATCAATTGTTTCTGTTCTATTATCTTTTGGATCTGGATTGTATCTAAGCATAGAATCCTTGTTCATCTCCGATTCACCGAAATGAAACATGTATTGATCCTTCTTATAGTGCATTTAATGCTTACTTTTTTTTATCTGAAAAACCAAAATTTTAAAAAACCGCAAAATTGCTCACTGAAATTTTTAATTTCAAATAAAGTTTCATAGATTATAACTATTTCATAAATGCTGCTTTGAGAAATTTATGTGAATCCACTTTTGATATAATCTTATTACAACATCTTTGAAGGACGAAAGTAAAGGTAGTTTAAAATGTCTTTCAAATCCTTTATAACAGCTCTCATAAAACCATTCCATGTTACCTAAATTTGGATTGCTAGATTCTCGCCTATCATGTAAAAAAAATCGCTTTTCTCACAATTCCATTTTTTGATTTTTTTATTGATTTTTTTTATCATGAAACGATCCTCATCTCAAGGTCCTACTGGTTTAAAAGGAGATAATTTTGATGAAGATGAGGCATTTGATTCTCTTGATGAACAATTACTTGATCTGACATTATCTCCAGTACCAAATAAAATTAGTTCTCGAAAACCAAGAAAATTACCGAAAATGCAAAATTTTATTGACATGCAAGATGTCCTTCCCTTAACTCCTCTGGAAAAATTACCAACTACCATACCAACAATTCCAAAAACATCTTTTGCACCAGAAGATATTATATTCAGAACAAATATGTATTTAGAAACTCAAATAAGACAGGTAATGTTCGAAGTTACACGATATATTCAATCAGCAATGAACTATGAACCACAATTTGATACATTTGTCGAATCTTTCGTTAAAAAAATCAAAATCGAAATAGAAAACGAGCTTAAGTTACCACTACTTAAAATAGCTACTTGCTTTCGAAAGGTTTTTGACAGTTCTGAATTAATTCCTTTTAAAATTTTAATGGCATCAGCAAATTTTGTTGATAACAATACTAGTTACGAAGAAAGAACGCTAGTTCTACAAAATTTGAATAAGAAAATCGATCAAAGAAGTAAAATTTATCAAGAATGTTGTTTACAACTACAAGATACGATAAAAGAGCTAAATAAACAACGAAAATCATTTTACAAAGATTTAAAAGGTAGAATTGCTCAGTCTAAACAAAGGAAAGAAGCAATTAATTTATTGGAGTCTCAAATAATTGATTTAGACCATGATATTGAAATGACAAGGAAGAAAACAGAAAGAATAAAGGTTGCGCCTACTCACAACATTACAATGCTTACAGAACACGAAAATGAAGAATTTAATGAGTCATTTGAAATTATTCAGAAAATTTCGGATCATTTGAATGAACTGCAGCCAATTATTAAAGAAAGAGACCTTCCTTCGTATGAAGATTTAAGATTTCAGGAAAAAATGCTTAATGAGGAATTAATGTCGGAATATTTACGTCAAAATAACTTGACACAATCCGACATTATGTTTTTACAGCCATCTTTATATTAGTTTTTGTTTGTATTTGTTTGTATTTCTATATTAGTAAATTTTATCATGTATTATTCATCCATATTGCTCTACATGATTCTTTAAGCATATTTATCTAATTTATCATGTAATTTCATGCAATAATTTTTTATATCCCTTCAAGTAATGATCATTTTACATATGTTTAGTATTGAAATAGGCAATGCATTGACTCACAACTCAGTCATGAATAAAACTCAAATTCTAATAATTCAATGATTCCGATAGATTGAGGTAGATCATTATTTAGTTTAAAATCAGTATTGTATCAAAATAATAAAATTGCTTTGAAAGTTAAATTAATTACTTTAGAAAATGATTTTGGATATGGATACGTTACAGAGAGCTTCTCAGTTCTTTAATAGTTCTTCAGCAAAGCTCATTGATCTACTCAAAGATCCGCCTATGCTCTCATTATTTCGCAATAACGATCAAGATGCAACAAAATTGTACTATTTATTTCTAACTTCAGTTTTATGAACCGCATTGAAGAAGCGATGGAAATATGTTTCTATTCAGAGGATGATGCATTAGCTTCTAAAGCATTTCTCTTGTTTTCGAAATTAGATATAGGTATTATCAATCCAACAACATTTAATTACGCATTATTATCCAAAGCAACAAATATATTTATCAAAAGTCCCGCTCCAGATAAAGTTATCAGTCGATTGTCGTCTTTAATTTTATATTCTATCAGAAATTTTCCAAATGATTGCCTTGAAACATGCGGAATCATCATACAACTCCTACAGTATATCTATGTTGGTGGTTGTGCTGAAATGTTTCAATCAATTTGCGATTTCAATTCTCCTTGCACTCAAATACAATCATTTCTTGTTGAAGCTAGTCTATCTGAGTGTGTAAATAAATCTCTGCAAACAGCAAGCAACAAAGAATCGATTTGTCAATTAATTCGATTAATACGAATGAGCAGCGGAAATAATGTTCTCGCTCCTTCATTTAAGATACCAGAAATTTGTCTTTCAGTTATTACTTACATTCATGAAGAAGATCAGTATATGCAAGCACAAATCTGGCGTTGCTTAACAGGATTGATATCAGAAACTACATATTCAACATTAAGTTTTGTTTTAGAGCAAGCTTTCGATATAGTAGAACAAATGCAGCAAAAATTGAATATGTCAAACATATTCACGTTTGATTTCGTTGGAAAATATATTAAATTCGATACATCTGTTGCACCAATATATAATGATAAAAGAATTTTTGATTTTAGCATAGTTTTAATGGAGAAATATCAAGATTGCACAAATTTAATTGTTTCTATTTGTAGACTACTTAAAAACGCTCTTGATATTCCAGAATTGCATCCGATCGTTATAAGATCAATTGTTCCTTATATGATTTTTGTCACGCAAACAGAAAAAAGAAATGCGACAATTGCTTTGTCATATTCTTTTCTCAGCGACTTAGTGACGAAAGCACAAACCCAAAGGGTCCTTAAGAAAGAACTAGAAGCAATTCCAGATTTTAAAGTTTTTTGCGATAAATATTTATTTCCGTATAACGAGCTTTTGTATGCAAAATATGGCGGAGGATTTTCTAGAGTTAATAGACGTAAAAGCTCATCTTTGTTTGTTGACTAAATATAGAATGTTATTATGTAATGTTTTAAATATGCCTGAAATATCATAAACTTCAATAATACTTCAATATTGAATCCAATTTTAATAATCTACAAAAATTATTCCTTTTTCACTTAGTACATTATAACTTTAATAAGAACATTAATATTGATAACAAAATGAATCAGTTTACTTATTTTTTGGGGTTTTGTTTAGATGATTTTTGTAAATTTAGAAGTATTGATCAATGAAAGAGGCTTACTATTTGATTAGTTTTGCTATGAAAAGTATCTCATGTTAAAGAAATTACTAATAACAAACATAACTAATTTTTTATTTAAAAATTTCAATTTCATTACAATTAGTACTATGAGTAATAGCCCCATTGAAATTGAATATCATCATAGTAGCTAAATTATATTGAAAAGAAAGAATTAAAAATCAAGTGGAATTATTTCTGAATTTTTTGACCTATATTTAATTGGATGTGGAACTGAGTCTGATGTATTTTCTGTAGCGTTACCTTCAGTTTGATCTTCATGCACAATATTACGAGAAATTTCTGAAGATAAGTTTGCGTTATTTGAATTCGATTTTTTTACTCTGATAGTCCATTTCTTGGACTCTCCTTTTGTATTTAAGTAAAATGGCATCTTATCGAGTAAATCTTGATCAATAGAAACTTTTTGAGGGAGTAAAGTATAACCTAATTGCTGGAGGGAGCCATTAATTGAAGATTTGCATTTTCCTAACAATATCTTAAGCTGTTGAATATTAATTGCAATTTTGTTTTGGCCAAAAACAATTCCGCAAACCATAGCCCTCTTTGGTCTGTCTCCTTCACCTCTATTAATATATTCTTCTATCTTTTTCAAATTAGCTGAGAATGACTCCAGGCTCTCTCCTTTTTTCTTATTTTTAATTCTCTCTTGGAAAGAATCCCTAAGCTTTAAATAATCAGAGACATCATAAGATGACAGTGTTTCCCAATGTAACGGCATGTTTTCGGCTGGAGGAATAACGAATCTACTCATTTCGAATTTTTTTTGTTTCAAATTTTATTCAAAAACGGTTAGCAAAACTCGTCTAAAAATTATAAGGTTTGGACACAAAAATAAATAGTTATATTGAACGCAAACACTATAGAGAGCGAGATCAACTGATTTATCCATCAAATTATAAAATTCATATTAATTTTCAAATTCAAAAGTGGCAACAAACACTCACTATACCATATTCATTAATTGCATCTGTATTTACTAATTAATCAAGGTCAAACCCAAAAATTATCTTAGAAATGAGCTCAACGTTAGAAATATTTTTTGGGAAATAAGAGATTTAGCTCAAATTTAATATCATTATGAGACTTGTAATAAGTCGGATAAACTTTAATCGAGTACATATACTTTGCGAAAAGATAATGAGGAAATTCAGGAGCTTGATTTTCAAACCTCCCAATAAAACATATTTAATAATATCAAGTAGCATCTTTGAAGACATAATAACAGTTTTAAATTGAGGGAGCAATCTTGCAGATTTTAAATTTTGTGATATTTTAGCAACGATATCTGAGAATGAATGCCTTGAAGAATCTAAAATGAACAAAGTTTTTTAAAATTTTTATCTTGTATCACCTTGTAAAGAGACTAAGTTAAATTGAAGAGTTGTTCTAAGCAGGAGGCAGTCTTTGTTTCTTTGTCCACAATTTATTTTTCCTTTTTATTATCATCACAAAAAGATTATTTGGTAAATATAAGTGATCCGATTCACTTCATGAAACTATCAAGAATATGGGCAATGAAATTCTATTCATCATATATGAATTTTAAAGAAATCAAATCAGATTCAAGCTGTCAACTCTTCCAAAAGGATTGTAAAATACTTTGAGATAACTATTGCAAACTTTGAGAATGAGAAATTCAAAACATATAAGAAAGATTTATTTTTTCGAAGAAACGAGAGATTCCATGAAGGAAAGATCCTTTAATAAATCATTCGTCTTATCACATCTATCTTCAAATAATCTGCAAATATATGTGCAGCGTTTATCATTTTCTGAATAATACTTTGGGAGTCTTATTTTAAATGAATGAACATTTCATTATTTAGGCAATAACAATATCAGATCCAATGATATACCTCATCTTCAAGAGTTAAATCGAAATTATATTTTATTAAGACAATCAAATCCGATATATTAAGAATTTACGAATTCAACAAAGAAAATACAAAACAAATGAAATATTAATATAATTATTAAGTAATATCTATAACATTAACGTGGGGTTAGTGACGGCACAACAATCTTTTGGCGATTTATCGATCTTATATATTGTTCTAGGGAAGGAACCTGTGGTTCATCCTTAACAAATGGTTTGGGCTTAAATACAGATGGAATAGTAAATGTAGAAACAAGATGATGGTTATTCAAAGCAAATTTTCTCTGAGTTTCAATATCTTTGTTAAAATCTTTCTGATTTTGAATTTCGCTGGTTTCTGCGTAATAAGAATCTAGCATTTGGGCCATCTGTTGGTTCTTTATTGCTTGTTCTACAATGAAATTCTGATGTTTGTAAAAATCGAAGATCTGTGTTCTGGTATAGTAACCTCTCCAACGTTTCTGTATTTTTGATGCCATTTCATTAAAGAAATCCATTCTTTCATTTGAATATTTTTCTTCTCGAAGCTGCATAACATAAAATTTAGCCATATGTCGTCTCCAACAGCTTTGTATTAAAGTAGCTTTTTCGTGTAGTCTTCTTAAATTGCGTCTCTGGAAGTAATCACGCCATATTTTTTGAATTTTTACTGCTGCGTTAAACTCTTTCTCGCAATTTTCTTCTGCTTCATCTATTTCTTTGAAATAAAGATCAATGATACTATTTCGTCCCCGAAATAAACGTCCAAAAGCAGTCATTTTTCTTAAAATATTTTTTGTGAGATTCGTTACAATTTTTTACATTTATCGGCGTGAAGCATGCATCCACAATTAAAAAAATCTTTATTTTGTGAGCAGAATTACAAATAAAATTTCATCATCAGTTCTATTCAAAATTTACATAGTTATAACTTAACTTTTTTTTAATGAATTTTTATTGATTCATTGATACTTTTTATACCATATGTTCAAAATGGTATTGAGTATAGTGATTATGGAACTATTCTCATTCGTGCACCTGATGATTTTAGCGGAGATCTCATTATTCCAAAAGAAGTCATTTCATTTGTGACTACATCAAACAATGTTGGTGGACCATTCCCAAAATGCAGAGATAACATAAGATCGTTATCATTTTTTCCTGCAGCCAAAGTCCAAATCATTTGCAGTTTCTGTTTCTATCGATCTGCATTAGAAACCGTCGATATGTAATATTGCACCTTATTCACATATCTGAATAATTCTATATTTAGACTATGTCAAAAGCTGCAATCAATAACACTTCCCCCTAACCTGAGAGAAATTTGGGGTGGATGTTTAGGATGATGTAGTTTGGAATCAATTTCTTTGCCCAATTCTATAGTGAAGATTTATGGATGGACTCCACAAGATGGAGGTGTATTTACTGGATCTCTTTCCTCAATTACAATTAATCCTGAATCTCAATTAGAATTAATTGGATCCGAAGCATTCGCTGGTTCTAAATGAACATCTATTTTCATTCCAAAAAATGTTAATTCATTATCAGGTACATGCCTTCACAAAGTTTTTCTAAATGAAATATTAATTGATTCCGAGAATCCCAACTTTAAATCAGATAAATTTTCAATTTTTGTTGGAACAAATAATGATACTTTAAATTATGTCACTTCTAAGTATACAGGAAATTATGTAGTCCCAAGTTTTATTAGAAGAAATGGGACTACATAATTTGGAAATTGTATATTTCTAGCATTGCCTTTCATGAAAATGTTTATTCAATTGGAGCATACTGTTTCGTCGAATCAAATCTTGTTGATATTGTTCTTCCTGAAAAAGTTGTGATCATTGAAGTAGTTGAAAAATGTTACATTATCTAAAGCGACAATAAAAATTTATAATAATTCCTTTTATAATTGCATTTCTCTTGCAAGAATTGAATTTCCTTTAACTCTTACAAATATTGGAGAATCTGTTTTCTATGGGTGTAATAAGTTCGTTATTGATTCAAACCAGAATTCAAACTTTAATTACTAAAAACAAATGCTACTATCAAATAAAAAACAACCATAATTGAATTCTTCGAAAATGATGTAAACCTGGAAATAACAGCTCCTCCAGAAACAACAACAATTGGAACTAGGACATTCATGAATAAGAATCTTAAAACTATAGGGTGTCCAAAGGTGTGTTTAGCACAAACCTGAATACTGCGAATAGAAATAAACAAGTTACATATATATAAAGTTTATTTAAATATAATCACCATTGGATTCAATCACGCGTTCGCAGCGATCGATCCAGGCTTGAAAGACACGCTTTAAATCATCATGAGAAAATTGAGTTAGTATACATAACTTGGGTACGGCGGCACTGCGTTCCACCTTATCCAAGATAACGGTTTGACACTTTACAAAACCGCTAACGTATATTTTACAACACAAACGACAACACTAACTTAACCTTAAATATTTACAAAGCCGCCAACCACTTCACCTCACTAACATTTTCGCTAACGACTTCACTAATGAAAAAATAAACGTTCTCACTAACGTTCCCACTAATGTTCTCATTTACAAAAGTATTGCAGCGCTTCCCATTGCTGTGCTTCACACAATAGTTCATATTCTTCAGTATCGCTGCTGTCACTCCAATCGTCAGAGTCAAAATCACTGTCAAAATAAATGTATGTAAGTTTTGACAAAGCTAATGAAACACGCTTACCGTTTGTATCTATTGCTTTTATATATCTCCCATTATGTTTGTTGTCGTAAACGCTCAACTAAATTTACCCTTTCTCCCTCGTATCTGATAGAATGTATTTTCACGAGGAACGAAGAACAAATTCTTGAACTCATGACCGTTGTAGTTTGTTATCTCAATAGTTTTCGTCATTTATATAAAAATAAAATAAAAAATAAACTTAAAAATTAATGATATCACCACCCTCACACGTATGAAAAATAGCACAAAAATAATGTTTAGGTGAAGTGGTGAAATCTCACCTCTTTTTTCACCTGTTTTTTCACCCTGTTGAATTCATTGCTTTATAACTCTCTTCCTTTCTCCAACTCTTCTAACTTCTTCCTAAGTTTAGCAATGTTGTCCTCATGAAGTTTAATCTTTCTCAAAATTCCTTCTCTATCTAATGGTTGCTTTATCTTTCTAAACTGAACTCTACCATCCTTCATAGTATGAACGTAAAAACCTTCTGGAACCGCTCCTGATTTAATGTATTCTACCAAAAACTTTTGTTTCATTGCTTCAGTGACTTTAGTCGTCATTTTACTCTAAGGTGAAGCTAGCACAGCGATAATGGATTTCATGACTTTTTAGTATTTCATGCAATCTTAACAGATAGCCTTACAAGTACTTCCAGTGTCCCTAGCTGTCCCTCCTTTTTATATAACTCCATGACATTTATAATCTCGCGAAACTTAACAGGTAGCATAGCAGATTAAAATCAGATGAGGTTTTGAACCAAAATTTCTAAGCAACGTTGTCAAGGATTTTGAGGAACTAGGGACAGAGTGTGGCAAAGTCCAAGATTTAATTTATCTTCATCTGTTTCATCAGCTATCTCATCTAATATGCCAATATTTTATTCATAACTCGTGGCAAACTCACTAACTTTCGTTATGTTCATCTGCATGCTTCATCTGATAGAAAGTATGACTTTCATTAACTCTGTGAGATAATGAAAACTACTAGGGACAGAGACCATGGCAAAGTTTATGACTTTCATTATTTCCAGAACTTAATGAAAACTACTAGGGACAGAGACCATGGCAAAGTTCATGATTTAATTTATTCTCTCACTAACAACAAACACAAACTCCAACACTAACATCAAGTACTAACTTCAGCACAAATGACAAACACTAACAACAAACACGAACTCCAACACTAACGACAAGTACTAACTTCAGCACAAATGACAAACACTAACAACAAACACAAACTCCAACACTAACGACAAAAATAAATGTCCTCACTTCTTAACAAAGTAATATGTGCTTCTTACACCACCATAGCTCAAACGTTTCTTTTCAAACATCGATTGAAACTTATTTTGAGCCATTGGCTTTAGTCTCTTTTTCTTCAAATACGCCAAGAAATCTTCTTCATATCTTTTCACTTCATAGCCTTCTTTAAACTCCTCCTTGTTAAGTTCTATGAAATCCTTTATAACATTCTTTGTTGCAATGGCTTCTTCACGAACTACATCGTGAACTATTTCATCATTGCATTCATGTATGACCTCCTCACTGTTCTCATGAACTATTTCAACACTGTTCTCATGAACGACCTCCTTACTGTCTTTCATAAGCGTTTCAAAGTCTCCTTTACTCATTACTTCAATCTCATGCTGTTCACAGTAGTACTTAAACTCACTGTATATGTCTTTGTTGTATGTTATATTGCTTCCCATGTACTCCATGAATTTTTCAAGCACTTCCTCATAATTCACTGTTTCTTTCTTTCCACGACCTTCTAATATCATACTTGCTTCGTAAATATAACTTCTTGCAGAACCGTCTCGCTTTCTACTTCTCTTCACAAATTCTCTCATCTTGCCGCCAAATACATTTGAACTACATGCAAAGAATTCATTCTCCTTCGCAAATTCTTTATATCTTCTGTAGCACTCTGTACAATTCCATCCGGATACAAACTTTTCATAGAACTCCTCGTAAAACATTTGGTAAGGTGTTTTGTTCATTTCGATGAGTTCTTGTTTAGCCCTGGTGAATGGTATCTTCCTTACATCAAATTCACTTAAATCTTTCTTCATGAAGTACGTCAGTAAGTTTGAATAAAACTCTTCATTAAAGCTTTCAATGAGATTTGAGAAATATTCGTAATTTCCTTTGTATCTGCTGCTTACGTCAATGACAACAAATCTTCTGTCGTCTTTGTCAATCTTTACTGAGTTGAAGTTGTTAGATATCATGATGATATTACAAACATTCTCTATCTTTCTTACTGGCTGACACTTCTGATTTAAGTCCAACTGAGTCTCTGTTACTATTGACTTTAGTGCGTCGTGGTTCATGACCTTAGACGTATCGCATGAGCTTAGTTCATTGCATACGATGAGCTTCATGTTCTCAATAGCAGCATCGAATCTACCAACCACATTCTCTATTGCCGTTATATTATTGTTGGCGTACTTGCTAATGAGCTCGCATAGAACATTACTAAGTACATTCTTACCAGTTCCTTGCTTTCCTATTAACAAAAGTACTGTTCCAGTCTTTCCACAAGGATTTTGAATGATGTAGGCGAACCAGTTCAAAACATACTCATAAAGCTCTTCATCCTCATTACATATGACATCGTGAACATGTTTCAAATATCCTTCAATAATGCTTTCATCTACTTCATTCAGTACCTCATACTCATATCCTCTGAAATAGCTGTAAATGTCATCTCTTTTGTCAAAGAATCTCATGCCTGACTTCATAAGATAGTTCTTGTTCTGACCCGCTTCATAAATCATCAGTGCGTTCACATCCTTCTCTTCAATACGTCCTACATAAACACTCTTCATGAGCTTATTGAATTCCTTGCTATCTACTGACACAAGTGTTGTTGTGTCTCGTATTCCATCATAATCTTTCACTAGATATGTCATACGTGCTCCGTCAATAACGACAACACATCTTCTTAAGTCATTTATAACACTAGCTATGTCAATACCTTCTTCACTCATGTACTTATTTCTCCTCAAGTTCTTTAGTGTGAAAGTGTCTCTAAGTTCTATTTCAAGCAATTCATTTACATGTCCTTTGCAATACTTCTCTATAAAATATTTCTGTCGTTCTTTACTAAGTTTCTTAACAGCTCTGAAGAAACATGTGTTTTGACTCAAACATCCTTCACAACTTCTCTCATTCATTCCTAGTTCTTTCATGTCATTATCTTCAACCTCTATGGTCTCATTGACTAAGGTCAAAGGGTTCTTAGTCATTGCTGGTCTTATCTGAAACAATGTTTGTGCAACAGGTTTAACTAGTTCAGCAACGTCCTTCCTTAATATGAATAGCTGTTTCCACTCATCTTTGCTAACAGTTCTTTCATAACCACTGACAGTAATGATTTCATTTGCTGACCTTAGACGCTTATGTTCTATCATTTGTATTGCTTTTGTGTAAGGCTTTCGTGAGCATAGGTTGTATATGTCATTCCTGCAATGTTCATTCATGCCAATAGTACTAAATCCTTTCTTTGCTGTTGAGTGCATAATATCCATTAGTTCCTGTGTTCGTATTGCTGTCTCATAAAATACAACAAGACCTTTGTCATCTATGACGTACTTACCGAAAACATTGCTTATATTCTTTAACCATGAAATAACATCCTCATTCATGCTGTCAAACATGAAGTAAGGTCTTACATACTCTTCACTTATAAGATACTCCACAAAATACTTGTTAAGCTCTATGTCCTCGTGAGCGATTTCATTAGGTTTGATATTAGTTCCTTTTGTCATTGCTGTCATGTACTTCACTCTCATAGTTCCTTTCAATAGCGTAAAAATACTTCATTGTTTCATAACTGCTCTAAATTCTGTTCAAAATTCGTACAACATAACTTTTTAACATTAGTGAAAGAACATGAGCGAAACAACAACATCTAACATTACAGAAGAAGTCAATGACAATGCCGATGAAAACATTACAGAAGGAGCTAGTGAAAATATTGACGAGTTCAGTGAGGAAGAAGATATTGAAGACGTCAATGAGAACGTTAGTGGGGAACAAACTCAATGGGAAACATTGAGAAATCATGAAGATTATGAGATTTGTACGACATATCCTTTCTATTGTCGAAAGAAAGACAAACATATTATGAGTGAATGCTTAAATAATTATGGTTATATTGTGCTTAGTTTAAACAACAAAACATTTAAAGCATAGAATTATTGCAGAACAGTGGATTGAAAATCCAAACAATTTGAAAGAAATAGACCATATAAATCATGATAGAACGGACAACAGAATCTCAAACCTTCGTTGGTGTTCTAGATCTGAAAACAATAGAAATAAAAGCAAGTATGGCGATATAGTTTATGAGTTCGTTGATGAAATATCTGACGAAGCTGTTGAAATAACAGATTATGGTAAGCATTCGTTTGAGTTCTACTACTATGTTGAGAATGAAGACGCATTCTATTATTATACAGGTCTTAACTATCGAAAACTTCATATAAACTTTACAAAAACAGGTGCTGCTTATGTTTGTATGATAGATACAGAAAACAAGAGTGTAATTTTATTCATAAACAAATTCAAACGCTTGTACGGCTTCATGTAGGACAAACATTATTTTTCAACACTAACGCCAACACTTAGGACAAACATTCATGACTAACATTACTGTATAACATAGACACTAACTTCATCGAAACTAAACGTAAATGTTTTGTCATGATTTCTTCGTATATGTTTTGTCATGATTTCATCGTAAATGCTTTGTTATGACTTCATCGAACTTAAACGTAAATGTTTTCAGTGTCACCACGTCACCATGTGTCACCAGGTTATTTAACTTCTCTTAAAATTACTGACAACATGACATTTTGACAACAGTCCAGGAAATAAATTTTATCGTAAATGTTTACGTTAATGTTTTCATTAATGATTTCGTATATGTTTTGACATGACTTCATCGTAAATTTTTTGTCATGATTTCATCGTATATGTTTTGTCATGATTTCATCGTAAATGCTTTGTTATGACTTCATCGAACTTAAACGTAAATGTTTTCAGTGTCACCACGTCACCATGTGTCACCAGGTTATTTAACTTCTCTTAAAATTACTGACAACATGACATTTTGACAACAGTCCAGGAAATAAATTTTATCGTAAATGTTTACGTTAATGTTTTCATTAATGATTTCGTATATGTTTTGTCATGACTTCTTCGTAAATTTTTTGTCATGACTTCTTCGTATATGTTTTGTCATGACTTCATCGTAAACACTTTGTCGAAACTTCTTCGTAAACTAAACGTAAATGTTTGTCATGACTTCATCGTAAATGTTTTGTCGAAACTTCTTCGTAAATGTTTTGTCATGACTTCATCGTAAACACTTTGTCGAAACTTCTTCGTAAATGTTTTGTCATGACATCGTAAATGCAACTTCATCGTAAAACTTTGTCAAAACTTCATCGTAAACACTTTGTCAAAGCTTCTTCGTAAATGTTTTGTCATGATTTCATCGTATATGCTTTGTCGAAACTTCATCGTATATGTTTTGTTATGATTTCATCGTAAATGTTTTGTTATGATTTCATCGTATATGCTTTGTCGAAACTTCTTCGTAAACTAAACGTAAATGTTTTGTCATGACTTCATCGTATATGTTTTGTTATGACTTTGTCAAGATTTCAAATGTTTTGTCAAGATTTCATCGTAAATGTTTTGTCAAGATTTCATCGAAACTTCTTCGTATATGTTTTGTCATGACTTCATCGTATATGTTTTGTCAAAACTTCATCGTAAACACTTTGTCAAAACTTCATCGTATATGTTTTGTCATGATTTCTTCGTAAATGTTTTGTCAAAACTTCATCGTAAACACTTTGTCAAAACTTCATCGGAAACTAAACGTAAATGTTTTGTCATGACTTCTTCGTAAATGTTTTGTCAAAACTTCATCGTAAACACTTTGTCAAAACTTCATCGTAAACACTTTGTCAAAACTTCATCGGAAACTAAACGTAAATGTTTTGTCATGACTTCTTCGTAAATGTTTTGTCATGACTTCTTCGTATATGTTTTGTCATGACTTCATGGTAAACACTTTGTCGAAACTTCATCGTAAACACTTTGTCGAAACTTCATCGTATATGTTTTGTCAAAACTTCTTCGTAAATGCTTTGTCGAAACTTCTTCGTAAATGTTTTGTCATGACTTCATCGTAAACACTTTGTCGAAACTTCTTCGTAAATGTTTTGTCATGACTTCATCGTAAATGTTTTGTCAAAACTTCATCGTAAACACTTTGTCAAAACTTCATCGTAAACACTTTGTCAAAGCTTCTTCGTAAATGTTTTGTCATGATTTCATCGTATATGCTTTGTCGAAACTTCATCGTATATGTTTTGTTATGATTTCATCGTAAATGTTTTGTTATGATTTCATCGTATATGCTTTGTCGAAACTTCTTCGTAAACTAAACGTAAATGTTTTGTCATGACTTCATCGTAAATGTTTTGTCGAAACTTCTTCGTAAATGTTTTGTCATGACTTCATCGTAAACACTTTGTCGAAACTTCTTCGTAAATGTTTTGTCATGACTTCATCGTAAATGTTTTGTCAAAACTTCATCGTAAACACTTTGTCAAAACTTCATCGTAAACACTTTGTCAAAGCTTCTTCGTAAATGTTTTGTCATGATTTCATCGTATATGCTTTGTCGAAACTTCATCGTATATGTTTTGTTATGATTTCATCGTAAATGTTTTGTTATGATTTCATCGTATATGCTTTGTCGAAACTTCTTCGTAAACTAAACGTAAATGTTTTGTCATGACTTCATCGTATATGTTTTGTTATGACTTTGTCAAGATTTCATCGTAAATGTTTTGTCAAGATTTCATCGTAAATGTTTTGTCAAGATTTCATCGAAACTTCTTCGTATATGTTTTGTCATGACTTCATCGTATATGTTTTGTCAAAACTTCATCGTAAACACTTTGTCAAAACTTCATCGTATATGTTTTGTCATGATTTCTTCGTAAATGTTTTGTCAAAACTTCATCGTAAACACTTTGTCAAAACTTCATCGGAAACTAAACGTAAATGTTTTGTCATGACTTCTTCGTAAATGTTTTGTCAAAACTTCATCGTAAACACTTTGTCAAAACTTCATCGTAAACACTTTGTCAAAACTTCATCGGAAACTAAACGTAAATGTTTTGTCATGACTTCTTCGTAAATGTTTTGTCATGACTTCTTCGTATATGTTTTGTCATGACTTCATGGTAAACACTTTGTCGAAACTTCATCGTAAACACTTTGTCGAAACTTCATCGTATATGTTTTGTCAAAACTTCTTCGTAAATGCTTTGTCGAAACTTCTTCGTAAATGTTTTGTCATGACTTCATCGTAAACACTTTGTCGAAACTTCTTCGTAAATGTTTTGTCATGACTTCATCGTAAATGTTTTGTCAAAACTTCATCGTAAACACTTTGTCAAAACTTCATCGTAAACACTTTGTCAAAGCTTCTTCGTAAATGTTTTGTCATGATTTCATCGTATATGCTTTGTCGAAACTTCATCGTATATGTTTTGTTATGATTTCATCGTAAATGTTTTGTTATGATTTCATCGTATATGCTTTGTCGAAACTTCTTCGTAAACTAAACGTAAATGTTTTGTCATGACTTCATCGTATATGTTTTGTCGAAACTTCATCGTATATGCTTTGTCAAGATTTCATCGAAACTATACGTAAATGTTTGTTATGACTTCATCGTAATGAGTGTAAATGACCCAAAAATAATGTTTAGGTGAAGAGGTGAGATCTCACCTCTTTTTTCACCTGTTTTTTCACCCTCACCGCTTAGCGGCTCAGACCCTTTGGGTCTCGTGAATTTACACCAAAAATAATGTTTTGTTATGACTTCATCGAACTTAAACGTATATGTTTTGACATGACTTCATCGTAAATTTTTTGTCATGATTTCATCGTATATGTTTTGTCATGATTTCATCGTAAATGCTTTGTTATGACTTCATCGAACTTAAACGTAAATGTTTTCAGTGTCACCACGTCACCATGTGTCACCAGGTTATTTAACTTCTCTTAAAATTACTGACAACATGACATTTTGACAACAGTCCAGGAAATAAATTTTATCGTAAATGTTTACGTTAATGTTTTCATTAATGATTTCGTATATGTTTTGTCATGACTTCTTCGTAAATTTTTTGTCATGACTTCTTCGTATATGTTTTGTCATGACTTCATCGTAAACACTTTGTCGAAACTTCTTCGTAAACTAAACGTAAATGTTTTGTCATGACTTCATCGTAAATGTTTTGTCGAAACTTCTTCGTAAATGTTTTGTCATGACTTCATCGTAAACACTTTGTCGAAACTTCTTCGTAAATGTTTTGTCATGACTTCATCGTAAATGTTTTGTCAAAACTTCATCGTAAACACTTTGTCAAAACTTCATCGTAAACACTTTGTCAAAGCTTCTTCGTAAATGTTTTGTCATGATTTCATCGTATATGCTTTGTCGAAACTTCATCGTATATGTTTTGTTATGATTTCATCGTAAATGTTTTGTTATGATTTCATCATATATGCTTTGTCGAAACTTCTTCGTAAACTAAACGTAAATGTTTTGTCATGACTTCATCGTATATGTTTTGTTATGACTTTGTCAAGATTTCATCGTAAATGTTTTGTCAAGATTTCATCGTAAATGTTTTGTCAAGATTTCATCGAAACTTCTTCGTATATGTTTTGTCATGACTTCATCGTATATGTTTTGTCAAAACTTCATCGTAAACACTTTGTCAAAACTTCATCGTATATGTTTTGTCATGATTTCTTCGTAAATGTTTTGTCAAAACTTCATCGTAAACACTTTGTCAAAACTTCATCGGAAACTAAACGTAAATGTTTTGTCATGACTTCTTCGTAAATGTTTTGTCAAAACTTCATCGTAAACACTTTGTCAAAACTTCATCGGAAACTAAACGTAAATGTTTTGTCATGACTTCTTCGTAAATGTTTTGTCATGACTTCTTCGTATATGTTTTGTCATGACTTCATGGTAAACACTTTGTCGAAACTTCATCGTAAACACTTTGTCGAAACTTCATCGTATATGTTTTGTCAAAACTTCTTCGTAAATGCTTTGTCGAAACTTCTTCGTAAATGTTTTGTCATGACTTCATCGTAAACACTTTGTCGAAACTTCTTCGTAAATGTTTTGTCATGACTTCATCGTAAATGTTTTGTCAAAACTTCATCGTAAACACTTTGTCAAAACTTCATCGTAAACACTTTGTCAAAGCTTCTTCGTAAATGTTTTGTCATGATTTCATCGTATATGCTTTGTCGAAACTTCATCGTATATGTTTTGTTATGATTTCATCGTAAATGTTTTGTTATGATTTCATCGTATATGCTTTGTCGAAACTTCTTCGTAAACTAAACGTAAATGTTTTGTCATGACTTCATCGTATATGTTTTGTCGAAACTTCATCGTATATGCTTTGTCAAGATTTCATCGAAACTATACGTAAATGTTTTGTTATGACTTCATCGTAATGAGTGTAAATGACCCAAAAATAATGTTTAGGTGAAGAGGTGAGATCTCACCTCTTTTTTCACCTGTTTTTTCACCCTCACCGCTTAGCGGCTCAGACCCTTTGGGTCTCGTGAATTTACACCAAAAATAATGTTTTGTTATGACTTCATCGAACTTAAACGTAAATGCTTTGTCATGACTTCTTCGTAAATGCTTTGTCAAAACTTCTTCGTAAATGCTTTGTCGAAACTTCTTCGTAAATGTTTTGTCATGACTTCATCGTAAATGTTTTGTCATGATTTCATCGTAAATGTTTTGTCAAACTGCATCGAAACTATACGTAAATGTTTTGTTATGACTTTGTCAAGATTTCATCGTAAATGCTTTGTCAAGATTTCTTCATAATGAGCGTAAATGACCAAAAAATAATTCATGAGGGTAGATATCGGGTTATATCTAACCATCTACCCTAAAATATATTTTAGTTAAAGTCCATCAAATATTTTTAGGATACTTTCACCAAATAATGTTTATATCAGATGAAACAGTAAAGTATTGCTGAATGTTTCCCTTCATTTCTTTATAAATTATTATTTCATTTATGATTTCATTAGATATACACATTCTACCCTCATTTCATTCTATACACAATTTACATCATAGACGATTTAATAGATATAATACTTTACTGTTTCATCTGATATAAACATTATTTGGTGAAAGTATCCTAAAAATATTTGATGGACTTTAACTAAAATATATTTTAGGGTAGATGGTTAGATATAACCCGATATCTACCCTCATGAATTATTTTTTGGTCATTTACGCTCATTATGAAGAAATCTTGACAAAGCATTTACGATGAAATCTTGACAAAGTCATAACAAAACATTTACGTATAGTTTCGATGCAGTTTGACAAAACATTTACGATGAAATCATGACAAAACATTTACGATGAAGTCATGACAAAACATTTACGAAGAAGTTTCGACAAAGCATTTACGAAGAAGTTTTGACAAAGCATTTACGAAGAAGTCATGACAAAGCATTTACGTTTAAGTTCGATGAAGTCATAACAAAACATTATTTTTGGTGTAAATTCACGAGACCCAAAGGGTCTGAGCCGCTAAGCGGTGAGGGTGAAAAAACAGGTGAAAAAAGAGGTGAGATCTCACCTCTTCACCTAAACATTATTTTTGGGTCATTTACACTCATTACGATGAAGTCATAACAAAACATTTACGTATAGTTTCGATGAAATCTTGACAAAGCATATACGATGAAGTTTCGACAAAACATATACGATGAAGTCATGACAAAACATTTACGTTTAGTTTACGAAGAAGTTTCGACAAAGCATATACGATGAAATCATAACAAAACATTTACGATGAAATCATAACAAAACATATACGATGAAGTTTCGACAAAGCATATACGATGAAATCATGACAAAACATTTACGAAGAAGCTTTGACAAAGTGTTTACGATGAAGTTTTGACAAAGTGTTTACGATGAAGTTTTGACAAAACATTTACGATGAAGTCATGACAAAACATTTACGAAGAAGTTTCGACAAAGTGTTTACGATGAAGTCATGACAAAACATTTACGAAGAAGTTTCGACAAAGCATTTACGAAGAAGTTTTGACAAAACATATACGATGAAGTTTCGACAAAGTGTTTACGATGAAGTTTCGACAAAGTGTTTACCATGAAGTCATGACAAAACATATACGAAGAAGTCATGACAAAACATTTACGAAGAAGTCATGACAAAACATTTACGATGAAGTCATGACAAAACATTTACGTTTAGTTTACGAAGAAGTTTCGACAAAGTGTTTACGATGAAGTCATGACAAAACATATACGAAGAAGTCATGACAAAACATTTACGAAGAAGTCATGACAAAACATTTACGATGAAGTCATGACAAAACATTTACGTTTAGTTTACGAAGAAGTTTCGACAAAGTGTTTACCATGAAGTCATGACAAAACATATACGAAGAAGTCATGACAAAACATTTACGAAGAAGTCATGACAAAACATTTACGATGAAGTCATGACAAAACATTTACGTTTAGTTTACGAAGAAGTTTCGACAAAGTGTTTACGATGAAGTTTTGACAAAGTGTTTACGATGAAGTTTTGACAAAACATTTACGAAGAAATCATGACAAAACATATACGATGAAGTTTTGACAAAGTGTTTACGATGAAGTCATGACAAAACGTATACGAAGAAGTTTCGATGAAATCTTGACAAAACATTTACGATGAAATCTTGACAAAGTCATAACAAAACATATACGATGAAGTCATGACAAAACATTTACGTTTAGTTTACGAAGAAGTTTCGACAAAGTGTTTACCATGAAGTCATGACAAAACATATACGAAGAAGTCATGACAAAACATTTACGAAGAAGTCATGACAAAACATATACGATGAAGTTTTGACAAAGTGTTTACGATGAAGTTTTGACAAAACATATACGATGAAGTCATGACAAAACATATACGAAGAAGTTTCGATGAAATCTTGACAAAACATTTACGATGAAATCTTTACAAAGTCATAACAAAACATATACGATGAAGTCATGACAAAAACATTTACGTTTAGTTTACGAAGAAGTTTCGACAAAGCATATACGATGAAATCATAACAAAACATTTACGATGAAATCATAACAAAACATTTACGTTTAGTTTACGATGAAGTCATGACAAAGCATTTACGATGAAATACCTGTAAATGAAGCTTTATAAAGTATGATTGGAATTTATTTTTGCATTAATCCTGCTGTATTGTCAAAATGTCATGTTGTCAGTAATTTTAAGAGAAGTTAAATAACCTGGTAGCACATGGTAACATGGTAACACTGAAAACATCTACCTAAACATTATTTTTGGTGTAAATTCAGCAACAAAATGAACGAGGTCAGGATTTATGTAAATACCTTTGAATTCATTCATAACGCCCTTTGTAAGCTCATAAAATGCTTGTTTTGAGGTTGAGCCACTTTTGGCTCGACCGTATTCTTTCAACCAAAACTCAAGAATTTCCTGCATGAATTTTGTATAAAAAGCAACCGCCGGAATTCAGACTGTTGCTATATTCTTCACAAAACGCCTTATAATACTCTTCCAGGACTTATTTTCCAACAACTTTCTAAAGTCTTTCCTAAACTGACGGCGCAAAGCGCCAAGACCGAAGGTCCTGACTAACTGACTGACTGACTGACTGACTGACGGCACAAAGTGGCTTAACGAAAACATTAATATATAAAATTCATGAAAATTCATGAAAATTCACGAGACCCAAAGGGTCTGAGCCGCTAAGCGGCGAGGGTGAAAAAACAGGTGAAAAAAGAGGTGAGATCTCACCTCTTCACCTAAACATTATTTTTGGGTCATTTACACTCATTACGATGAAGTCATAACAAAACATTTACGTATAGTTTCGATGAAATCTTGACAAAGCATATACGATGAAGTTTCGACAAAACATATACGTTTAAGTTCGATGAAGCATTTACGATGAAGTCATGACAAAACATTTACGAAGAAATCATGACAAAACATTTACGTTTAGTTTACGAAGAAGTTTCGACAAAGTGTTTACCATGAAGTCATGACAAAACATATACGAAGAAGTCATGACAAAACATTTACGAAGAAGTCATGACAAAACATATACGAAGAAGTCATGACAAAACATATACGATGAAGTTTTGACAAAGTGTTTACGATGAAGTCATGACAAAACATTTACGATGAAGTCATGACAAAACATTTACGTTTAGTTTACGAAGAAGTTTCGACAAAGTGTTTACGATGAAGTCATGACAAAACATATACGAAGAAGTCATGACAAAACATTTACGAAGAAGTCATGACAAAACATTTACGATGAAGTCATGACAAAACATTTACGTTTAGTTTACGAAGAAGTTTCGACAAAGTGTTTACCATGAAGTCATGACAAAACATATACGAAGAAGTCATGACAAAACATTTACGAAGAAGTCATGACAAAACATATACGATGAAGTTTTGACAAAGTGTTTACGATGAAGTTTTGACAAAACATATACGATGAAGTCATGACAAAACATATACGAAGAAGTTTCGATGAAATCTTGACAAAACATTTACGATGAAATCTTGACAAAGTCATAACAAAACATATACGATGAAGTCATGACAAAACATTTACGTTTAGTTTACGAAGAAGTTTCGACAAAGCATATACGATGAAATCATAACAAAACATTTACGATGAAATCATAACAAAACATTTACGTTTAGTTTACGATGAAGTCATGACAAAGCATTTACGATGAAATACCTGTAAATGAAGCTTTATAAAGTATGATTGGAATTTATTTTTGCATTAATCCTGCTGTATTGTCAAAATGTCATGTTGTCAGTAATTTTAAGAGAAGTTAAATAACCTGGTAGCACATGGTAACATGGTAACACTGAAAACATCTACCTAAACATTATTTTTGGTGTAAATTCAGCAACAAAATGAACGAGGTCAGGATTTATGTAAATACCTTTGAATTCATTCATAACGCCCTTTGTAAGCTCATAAAATGCTTGTTTTGAGGTTGAGCCACTTTTGGCTCGACCGTATTCTTTCAACCAAAACTCAAGAATTTCCTGCATGAATTTTGTATAAAAAGCAACCGCCGGAATTCAGACTGTTGCTATATTCTTCACAAAACGCCTTATAATACTCTTCCCAGGACTTATTTTCCAACAACTTTCTAAAGTCTTTCCTAAACTGACGGCGCAAAGCGCCAAGACCGAAGGTCCTGACTAACTGACTGACTGACTGACTGACTGACGGCACAAAGTGGCTTAACGAAAACATTAATATATAAAATTCATGAAAATTCATGAAAATTCACGAGACCCAAAGGGTCTGAGCCGCTAAGCGGCGAGGGTGAAAAAACAGGTGAAAAAAGAGGTGAGATCTCACCTCTTCACCTAAACATTATTTTTGGGTCATTTACACTCATTACGATGAAGTCATAACAAAACATTTACGTATAGTTTCGATGAAATCTTGACAAAGCATATACGATGAAGTTTCGACAAAACATATACGTTTAAGTTCGATGAAGCATTTACGATGAAGTCATGACAAAACATTTACGAAGAAATCATGACAAAACATTTACGTTTAAGTTCGATGAAGTCATAACAAAACATTTACGTTTAGTTTACGATGAAATCATGACAAAACATATACGATGAAATCATGACAAAACATTTACGTTTAAGTTCGATGAAGTCATAACAAAACATTTACGTTTAGTTTACGATGAAGTCATGACAAAACATATACGATGAAATCATGACAAAACATTTACGATGAAGTTTTGACAAAACATTTACGAAGAAGTTTCGACAAAGCATATACGAAGAAGTCATGACAAAACATTTACGATGAAGTCATGACAAAACATTTACGAAGAAGTCATAACAAAACGTTTACGATGAAGTTCGACAAAACATATACGATGAAATCATGACAAAGCATTTACGATGAAATCATGACAAAACATATATGAAGAAGTCATAACAAAACGTTTACGATGAAGTCATGACAAAACATATACGATGAAGTTTTGACAAAACATTTACGATGAAATCATGACAAAACATATACGTTTAGTTTCGATGAAGTCATAACAAAGCATTTACGATGAAATCATGACAAAACATATACGATGAAATCATGACAAAAAATTTACGATGAAGTCATGTCAAAACATATACGAAATCATTAATGAAAACATTAACGTAAACATTTACGATAAAATTTATTTCCTGGACTGTTGTCAAAATGTCATGTTGTCAGTAATTTTAAGAGAAGTTAAATAACCTGGTGACACATGGTGACGTGGTGACACTGAAAACATTTACGTTTAAGTTCGATGAAGTCATAACAAAGCATTTACGATGAAATCATGACAAAACATATACGAAGAAATCATGACAAAACATTTACGTTTAGTTTCGATGAAGTTAGTGTCTATGTTATACAGTAATGTTAGTCATGAATGTTTGTCCTAAGTGTTGGCGTTAGTGTTGAAAAATAATGTTTGTCCTACATGAAGCCGTACAAGCGTTTGAATTTGTTTATGAATAAAATTACACTCTTGTTTTCTGTATCTATCATACAAACATAAGCAGCACCTGTTTTTGTAAAGTTTATATGAAGTTTTCGATAGTTAAGACCTGTATAATAATAGAATGCGTCTTCATTCTCAACATAGTAGTAGAACTCAAACGAATGCTTACCATAATCTGTTATTTCAACAGCTTCGTCAGATATTTCATCAACGAACTCATAAACTATATCGCCATACTTGCTTTTATTTCTATTGTTTTCAGATCTAGAACACCAACGAAGGTTTGAGATTCTGTTGTCCGTTCTATCATGATTTATATGGTCTATTTCTTTCAAATTGTTTGGATTTTCAATCCACTGTTCTGCAATAATTCTATGCTTTAAATGTATTTTGTTGTTTAAACTAAGCACAATATAACCATAATTATTTAAGCATTCACTCATAATATGTTTGTCTTTCTTTCGACGAATAGTAAAAGGATATGTCGTACAAATCTCATAATCTTCATGATTTCTCAATGTTTCCCATTGAGTTTGTTCCCCACTAACGTTCTCATTGACGTCTTCAATATCTTCTTCCTCACTGAACTCGTCAATATTTTCACTAGCTCCTTCTGTAATGTTTTCATCGGCATTGTCATTGACTTCTTCTGTAATGTTAGATGTTGTTGTTTCGCTCATGTTCTTTCACTAATGTTAAAAAGTTATGTTGTACGAATTTTGAACAGAATTTAGAGCAGTTATGAAACAATGAAGTATTTTTACGCTATTGAAAGGAACTATGAGAGTGAAGTACATGACAGCAATGACAAAAGGAACTAATATCAAACCTAATGAAATCGCTCACGAGGACATAGAGCTTAACAAGTATTTTGTGGAGTATCTTATAAGTGAAGAGTATGTAAGACCTTACTTCATGTTTGACAGCATGAATGAGGATGTTATTTCATGGTTAAAGAATATAAGCAATGTTTTCGGTAAGTACGTCATAGATGACAAAGGTCTTGTTGTATTTTATGAGACAGCAATACGAACACAGGAACTAATGGATATTATGCACTCAACAGCAAAGAAAGGATTTAGTACTATTGGCATGAATGAACATTGCAGGAATGACATATACAACCTATGCTCACGAAAGCCTTACACAAAAGCAATACAAATGATAGAACATAAGTGTCTAAGGTCAGCAAATGAAATCATTACTGTCAGTGGTTATGAAAGAACTGTTAGCAAAGATGAGTGGAAACAGCTATTCATATTAAGGAAGGACGTTGCTGAACTAGTTAAACCTGTTGCACAAACATTGTTTCAGATAAGACCAGCAATGACTAAGAACCCTTTGACCTTAGTCAATGAGACCATAGAGGTTGAAGATAATGACATGAAAGAACTAGGAATGAATGAGAGAAGTTGTGAAGGATGTTTGAGTCAAAACACATGGTTCTTCAGAGCTGTTAAGAAACTTAGTAAAGAACGACAGAAATATTTTATAGAGAAGTATTGCAAAGGATGTAAATGAATTGCTTGAAATAGAACTTAGAGACACTTTCACACTAAAGGACTTGAGGAGAAATAAGTACATGAGTGAAGAAGGTATTGACATAGCTAGTGTTATAAATGACTTAAGAAGATGTGTTGTCGTTATTGACGGAGCACGTATGACATATCTAGTGAAAGATTATGATGGAATACGAGACACAACAACACTTGTGTCAGTAGATAGCAAGGAATTCAATAAGCTCATGAAGAGTGTTTATGTAGGACGTATTGAAGAGAAGGATGTGAACGCACTGATGATTTATGAAGCGGGTCAGAACAAGAACTATCTTATGAAGTCAGGCATGAGATTCTTTGACGAAAGAGATGACATTTACAGCTATTTCAGAGGATATGAGTATGAGGTACTGAATGAAGTAGATGAAAGCATTATTGAAGGATATTTGAAACATGTTCACGATGTCATATGTAATGAGGATGAAGAGCTTTATGAGTATGTTTTGAACTGGTTCGCCTACATCGTTCAAAATCCTTGTGGAAAGACTGGAACAGTACTTTTGTTAATAGGAAAGCAAGGAACTGGTAAGAATGTACTTAGTAATGTTCTATGCGAGCTCATTAGCAAGTACGCCAACAATAATATAACGGCAATAGAGAATGTGGTTGGTAGATTCAATGCTGCTATTGAGAACATGAAGCTCATCGTATGCAATGAACTAAGCTCATGCGATACGTCTAAGGTCATGAACCACGACGCACTAAAGTCAATAGTAACAGAGACTCAGTTGGACTTAAATCAGAAGTGTCAGCCAGTAAGAAAGATAGAGAATGTTTGTAATATCATCATGATATCTAACAACTTCAACTCAGTAAAGATTGACAAAGACGACAGAAGATTTGTTGTCATTGACGTAAGCAGCAGATACAAAGGAAATTACGAATATTTCTCAAATCTCATTGAAAGCTTTAATGAAGAGTTTTATTCAAACTTACTGACGTACTTCATGAAGAAAGATTTAAGTGAATTTGATGTAAGGAAGATACCATTCACCAGGGCTAAACAAGAACTCATCGAAATGAACAAAACACCTTACCAAATGTTTTACGAGGAGTTCTATGAAAAGTTTGTATCCGGATGGAATTGTACAGAGTGCTACAGAAGATATAAAGAATTTGCGAAGGAGAATGAATTCTTTGCATGTAGTTCAAATGTATTTGGTGGCAAGATGAGAGAATTTGTGAAGAGAAGTAGAAAGCGAGACGGTTCTGCAAGAAGTTATATTTACGAAGCAAGTATGATATTAGAAGGTCGTGGAAAGAAAGAAACAGTGAATTATGAGGAAGTGCTTGAAAAATTCATGGAGTACATGGGAAGCAATATAACATACAACAAAGACATATACAGTGAGTTTAAGTACTACTGTGAACAGCATGAGATTGAAAAGATGAAGAAGTAAAGGAGACTTTGAAACGCTTATGAAAGACAGTAAGGAGGTCGTCATGAGAACAGTGTTGAAATAGTTCATGAGAACAGTGAGGAGGTCATACATGAATGCAATGATGAAATAGTTCACGATGTAGTTCGTGAAGAAGCCATTGCAACAAAGAATGTTATAAAGGATTTCATAGAACTTAACAAGGAGGAGTTTAAAGAAGGCTATGAAGTGAAAAGATATGAAGAAGATTTCTTGGCGTATTTGAAGAAAAAGAGACTAAAGCCAATGGCTCAAAATAAGTTTCAATCGATGTTTGAAAAGAAACGTTTGAGCTATGGTGGTGTAAGAAGCACATATTACTTTGTTAAGAAGTGAGGACATTTATTTTTGTCGTTAGTGTTGGAGTTTGTGTTTGTTGTTAGTGTTTGTCATTTGTGCTGAAGTTAGTACTTGTCGTTAGTGTTGGAGTTCGTGTTTGTTGTTAGTGTTTGTCATTTGTGCTGAAGTTAGTACTTGATGTTAGTGTTGGAGTTTGTGTTTGTTGTTAGTGAGAGAATAAATTAAATCATGAACTTTGCCATGGTCTCTGTCCCTAGTAGTTTTCATTAAGTTCTGGAAATAATGAAAGTCATAAACTTTGCCATGGTCTCTGTCCCTAGTAGTTTTCATTATCTCACAGAGTTAATGAAAGTCATACTTTCTATCAGATGAAGCATGCAGATGAACATAACGAAAGTTAGTGAGTTTGCCACGAGTTATGAATAAAATATTGGCATATTAGATGAGATAGCTGATGAAACAGATGAAGATAAATTAAATCTTGGACTTTGCCACACTCTGTCCCTAGTTCCTCAAAATCCTTGACAACGTTGCTTAGAAATTTTGGTTCAAAACCTCATCTGATTTTAATCTGTTATGCTACCTGTTAAGTTTCGCGAGATTATAAATGTCATGGAGTTATATAAAAAGGAGGGACAGCTAGGGACACTGGAAGTACTTGTAAGGCTATCTGTTAAGATTGCATGAAATACTAAAAAGTCATGAAATCCATTATCGCTGTGCTAGCTTCACCTTAGAGTAAAATGACGACTAAAGTCACTGAAGCAATGAAACAAAAGTTTTTGGTAGAATACATTAAATCAGGAGCGGTTCCAGAAGGTTTTTACGTTCATACTATGAAGGATGGTAGAGTTCAGTTTAGAAAGATAAAGCAACCATTAGATAGAGAAGGAATTTTGAGAAAGATTAAACTTCATGAGGACAACATTGCTAAACTTAGGAAGAAGTTAGAAGAGTTGGAGAAAGGAAGAGAGTTATAAAGCAATGAATTCAACAGGGTGAAAAAACAGGTGAAAAAAGAGGTGAGATTTCACCACTTCACCTAAACATTATTTTTGTGCTATGTTTTCATACGTGTGAGGGTGGTGATATCATTAATTTTTAAGTTTATTTTTTATTTTATTTTTATATAAATGACGAAAACTATTGAGATAACAAACTACAACGGTCATGAGTTCAAGAATTTGTTCTTCGTTCCTCGTGAAAATACATTCTATCAGATACGAGGGAGAAAGGGTAAATTTAGTTTGAGCGTTTACGACAACAAACATAATGGGAGATATATAAAAGCAATAGATACAAACGGTAAGCGTGTTTCATTAGCTTTGTCAAAACTTACATACATTTATTTTGACAGTGATTTTGACTCTGACGATTGGAGTGACAGCAGCGATACTGAAGAATATGAACTATTGTGTGAAGCACAGCAATGGGAAGCGCTGCAATACTTTTGTAAATGAGAACATTAGTGGGAACGTTAGTGAGAACGTTTATTTTTTCATTAGTGAAGTCGTTAGCGAAAATGTTAGTGAGGTGAAGTGGTTGGCGGCTTTGTAAATATTTAAGGTTAAGTTAGTGTTGTCGTTTGTGTTGTAAAATATACGTTAGCGGTTTTGTAAAGTGTCAAACCGTTATCTTGGATAAGGTGGAACGCAGTGCCGCCGTACCCAAGTTATGTATACTAACTAATTGCTCAAATTGCTCTCTTACAAAATTTTCAAGATCATCTGGACTCGCGAATTCGCGTCCTTCAGCTCTCTTTTTTAGCGTGCCGAATAAATAAAAGTCAGAGGGTGCAATATCAGGTGAATAAATTGGGTTTGGAACAACTTTGACATTGTTTTCCACCAAGTAATTCATTACCTTATGACTTTTGTGAACTCTTGAATTATCAAAATGAATTGCAAACTTTTGTTTTTGTTGTTTGGATTTCTCAAACTCATCAGAATTGATAATTTGAGTAAGAACATTGTCAATTAGATACTGAGCATTCATCATATTAGGTTTTTGAAGAATATCAATTGCGATGATGCCATTCACGCCCCAAAAAACCGACAACATCATCATTGGTGTGTCAATTTTTTTCTTCGGGAATGTTTGCGGATTTTCATCCTTCGGGATCCACATGATTTTGGCTTCTGTTGCATATTGAAACCAAGACTCGTCCCCTGTTACTAAAAAGCGAAACTTCTTGGATTGATACGCACCCAATATAGAGAGGAGCTCTTTCGAAGATTGGACTCTAGATTTTTTTTGAACTGAATTAAGGTTGTGCGGAACCCAACGTGTATACGCTAGTTTGCAGTGGGGCGGCGACAAATTTGACCAGCCAGTAAAGTATTCAATTGTTTTTTTTTTGCATTTTTTTTAAAGCTTCTTAACTTAAATCATGGAATGTCTCAAAGACAAAAGTAGCATACAGCATGTAAAGCTCAAGAAAGATAATCATAATTAATACCTTAATTTTTAATATTACGCATTTTTAGGTGCAAAATTTAAAAACATTCTAATACAATAGAGCAGTTTCCAAAAGTAGCATACAGCATGTAAAGCTCAAGAAAGATAATCATAATTAATACCTTAATTTTTAATATTACGCATTTTTAGGTGCAAAATTTAAAAACATTCTAATACAATAGAGCAGTTTCCAAAAGTAGCATACAGCATGTAAAGCTCAAGAAAGATAATCATAATTAATACCTTAATTTTTAATATTACGCATTTTTAGGTGCAAAATTTAAAAACATTCTAATACAATAGAGCAGTTTCCAAAAGTAGCATACAGCATGTAAAGCTCAAGAAAGATAATCATAATTAATACCTTAATTTTTAATATTACGCATTTTTAGGTGCAAAATTTAAAAACATTCTAATACAATAGAGCAGTTTCCAAAAGTAGCATACAGCATGTAAAGCTCAAGAAAGATAATCATAATTAATACCTTTAAAGTTTAAAATCTTGATTTTTTTTAAAATCAAATATTTATAACTTTAATACATACAGCTTAAACCTTATACTTGTTTTCTCTTGTGAGAAAGCAATCTTACAAAGCTAACAATCCTAAAAAATAAAGAATTAAAATTTAATAATTTAATCTAACAAAATTTCTCTCTTTATCCTTTTGCACTCTTTATATGCAACTCAAATCCATCATATAATATTCCTATAATACTCTTGCCTCAAACAATGACGAACAAACTGCTATTCTCATTTAATTACAGACCAAATCTATTCAAATTTCTGAATTTTTAATTTTCATTTCAATTTCAAATGGAATTAGAAGAAGAAACTATCTTTACTGTTATGGATCTTTGTAAATTTGGAGTTAAACAAGAAATACAAGCACAGTATGGATATGGTGAACGTGTCAGGAAAGAAAGATCTCAGATTTCATTCCACTGCAAATATCCAAAATGTCCTGCACATTTTAATGTTGCAATCTTGGATCAAAATAAATACAAACTAATCAAAATAGTTGAAGAACATGATCATTCCGCCCCAAATGACAAAAGTCAATATTCGTCTGTCTTTTATCGCAAATATTTAGAACATTACTTCCAAACAGATGACAATCAAAGAGCGATAGCACAGCTAAATGCATTCAAAGATCTTGAAATTCCTCTTACAGGTCCGTCCATTCCAGAGATGTACGCTCAAAAACCACGTGCAATCAAACGATTTGCAGAGAGAATACATGCTCTTCAAACTAGATATTCTCCTGACGATGTTGTGTCATTGCAAATCTTTGTTCAGACAGTACAAGAAGAATCTCCAGATGATCTCATTGCATTTGAAGTCTCAGACAATAATATGTGTTTCTATTACGCGCCTTTTGAAGGCAAAGCTTATGCGCATAGTATCAAGACATTTCATATAGACAGCACCTATAAATTGTTGCGATCAAACATTCCATTGTATGCATTTACTGGCAAAATCAAAGATTTTCACATTTTCCCTTTTTTATATTTCTTTTGTCAACCAGACACTTATCAAAACATTCAAGTTTGCGTGTGCGCCTATCTCAGATGGGTAACAATTGAGCCAGAATACATTAGCATGGACTGTGCTCCACAGATAGCTCAAGCAATAGAAGAAAGCATTCCACAAGCTCAAATACTTTGGTGCGGAGTACATGTTCTTCGTGCAATTCTTCGCAAATCAAATAAGTTTTCTTCTCAAGAAAAATTTGAACAATTCTATAATTTGATGAAGGATTTAGTCTTCAAATTAGATGCAGAACATGAGGAAGAAGCAAATGCTGCCTATGATCAAGTTCTGGAGTTGCTCGACACAGATCCAACAGCATCTCAATACTTTAACAGACAATGGCGTTACAACATATCAAGATGGATTGCTCGTGACAGGCGTGAAGGCGACGCAACTAACAATATTGCCGAAGCTCATTTTAGAACACTCAAACATGACTATTTTCCTGATCGAAAAAATCTCAGAATTGATGATGTTATTATAGAAATTTATACAAAAGTGATACCATCTTTCGTTATCAAACTCAAAATTGATCAAAATCCAGCAGATGACCGTGTCATTAGGATCATGGAAAAAGCAACTAACGCAGAAATTGATGTAAAAAGACAAAGAAAAATCGAGAGTATTTCAATGCTCAATAGATTGCTCAATGCTGTTAGTGATGACTCAATAGATCCCACTAAAATATATCCTACCTTGAAAGTATTATTACAAAGAACTCATTTTATTTAATTTTGATTTTAATTTTAGATTAAATTATTAAATTTTAATTCTTTATTTTTTAGGATTGTTAGCTTTGTAAGATTGCTTTCTCACAAGAGAAAACAAGTATAAGGTTTAAGCTGTATGTATTAAAGTTATAAATATTTGATTTTAAAAAAAATCAAGATTTTAAACTTTAAAGGTATTAATTATGATTATCTTTCTTGAGCTTTACATGCTGTATGCTACTTTTGGAAACTGCTCTATTGTATTAGAATGTTTTTAAATTTTGCACCTAAAAATGCGTAATATTAAAAATTAAGGTATTAATTATGATTATCTTTCTTGAGCTTTACATGCTGTATGCTACTTTTGGAAACTGCTCTATTGTATTAGAATGTTTTTAAATTTTGCACCTAAAAATGCGTAATATTAAAAATTAAGGTATTAATTATGATTATCTTTCTTGAGCTTTACATGCTGTATGCTACTTTTGGAAACTGCTCTATTGTATTAGAATGTTTTTAAATTTTGCACCTAAAAATGCGTAATATTAAAAATTAAGGTATTAATTATGATTATCTTTCTTGAGCTTTACATGCTGTATGCTACTTTTGGAAACTGCTCTATTGTATTAGAATGTTTTTAAATTTTGCACCTAAAAATGCGTAATATTAAAAATTAAGGTATTAATTATGATTATCTTTCTTGAGCTTTACATGCTGTATGCTACTTTTGGAAACTGCTCTATTGTATTAGAATGTTTTTAAATTTTGCACCTAAAAATGCGTAATATTAAAAATTAAGGTATTAATTATGATTATCTTTCTTGAGCTTTACATGCTGTATGCTACTTTTGGAAACTGCTCTATTGTATTAGAATGTTTTTAAATTTTGCACCTAAAAATGCGTAATATTAAAAATTAAGGTATTAATTATGATTATCTTTCTTGAGCTTTACATGCTGTATGCTACTTTTGGAAACTGCTCTATTGTATTAGAATGTTTTTAAATTTTGCACCTAAAAATGCGTAATATTAAAAATTAAGGTATTAATTATGATTATCTTTCTTGAGCTTTACATGCTGTATGCTACTTTTGGAAACTGCTCTATTGTATTAGAATGTTTTTAAATTTTGCACCTAAAAATGCGTAATATTAAAAATTAAGGTATTAATTATGATTATCTTTCTTGAGCTTTACATGCTGTATGCTACTTTTGTCTTTGAGACATTCCATGATTTAAGTTAAGAAGCTTTAAAAAAAAGCAAAAAAAATGTAATAAAATAAAAAAATTTTTAGTATCGATAATCTGAAATATGTTGTTTACTTAAACCGCGAGCTAAGCGAGGGGCTTAGTTTCGTAGTTTCGTACAATCTTTTTTCGAATCTGTTCTTTTCGTCAGCCGCGAGCGAAGCGAGTGGCTTAGTTTCGTAATTTCATACAATCTTTTTTCGAATCTGTTCTTTTCTTAAGCCGCGAGGGGCTTAGTTTCGTACAATCTTTTTTCGAATCTGTTCTTTTCTTAAGCCGCGAGCGAAGCGAGGGGCTTAGTTTCGTAATTTCGTACAATCTTTTTTCGAATCTGTTCTTTTCGTCAGCCGCGAGCGAAGCGAGTGGCTTAGTTTCGTAATTTCATACAATTATTTTTCGAATTTGTTCTTTTTGTCAACCGCGAGCGAAGCGAGTGGCTTTTTATTTTTAAAATTTTTTTTTCTTTCTTACTTTTTTTCCCTTACTTACAAATTTGATAGTAACTTACCAAATCTCTCTATCATATAATAATAAATTAATCCATTTTTTGTTTCAAATCTGACACATTACATTTCTGACATGTAAACATGTCACTTTTCACTTCACCTCACTGGGCAAGTTTGTGCCCCTCTCGTTTGTCGTTCAAATAATTGTGCAGATAATAACTGACTGTTGTACGTGGTATCTTTGTCATCTCCTCTATCCTTCTGAGTGATGCTCTTGGGTCTTCATCTAGCGCTTGAAGAATTGCTTTGATTTTTCTTTGATCCGGCGATTTTTTGTCAATTTTTATGATGGGCGCCTTTTTGTTCATGAAGTGATACATCCTAACATGATACGTTACAGTGGAATAGCTAGGAGCATCCATACCGAAGCATTTTACCAATGTCTCGTAGATTTTTTTACAGTCTTTGCATTTTTTTGCAAGAGCGAGGATGTTTTCTTTATGATTCATTAAAAAATGAAAAAAATCCCGCCAAAATTTCCCGCGAAACCGCCTCTTGTCTCAAAATTCATTTTATATCCCGGCATGGCGCCAAAATACAACATACTCATCATATACATATATTCATATTTTTTATTATATATTTATAATCAGCATATATCTCCTTTAATAGTCTCATATAGAGCGCTGTGCTAAACGCACCTTTGGACACCCTATATTAAATTCCAAGGAAACCCATTAAACCGGCTTGGAGAGGCAGGCTTTTCTCAATTTACGATTCAAACCATTTCCATCCCTGATAGTTTGATTAATCTAGGGGTATCTTGCTTTGAAAATTGCCAATTCTTGACTTCAATATCATTTTCGTACTCATGTCCATTAACAGTGATCCCTGAAAATTGTTTTAAAAATTGCAAAAACTTGCAAATTTTGAAATTCCCAAGTTCAATAACAACAATAAAAGTAAAGCATTCCTCAATTGCTATGGCATAAGCGATATTGGATTATGCGGAACACAAGTGTCAAATATTGAAAACTATTGTTTTATACATTCAGGAGTTACAACTTTCTATTCATCAAACAAAATTACTTTGTGATATGGTGCATTTACAAATAGTAATGTTATAGAAATGAATATCCTTGCCGAATCAATTTCAGTAGAATATTTTAAAAACTGCACCTTATTGACATCCTTAACTTTAAAAGAAGGAATAACAACTATTTATGAATCTGCTTTCAGAGATTGTGTTTGATTGGAATCATTTACGATTCCAGCAAGCATTAAATTGATTAGATTATATGCATTCATGGGCTGCACATCATTAAAAATAGTTATATTGTCGCCGAATAGCTAAATAAGGAAAATAAATGGAGGAACTTTTGCTGATTGTCCACTATTACAGTTTATCAAGTTGGATTCTAATGGCAGTCAATATATGTTCGGCAATGGAGCTTCAACATATTACAATGAAACCAAAATTATTGCATTTATTCCAAGTAGTAATATACAAACATTTGTTGTTCCTGCAGCAATGGAAAATAGGTTCTTATTCTTTCTATGTATGTACTAATTTAGTAAAAGTTATATTTATGAAAGATGACAATTATTTCTCTTCATTATGCAATAAATTATATATTGCTATTCTTCTTTCAATGCAGTGATGAATGATGGGCTTATTTAGATTAACTAATCTATGCAATATCTTATTTTCAATTTAAGCTATTAGCGGAATCATCGCCTTCTTTATTTTGCGACTCAAAACTCGAGTTAATTCATAGTGAAAAAGTTAAAAAAGACGATCAAAATTCACTCAATTTATATATCATTAAGTACCAAAACTCTGAGATTATATTGCATAAAGATTAAGATGTGCTGGGTAAACCCATTTTTTTTAAAAAATTAAATTTGGAGTCACCAGACATGCAATCCTTAGAACTTAAGTAGAAGCAGTCTTTATATCATTAAGTACCAACATTGACAGATGCTCGTTGAAATTATATTTGCATTGAATGAAATCAATGTTTTAACAATGAAAAAAGAAATTTCAATCTCAAATTTTGTGAAGCCGAAAAAAAGCTATTAAATAAATAAACAGTTTAAAACAATAAAATTACAATAATCCGCATCAATAATTCAGATCTTCAAGCATGAAATTACTTTTTTTTTAATAAAAATCTCTTGGTGAATTAATCTTAGAAGCTGGCATTGAATGACGTAGTTGGTTGCGCAGAGAAGAGAATTTTGTACTGATTGTTCTAGGATTGTGAGATAAAGTAAAATTGTGGTTTCTTGTCTGCAAAGGAGAAAAGTATGATATAATAGGTCTAATTTCATTAGCTTTAAAGGTATTTGCGTAGATATTTGGAGATAAAATTCCATTTGAATTTGCAAATTGTCTTTGATTTGGACGCTGGTTAGGCATATTGAAAGGTTCCCAATTTGATTTTGTTCTAACTTGCTCAAGAGCTTTTCTTTGTTGATTTTCTCGAATTTGTTCTTCCAAAAGTTGTCGTTGTCGCGCTTGTTGTTTGCCTCTTTCTAGCAACTCTTGTTGCCGTTCATATGGAAGGCGATCAAATATTTGATGAGTGAAATTTGATGCCATGACAATTTTATATAAAAGTGACATTAATTTTTAAAAATTTTAGGGGGTACTCTCATTTTTTTATTATTATTAGCAGATTAAACATATGCTGAAAAAACTCAATGTTACAGCTCCACCATTAGTTAAAGGTCTCGAAGAAGCAACATTTGATGGCTTAGTTAAGTATATTAAATCAGGTCATGCAACAAATACAGTTTTTCTAACTGGAGCAGGAACTTCTGTTGCATCAGGTATTCCTGATTTTAGAACACCCAAGATTGGTCTATATGCTAATCTGGATAAATACAAGCTACCATATCCAGAAGCAGTTTTCGATATAGAATTTTTCGATACAAACCCAGGTCCATTCTTTGATGTTTGCAGAAACATTCTTCCTGGAACATTCAAGCCATCTCCAGCACACTATCTTCCAGTTTTATTTGACAAACACAAATTATTAACACGACTTTACACGCAAAACATTGACAGTCTTGATATATCAGCAGGATTACCACTAGATAAGATAGTTGAGGCGCATGGAAGCTTTACATACCTTACATGTCGCAAATGCGGAAGTAAATTTGAATTTGCAGATTATAAAGAAGAATTCCAGACAGGAAAGGTTGTACACTGTCGTGAATGCAAAGAAGGCGTCATTAAGCCTGATGTTGTCTTCTATGGAGAAGATTTACCTCAAAGATTCCATCATTTAAGCGAAAATGACTTTTCTACAGCCAATCTTCTCATTATCATGGGAACATCATTAACTGTATCACCATGTTGCATGCTCCCAGGATATTGCCCACCAAACTGTGTCAGAGTTTTAATTAATAATGAACCAGCAGGAAAATGCCCAGAAGCAATCAAAGTTGACAAAAACGGTGTCGGTCATAACAAGTACGAAAAGGAAGAGCCACATTTACTTACATATAATTGCGAAACAAACACCAGAGATATATTCTTGAAAGGCGACCTTCAAGAAATCTGCGAAAAATTAATTAATGCATTGGGATGGAATAATGAATACTTGAAACTCAAGAAATAAAATATTTATATGTTTGAATATTACAAAATAATTTTTAAACTGTGTCAACTCTACTCAATTTCTTATATAAAGCCACCATCATCGTTTTTCTCCTTTAATTGAGCGAAATCCTTTCAAAAATTTTGATTTCAAGAATTTACGAAGGAAAAAGAGTTTAAAATAATAACTTTCGTAGTGGAATTACATCTATGAATGTTTAAGATTCAGATTGTGAGATGCAGCTATTCTTCTTTTTAGAAACAAAAATAATATTTTAAGGATATTCACATTGATACTACGGTAATTTCTCACTATATTCTCTCACTAGATTCTTTAAATTTACATATTAAATTATAAATTTAATATTTATAAAAAATAATCAACTTTTAACTTGCTTTTTAATTTCTGAAATATAATCGGAACATTTTGTAAGATTTTTTATTCTTTTATTGTTAAAATTGAAAAGATATTTTTGGAAAGGAAAAACTCTTTTTATAATTTGATATATAGAGAAACTGATAGGACGCTAAAATAATATTGAATTAGGAACTAACAACACTAAAAAGAAATATTTTTTTCAAATCCTGATTTTAATATTTTGGGAGAATGATAAGCGTCTTATAATGTACAATAGAAAGTTCATAAACTGAACGATGGAATTGACTAACAAAGTTCACCAATAAATAGAAATTTGAAATTTTTCAGAGTCTTATGAAAAATCTCAACAATTGAAAAGTTGAAATTTTTGAGTCATGAATGAAAACAATTCAATTTTGGAAATCACTTAAATATCAATGTCCCACCTTTTATTTATGGTAATGATTAATAATATTGTAAGTTTGTCAATTGAATACTATAAGATAATAAAATAGATTTTATTATTTGTGTTAATAGTCTCAATTATTGAACATATATCTTATTACTCACTTAGTTAATATCTTATTGTAGATGGCCATATCATAGAAAATATCCTAGTCAAAATTTTATTCGGGCAGGGATGTGTATATAATAAGGTCAGCTGCTATTTATGAAACAACATTTTTCGATGTTATCCATTTTCTTATCTCTGAATTAATTAATGTTAAATGCGCTGTTTTCCTCTTCAATTTTTCTTAGTTATTAAGATATAATATGAGACACCGTTTTTGGTCACTTTGGACCGAGATATAAATATACATTGGTATTTTCTGAATAATCAATTCTAAAAATGTTGATTTACTTGTGAAACCATACTTCAAATGACTTAATTTATACCTTGTAGTTATCTTATATTACTTGAAAACTGAAGGAGGATTAACAGTTCTGCCTTATAGCACACATTAGTGCTAGTTAGGTCAGCTACTTCTAGGCTGAATATGCATATGTTGCTTTTTAGTGGACCATTCTCATACCTTTAAGACTTAGCAGATGATACTAGGAAGATACATATTAGTGGAGTGTAATATTGATAACTCCTCGGACATTTCAAATTTTGTTTGTTAAATATCTTCCACTAGGTGTTATTTATTCTAATAAGCATATTAAACTGTGGAATATTTGCTAATAGGTGAGACATAGATGGATTATTCCCGTAAGGGAAAAATTACTTACTTCCTGCGCCTCAACTATCTGATATACTAGTGTGTATATCCTGCTGATTACCTGCTTCATGTGTTTTCGAGTGTCTTGATAATGATTAAATGCTTGTTGAAGTAGTGATCCCTGATAGGTTTCAGACTAATATTGAATAAGTAATATATGAAATTTGTGGTTTATTATTATTTTTAGTGAATTAGAAGTAATTTAAGTGAAATCTAGTTTTATTTATGGAAACAAAAAATCATGTCAATCATGGTAAATTTGAAAAGATATATCTAAATTTGGGTTCGCACTTATATTTCATTATTATTTTTTTCAAATTGAAATTTAATTCATTGTTTTTTCTTATAATTATGGTACATAAAATGAGTTGTTTTAACTAAGTCAATCGGAAACTTTTTCATTTTCGTTTTATTTTTTCTTGATAGCTCAAATTTTGCATGAATAAAGGATATTTATGAATTGGTCTTTCCTCATATCATATCTAATGAGTACTTTTCTTATCGTCATATACATCTGTTTTATAAAAAAAATGAAGAAACCACCGCGGCTTTTTATTTTAACTGCAGCCAATGTAAACAATGCGTCCTGTTTTTCATCCGACTAATTCCTGAGACTTTATGATTCCGTAAAACTTTAAATTTCAAACTTGGAAATCCTTTCAACAATTTACATTTTTTATCGTTTTGCATTGTATATAATTGATATTCAGGAAATTTAAACCATTAACGCAATGACACACATATATATTTTATATCTTCAAGTGTAATATATAGTCTATTCATTATATAATTATTTAAATAGTGTTTGATGTTAGAATTCTATGAAAAATCTCATTCAAAAGTAAAGATTAGGCTCAAAAGCTCTCGAAGATTCGCCTGATCAATAAAGTAGCATGATAGGATCATGAATGTCAAAGTTAGAACTAACTTGGATCTTTTGAGAACGTTTCGAAAAACTTAAAATTTGTTATTAAGCAATTAAGGAATTGATATATAGGATTGTGTCGATTATTTATCTTACTAGTTTGTGTTTTTTTATGAGACAAGTAATAAGTGAGTTTTATTTTTATTGTGATATTTTAATAATACTCGACATCATAGTATTTTTATTATTTAGTTAATTTCCCACAACTCACTGAGCATTTGTTGTTCTCACCTACTTCACAAGAAGAAACACATAAAACTAAAAAAATTGTGAAATTTGTGTGATTTTCTTAATATATTTTGTCACTACATTGGTTAAAAACATTGGATTTCATTCATAGTAGATTCACATACATGTAATTTAACCTAAATCAATAACGTACTATTCTTATTTGAGTATAGATGGGTATATCGATATTATATTGAATTAGTTAAATCGTATCTAATGCTATAATACAACTTAAGTTCTAACGCGATTGAAGTAATGTCTGGTGACGGAATTCCAAATGTAATTAACTTGATTTCATTTTATGGAGAGAAAACAGACGACATATTATTATATTGAGTGTGTTAGTTACCACACGAGATCAAATTATATCGTATGATTTAATTAGACTATTTACCATATAAGGTTTACTATTCATTGGGTGAAATTTTGGAAGTCTTTTAATTCTGAAAAATATATTAAAAAAATCGTTAAAAAGTGATAATTAAAAAATCTGATATACGTGATTTCTATTTCATTTGAATACTACTTGGACAAACTCTATGAAACATCACGCATTCAAGGGCAAATAAACTTTTGAGACCTTCAACGTCATCTATGATAATTTATTATACTAAGTATTTACCCATAACTTATAGGCTGTAGAGTGGAAGGTATTTTCTCGTGGCTAATTAAGCGTATAATTGAGTGAGAAGCACTCACATTCAGATATGATGTGTGAACTTCTGTTTTCACTGCAATTTGAATCAGAATAAACTCAAAACAAGAATAAAATGATATACTCACTCTCTAAATGTGTTCGAGATTTAAAGTTGTATGAATAAAACGATTCATCTTTCGAAGCCTCCCATTTAATGAGAGACTTCGAAAGATGAATGTATTCATGTAGATGAAATACTATATATGACCTTGTGTGATACTAAAGATATCAAAATGTTCATTTTTAAGTGCAATAGAAGGGTTATCTCTCGTAAAATCTCAATTTAAGGAAGATTTAGAAAGAACTCCTTTCCTAAGTAGATAGTGTGTGGTTTCTGTCTTTTGGTTGATCAGGACTATGAAATTAAGTCGGACAGAAAGAAGTTCTTTCCAAAACAGACTCCAAATGAGTTGTTCGAAAAGAACTTCCTTCTGTATATGGATAATTGTAGTTACCGCACTGAAGTATGTGATTGTGATGATGGAGTTCTCGATAAATCTAAAATCGGATTAAGATTAATTGAAAACTCAAGTAATTCTTTGAAATCTTGTGTTGTCTGGCACTATAATAACCAAAGAATGAGAATATTATGTTGAATGATGAGTACGTGTGCTCGGCATTCGCCGAGCGAATTGAGTTTAACGTACTATGAAAAGTGACAAATTTGGACTTTTTTTCCTAGGGTTATGATCTCTTCCTTTCTGCTCAATACGACAGAAATGAAAGAATGAATTTGTACTCCCTAATTGATTACTACAATCTGTATCTATCTTTAACATAGAATTAGCTGCATTGTGATTTATACTCCAGAATTATTCAATTTAAGATCAACCTCGTAAATTTTAATCATATTGCACCAATACTCCTACGTTGAGATAAGAACATGATTATACATACCAAAGCCCCATATTAAAAATCAAAATTTAGCACCTCCATTATGCAACCACATTATTCGTCGCAAATAAGTATATTTACGCATATTATGATGCATATTCACACAACTCGTATACATGAAAAGTTATTAAAATCAGACAAAATTATTGCAATAAGGAAAAAAAAACTTTATTATATATGTTAGTAATGAATTACAAATATTTCTACAAAGAATGCTCAATACTTCATATAATCTTCGAATATTTCTTATTACAAGTTAATACATTTTGACTCGAACATGATAAACAAAAGCCGACACGCTGATTACTACATTTATGAAAATATAGTACGTTTCCATTCATCTGTTTACTTGTTTTTGTTGGAATAAAATCATTTTTTTTTTCTTTCATGAAATAAGAATTTTGCTGCGAAAGCAAAAAAAAAAAAAAAAAAAGGTAGTGGGGCTTCCAGGGGCTGCGCCCCTTCTAGCCCCTAAGAAATTTTGCCCAAGACCCAAGAGGAGGACCGAACCCCAGCCGACCAGCCGTTGACTTTTTTGTAGAGCACTCAAAATAGTATAACTTTGTCCGGACAAGTAAGGGTCTATCGTCGCTACAGGAAAAGTTACAGGCGTTCCAAGGAAGTATACTTTGAGAAGCCTTTTCCCCCTTATAGAATGAGATAGGACGGTTATTTTACAAAACTGACAACACTTTGACTGAGTAGTTTTTTGTGCTGAACAAATAGTGTCATATAAACATCTGTCAAAAACCGTTTTTTACTTCACTTAAAATGCCACGTAAGCTACGTAAGAATATACGTAAGAGGAAGGAGCATTGAAACATCCAATAGTAAAACTGACACCACAACAACAGTTGCAACAACAAATGATGAATGACCCCACTATGTTGCAACAAATGTCAAGCAACCCTATGCTTTTAAACCGAGTTATTGGTGCACAGAGTGGAGGTTTAAGAGCGGCACTTTTAGCGAAAATGGAGGCTATGGTGGAGCTGCAGACGGAACAGCTTATAACCCTCAAAGTCAAATGAATTTGAGTTCACTCAAAAATCAAATAACAGATGTCAAAAAGTCAAACATAGACATACAGAAACAAATAAGTGAAAACGAAAAGAAACTAGAATATGACAGACACACAAAGAAACTCAATGAGTTAAACGTAGAGAAAAAAGAGAAAGAAGAACAACTGAAAGAACTAAGTACAGAGGAATATCCGAAAAAAGTGTCAGAAAAAGCAGCAGAAGTAGCAAAAAATGGAACAAGATGTTATAAATTTGAAAAACCATACTACTCAATATAAAGTACTGAAAGATGAAGAAATAAAACAAAAAGCCCTGAAGACATATATGGATAGGCGATGAGTATAAAAAGAAGTTGAAGCAAATGTAAAGGCAGAAAAACTTTTACAGTTGCAAAAACAAACCGTACAGTATGAAAACTTAGCACAAGAAAGTAAAAATAACGACGCAGCCATGCAAAAGGCAATGAAAAGCGCAGAATATATAAAAGCTAATAATGACTGGTTAGATGCCCAAGCCAACGCCAAAGCAGCCCAACTTATAGGTCAATAAGGACAAAAATACAAGCGGATGAAGACAGTTCAAATGAAGCTTTAATGAATGCTGACTTTAAGAACGCCTTCGAAGCTCTTCATAGTAAGGTGTAAAATAGTGAACGACTTCTCATCTGGAAAGAAACTGAAGTCTGAAGGTTTCGACAAAGAGTTAAGAAGAAGTAGCACAAAATATGACGAAAATAACAGATGCAGCAACGAGACAGGCAGTTCAAAGTGCCTATGACGCCGTTAGAGCAACTGTTGTGGAAAGTCAAGAAAAGAGTTACAACAGACCAAAACAGACCTAGTAAATGCTTTCTTAAGAACGAAAAGTCAGGTAGGACATTATGCTGCAGATGGAACATATTGCCAGCTGGTGGAACTTATATACCACCAGATAGGTACAAGAAACTCCACAGGAAGAAGTTCAGATACAACCAGACATGGAAGAAATAGTTCAGCAACAACAGCTAGAAGAGCCTGAAGGAAACGAACAAGTCCCTCCTTTGGAAACTACAGAAATAAATGACGCAAGACTGAAACATTGGGTAAAAGCTTTCCATTCACAAAAGATATTATTGGTAACATGGAAAGAAAACCAGAATGGCTACAAAAACATATATTGGAAACGAGCATATTCCATATGGACAAGCTATATTTGAAGAGCTTGAACCGGAAACTCAGGAAAGAGTCATGCAAACAATAAGCGAAGACTCAAATACAAACTATGACAAAATCTTTCTAGGATATTGGTTACCTGAGATGGGCGACAGAGCCAAAGGCAAAAAGGACATGGAAAATTTACAACATACTAGGTGAACATGAGGCAAAGATGCAACAACTTGAAGCAGAGGGCAAGTTACCAAAAGCGACACCAAAAAGAAGAGGTAGAACAAAGTGAAAGTAGTGAAGAAGTAACTTCATCTAGTGAAAGTAGTGGCAATGAAGGAAAAAGAAGAGTTAAAAACTCAGTCAGGAAGAAAGTAAAGCTTGGTACGAGTGGGTTCTATTATGACACATAAATCCAACTATTCTATATTTTTACCCATATGAAATGTACGCCGCTCAGAATAATAACGCCAACAGTTTTGGATGCATGAACGGAAATGTTTCCGAATGGTATAACGAATGCGACAATGCCATTAGAAGGTCAGAAATAGTTCCTGGAACTTACGAATATACAACTGCTGTTTCTTATGGAAACGTAGGTGAGTTTGGAGAAGGTTCTTCAACAACAGTAGATATTGCTTGCGACAGGTTTCATATTATTTCTATTGACAACTCATTCTTATACGTGGAACAAGACATTGAAATAAAACCTTCTGCCAAGTTGTCTGACAAGAAAGGTTGCAATGGAATTTTCTATGTCGGATACCAATATGCTCCAGAAGTTTTCATGGGATATAAGATATATTCTAACTCTGACTTAGTTCAAACAGTAACATGGGCAAACTATGAATGGTTCGCTTTGAGAAACTCAGTACAACCACAAGCTAGAGAACAAACAGACCAGTATGCAAATATTGAGAAAATAAGAAGACTTGACCCTAACGTTCCAGGAGTTTATGTTAACCTTTCTGGTTCAGATGGAACTGCTGCCACTAAAGTAAAACTGAAACTTAGAGTTCCTTTGTCATCTTTCCTCATCTTCAGGTTTTTAAGATACTTGCCAAACTGGGCAGAAAATTTCTATCGAACTTACTCCAAGCAAAAATAACTTAGTCATTGCACCAACACAAAGACCCATTCACTATTACAGACGTAAAGGGAACAAATCAAACATCATTCGCCGAATTTTGCAAAGACAAAGTTGACTTAGACTTTGGTTCTCAAACTTCAACAATGAAATAAACTATTATTTCAATGCTGCTGGACTGCTTGGACCCAGTTAAGTTTACATGCGAAAAATTTGAATGCAAGAGAAATAGAAAGCAGACTTGCAGTCTATATGTTGACCCAGATATTTCAAATGCTTTAGCTGCAAATATATTGCAGTTCCACTTATGTTCCCTATACACCAAATATCTGTCAAAGACTTTGCAGGTGAAGTTGGAAACCAAAGTGCTGACCCAGGTGCAAAGAACAGATATTGCTTTAACAACTGCAATGAAACATGCAGATACTATGTTTGTACTGTTCAGACGAACTATAAATGACTATTCTTGTTTCTACAACCCCGGTATTAAATATCATATAAACATAGATGGCAAATATTATCCAAGAGAAGAATATTCTCAGTTGAGGATATGAGGTCATACAACTTGACATTAGATGCTATGAACTTTAACAACAACTTCACAACAACCATTAACCTGAAATGCAAAGTTCTATTATGCCATATGTGAAAGTATGGATCATACAGGAGGTCAAAAACTCAATATACAAATGGAGACCGTTCAAACTTTTGCTTGGCATTCCATTTGCTGACTCAGAAGACTTTATGGGTGGTATTTCAACTGTTGGTACTGTACAAATACAATATACTGGTGACAGAGACGGTCCAGATGAACTGAGAGCAAAGAAGTTTACAAAACCAATAGCACTTTTCACGGAAGATGCTCTTTTGAAGATTCGTTCGATGAAACCTGCTGGGGCTCCTCAGATTGGCATAACGACAGCTTCCATCGAGCAGATTTTGGCAGCAGTCAGTAAGTTGTTCTTGAACTGACTTCTCTCCGTCAAATATTGACAGTACGCCAGTTTTGACATAATATTGTAAGATAAACTTACCTTTAGAAATATCTGTAAGTTTTGAAGTTATATTTTTGTCTGCTTCAAGAACTTTCACCATTTCAGTTATACCAACTTTCTTTGCTTTATGAAAATATTTAGGTTCAGCAAAGACTGCTATTCTATAACATTTTCCATTGTTTGTGTAAAAGAACTATTCTGTCAATGTATTTGTATTGTTTGTGTGTGAAACTTTGTTCTGCTTCAATTCGAAGAGATACTCGAATACGTCCATCTTTTTATTCTAAGTAAAATGTCATTCCGAAAAATAGAAGCGTGAGTGTTTCAAAGGTTTAATGGCGGTGGCAGATGTGAAGTTAAATTCACCAACTCAAACAACAGTCAAAGTGTTATTGTCAATGTCAAAGACAGAGATGTTGAAGTGGGGAAACCATACGAAAACGAAGATGGTATAACAATTGTTCCTGTAAAAGAACCAACATATCCTGAAGTTAGCAGAGACTTAAGTTCTGTTGCAGATATTCGAAACGACTACCAACAACTGAAAGACAAACTTCAAACTCAGGAGAAGATTTGTCAAGCTTTAAGTATAATGTTAAACTTGGTCGAACACAACCCTGTAAAAGTGAACTCATATGTCATTGCACCTCATGAAGTTTTGAAAGAACTATTGAAACTTTTGACAGAGGCAGACGATATAAACATCAAAGAAATAGAACCCGACATTAGTTGCTGTGGTGTTTCATATAATGTCATTGACAAGATATACGTTATGAAAGGAGGTGAAACGTTGAACTTAAGTATAGTTTCCCAGACGTCATAAAAATATTTGACGACCACAACATTTCATTAAAATTTATTTGCTAAGTAAAAATGTCAAAACTTCTTGAAAGATGTTTGAAGAAAAATAATATAGACTTTATTTCATGTAAAGGACTTTACACACTTTTGAACGATATGAAAGACCCTGTTTTGTTTGTTCGTGTAGACAAAGGAAAGTTCTATGTCTTTACAAAAATATTTGAACTTTCTTAGACAGAGAACTTCAAGAAACGCCATGTGAAAGTTTAGATGAAGTTCTTCTCCACTTTCAGAAAAACTTTTAAATATATATAAATGGCAGAAGATATAATGGTTTATACTATTACGACTAAAAACCCTGAGTCATATAATTTCTATAACAACAAACTTACAAAGTCCTCAAGGACGATATTGTAACATAACCTTAAACACAATGACGACTAAAGCCTGTTTTGCTCTTTTGACACCAGAAGACTTTATTGTTGTGAATGGTAAAAAATACTCCTTTGAAGATACTTACTCAGATATACACCAACAGGTTTTGTTGACTTATTTAATACTTTAAGTACGGGTGTAACATGTGCTGCAACTAGAGCAGGTTTCATTATGTTGGATGTCCGACTGAGTTTACTATAAACGATATGAAGCTATAATACAAAACTTATTTCTGGTTTTGACTACCAACAGTTTTCCTATAACAGGAAAAGGTGTCATACAAGGAATGTCTATTCCATTGACATTAAGCAACACCAATCTTATATATTGTTTCAAACTTAGGTTCAAAGTGTTATTCGAATGTTGACAGAAACTATTATGACCAAAAGATACTTATGCGTATAAACAATACTTTCTCTGCTGGTTTGCCTATTGTTCATTCGAATGCAGAATTTTCAACCTTAGTGAACTCAAACACTTTGGCAGGTATAACGTTGACATTAGTTGACGCAAACTTTGTTCCTGAAAACTTTTATGTCCTATGTATTTGTCAATGACGGCAGAAAGTTTCGAATTGGAAGATGCAACTGGTGAAAGTATTGTATTACAAGAACACTTCAACAACAAATAGCTCAAGAACAACAAATGCAACAAATGCAACAAATGCAACAACAAAGTCAAGAATAAAAAAAATATTTTTTTTATTTTTATAAAAATGTACAGAATAGATGTTTCAGATTTTTATGACTTCCAAAGCATTCAGAAATATGTGTCCATTTCGAGACTATAACAAAGCAGTCGAGAATTTGAAACGTTTAGTCATTTATGTCGACTCTGCCCCAGAATGTTATGTCATGAAAGAATGGGATGTTGTCTTTAACAAACCTAAACGCACAATAGTTCAGAACAAGAATGTAGACAGAAACTTAAGAAAAATAAAAGTCGTACAAGTTGCATGAAGATGTTAGATCTTGGATATCTTATTGTCAAAGTTAGAAGATTTTTCAGTTCGAGGTATAAAGTTCTATACACCTTCTCCAAACTTCTATTCTATCTTCACTGGATATAAATATGAACAAGTAGAATGGAAAGAAAATATATATAGAAGCTTGGTTAGACCATGTCAAAGAAATTATATGCAATGGAAACGAAAGGTTTATGAGTATATCTTATGTTGGTTTGCAAACATCTTACAACACAAGTGCTAAAAATGAAACTGCTCTCATTATAATTGGAAAACAAGGAACTGTAAGAATACTTTCTTTACAGATATTTTGTGCAAACTGTTAGAAGGTTATTCGAAACCCTAATATGACAAACTTAGAAAACATCTGCGGTAAATTAACTCTTCAATTGAAGAATATGAAACTTATAGTTTGCAATGAACTTCAAAGTATAGATACAACAAAAGTTTTGAACTCAGATGCTTTGAAGAGTCTTATAACAGACAAAGTTGGAGTTGTTGAAAGAAAATATAAAGACCAAAGAGTTTGTGAAAATGTTGCAAACTTCATTATGGTTTCAAACAATGCTGTTCCGATGAAGTTAGAAAGTTCTGACAGAAGATAATGTAGTTGTCAGACGTCAGATTCTCATATGCAAGATACAGAATATTTTGACGACTTAGCAGAAACTTTGACATCTGACTTTTACAACCACTTGTTCTCATATTTTATGACATAGATATTTCTAAGTTCAATCCAAGACAAATTCCACATACGAAGAGAGACAAACATTGTTAGAACAAACAAGAGTGTATATGAACTGTTCATAGATGAAACTGACTTTGTTCATTAAGATGAAAGGTCATTGTACATTCGTATAAACAATATTGTCAAGAATATGTTATATGACAGCGTCTAAACGAACATTCTTTGGCAAATGTCAAAAGTCTTTTAGATGTTCAGAATGGTGTATATACAAAGAAAATTTTTTATGAGTTAAATTTTTAAAAAAATATTTTTTTATCCGATAGAAAAGATGGCAAAATTCATCTCAGTAAACAAGTACATGTCAGGACTTAAAGAAGAACTAGACCCATTCACATATTTGAATGTTACTTCTACCATTTTGAAAAGTCTTCATTCAGCAAAGTTTGGAACATCGAACCAGTTAAGTTTGCTATTGTGACTAAAAATGGTGCGAAATTTGAAGACTTAGACATAGAAGGTTTGTTAGCAGTCAAAGAAAGTTTTGACAGAAGGTTTTCAAACCTTAAAGAAGGCAAAGCATACAAACTTGTTATACCTTATGAACCAAAGAAGCAGACGACTATGAATATTATGAGTCTAAAGTTTGTAGAAGTTCAAGGTAAATTGGGTAAAAAGATTTTAGAGTCTAAGCCAGTGTTTACTCCTAAAGAGGAAGAGAACATTGACATTGACCCAGAAATGTTCTAAAAATAAAATTTTATTTTTACATGTCAAATTTCTTTTTCTCTGGAACTGGTTCAGGTTCTTTCTTCTCTTCTTCTACTTTCTTTTCTTTCTTTTCTTTCTTCTTCTTTTCTGGTGGAGTTATGTCAAATTTGGCGCAACTATATTTATGTAAAAGTTCTTTGTCCTTTAATAGCTCTTTCTTATTCTGTTTTCTATTTCATCTTCAAGAAAAGCGCATGTGTCTTCTTTGCATTCTAAGAAATTTTGTTGGACTTCATCTTTCCAAGAGGCGTCATCTCTGTCAACAAGTCTGTCATGACAAACTTAAAGCTTCTCTGCCTAATGTTTTTATGGTTCTTGTCATATCCAGAAACAGAACTTTAGAAACAAATTCCCCTTTTTGTTTTACACTATGTAAGATTTTATGGTCGACAGATGTTTTGCTGTCGAAAAGCTTGTCTCGAATATAGATAGCGAAATCGCTAGACATTTTCTAAAAGATAAAAAATTTTTCATATTCTTATAGACAGAAAGTTTCTATACCAATAGTTTTGTTATGGTTAGTACCAGCTGTTTGATATAACTTCAAACATTATGTTCTCATGTCGATACGGAACGGTGCAGTGAAGGCTTACTTTTACATCGTTCAGAAACGCGAAGGACTTCAATACAAAGAGATACTAATGATAGGAAGAATATATATATAACTCAAAGATATGACAGTCACAGTCAATAGAGTCAAGGTTGTGTTGCTAATGATAAGAGAGCTGCAGATAACAGATACTACTTCGAAAAGTTTGAGGAAAATATATGGTGTCCCAAAAGGTAAGAAACGTTTGAAGTAGATGAGATAGATAAAGCTATAAAATTATTTGACGAAGTTGCTGAAAAATACATGTAAAGCGTTTATTTTTTGGTCTTTTGTGAAAGTCAAAAATAACGCAATTATTTTATAAAATATTTTTTTATTATTGTTAAAGACAGATATGTCACAACAGAGAACACAACAAACAGTATAGTCATGAAGCTATAAATGAAGAATACGAGTACATTACAGTATAACAAACAACTCCGTCTCATTCGTTCGGTCAAAGACGAATATGTACCAAAATGCAAAGTATTTGACAGCATGTTTTGCTCCAGATACTAAGAAACACAAGACTGGTTTAGGAACCAAGACAACAAGACTTTTGAGCGAAGCACAGCGAGACATACTTTTTTCTGAAAACAGTGAAGAACAGCGAGTAAGTAAAAAACCGCAGTCGCCAAACTCTATAAAATCGTGAAGAACAGCGAAGTAAGTAAAAACAAACGCAGTCGCCAAAACTCTTGAAACAGTGAAGAACAGCGAGTAAAAGTAAAAACCCCAGTCCCAAAAACTCTATGAAAATCGTGAAAATTGCCAAACGGTTTGAGAGGATATTATGTACATAGACTTCTTGTAAATGCTGTTGCAATGTGGGCTTCGCCTCGTTTGCTTGGTATATTGTACAGACTTCTTGACGAAATTCATAGACAAGAACGTGAAGAGTATGGAAAACAAGCTTGAAGCAAAAGACAAAAGCATTCAGAAAAGAATACCACGTTCGGTACCAAAGGAAAGGAAAAGAACTATAAGTATAGTGATTTATACTGAAGAGTTGGAGAAAGAAGAAGACAGAGATATGGTTATGTTGCATTTAGTCAGAAGAAACAACAAAGCTTTTACGACCTTGCTAAGATTTACAAATCTGACAGAAATTGGTCTATCGCGAAAACTTACCGATTTCAATGACACCGAATGAAGATGTGAACAAAATAGTTCAAAGATACGTTACCTCAAACACACTATGATATTAAGGTTGTACAATACTTACATTCAAAGAAGATTTGTCATTGTTAAAGGAAAAAATAACAGAGTATATTTGACAACTTCAAACAAGTAGGGTAAATGAACTCTTTATTTTTCAAGCTTGACTTTTTACAATTTGAACTTTGTTTGCGTAGATATGAATTCTGAAAGAAGTATGAGGGTCTTGTATGACTTTGTACTTCTCCCATAGTTCATGTCTGTCAAACTTACCTGCCATGGACTCTTTCATAAGTTCCATGAAATCGTCTTCGGACAATCGGGGAAAAGTATAATGTCAGTAAGTATTCTTTTAACATCCTTACTTAAACTCTTTGCTGTTCTGTACACAAATGACAATGAGATGTTAAAGTGTCTGAGCTTCTTAAGAATTCGACACATATCTTGTTCTCTATTCTTAAGCAAAGGATGAGAAGCAAAGTCATCTAAGATAGAGACACCTATGAGGGTATTGGCTTCCATCGTAAGATTGCAATTTCTTCGAAATGTATTCTATCTCTTTCTGTTTGTTTCTGAAGTGTTTCTTCTCTAATATTCTCTGCATTTCTCATTTGGGTCTTTAAACTTAGAATTTATATACTCATTTATAGCATTATACTTCAAAACTCTTCTTTGGTACTTCTTTTATCCAATCTAACAAACTCAGAGTCTTTTATACATACTAACTTAGACTTCTTTATAATATCTTTGAACGAATTGACGGTTTGGTCAAATTGACCAGAAGATACGAACAAATAACAACTACTCATAAAATGGGTTCTTCTCATCTAGTTCTTGTTGTTGTGCAGCCATTTTAAGATAAGTGAAAGTCTTACCACGACCCAGGTGGTGCAATTAGACCTGTTATACCATTCTGAGCAAATAAGAACTTGTCATGTATAGGCTTTATCTGAGCATTTTCTAACTTCCTCTTGTTCTTGTTTAAAACATTCTCAAATTTTTGTCATGTCAGCAAACTTTTTTCTAACATATTTTTAGAAAAATTAA